>NC_059104.1:98952568-99257747 GCF_020740685.1 Jaculus jaculus
GCTCCAGGGCATACAAAGAGGGGGACAGCTCTTTTCCCAGTGGTCAGAGTTTCTTGTTACCAACAATTAATTCCTATGAAGGCCTCAGAAAACAAGTGAGCTTCCTTCTATACAAGGAGCTTGGATGCCTGAATTATTTAACTTCTGTACTATAAAGGGCATATTTCATATGATAAGTCTGGGTGAAAGTTGTTACTATCACAATCATCTTGAACAGTTGAGAGCCCGCAGCTGCTACAGGGAGCTACTGCTCTTATTAGCCGTGTTTCACAGATGAGGAGAAGGAGGCTTGGAGAGGTTAGCAGAGGGTATGTGTCTCAGTATATTAACTTCCTTGATCACTGTGACCAAATACCTGACAAGATCAACTTGGGATGAGAGGAAGGACTGATTTTGGCTGATGGCTTGAAGGTATGGTCCATTATGGCTGGAAAGGCATGGTGGCAGGAGTGTGAAGCTCCTCCCATTTCTGATGAGGAAGCAGACCTGTGGTCTAAACCCCAAGGCCTCCCTCCAGTGAACTACTTTCTCCGGAAGATGCCACCTCTTAAAGGCTATACAACCTCTCAAAGCAGCACCACACTGGGACGAAGTGTTCAAACACAGGAGCCTGAGGAGGGCATCTCACATTGAAACCACAACAATGAGCCACCTGGGGTTACGCTGAGAATGGAGGCAGTCAAGGCCAGGATGAGCTCCATAAACAAATTGGAAGATATATGATAAAAATGAACAATATCCAGTATTCTTTTACCTTCCCTCATTCCCACTTAAAATTATTTCTTTTTATGCATAATATTAAAAATAAAATTTTATTTTTCATTTAAAAATTATTTATTTAAGAGAGAGAGAGGGAGAGAGACAGTGTGTGTGAAAGTCAGACAGACAGAAAGAGAGTAAGCTTAGGTGGCCAGCACCTCCTGCTACTGCAAACAAACTCCAAATGCATGCACCACTTTCTGCATCTGGCTTTACATGGGTACTGGGGAATCAAACCTGGGCTGTCAAGCTTTGCAAACAAGTGCCTTTAACTGCTGAGCCATCTCTCCAGCTGCCCTCTTCCCCACTTTTTAACCCTTCTTTTTCAATTTCTGCACAAAGAAATTCTGACCCTAAGGTCTGTGGGCCACGTGGGAGTCAGAAGGGAAAGCAAAGCAGGAGCTAGTGCTCCTGGCTTCAAGGGCCAGGGGGTTCCAACGAGAATGGAGCCCCAGCTCTGTGCTTTCCACTACCTATTTAATTTTCATTTGATTTTCATGTAACCAGGCTCTGCACACCACCTGATACCACCTCATGAGGCAGGGTTTATTAACATCATTTCACAGATGAAAAACTGAAGTAGAGTGAACTCCACAAGGAACCACAAGGAAGCCTGGGGTTTGAGGCCAGGTGAGTAAAAGGCACTTTGTGTCCTCTATCTACTCCGGCCTGCTGCTGGCCTAGGCAAGCCACACAGCTGCGTCCTCATGGGGAGAGTCACCTGGTGTTGTTGCCTTTCCTAAGAATGCTGAGCTACTGGCTGCTGTCCAAACCTCACATAGCTAGATGTCACCCAGAACTCTTCTTCTAAGACAGGATCATCTGGGCATCCCCACAGGTGCCTGCTTTGTTTCTTTACCCACCCTGGAGATGGCACTGACTGGCCTTATCTGTCTTAAGTCCGGGCTGGGCAGACACTGCTATGGACTTGATGCTCTGAGGGAAGCTTCCGATATAGACTCCATCCCAAGGCCTGGTGCCATCACACTTAGGATGAGTCTTACCATCTCATCCTAACCTGGAAGCTTCCTCACCTTCTGGACCTTCTGGAGTGTAGTAGTTTGGATGGATGTCCCCCAGTAGATTCAGGAGTTTATTAAAGCCTCTTGGATTTCCCAGCTGCCTGGATGAAAGAGGTGTCACTGTGGGTGGATCCTAGGGTCCAGCCCTAAGGTGTGTTTGGGGGTGGATCTGATTCCAGCCTAAGGAATGCAGAGTGTTGGACTTCTGCCTGGGTTTCTGGAGTATTCTTGCTCATCGTGCTGCTGGTGGTATTTCTCTCTGCATGGACCTATGAAAGGGAGCCAGCATCTTCTGCTGCTATGAAACTTCCCCTGGGTATGTAAGCTTCAATAAACTCCTTCCTTCCATAACTGTGCCTAGTTTGGATGTTCATCCCAGCAATGTGGAGCTGATACTGCATGGAGATTTTTCTTCTAAGTGATTCTAGATCCTGTCTAGTTAACAATATTAACCATCACAGGGGTGCAATGTGATGGCTAGATACATGATACATCGTGTAATGTATCAGAGGAGTAAGCATGTCTAGCACCTCAAGCATTTACCATTTCTTTGTGGTGAGAGTATTCAAAATATCTAGGTATTTGTAAATATATTTATTTTGGCTGGGTATGGTGGCACATGCCTGTAATCCCAGTACTAAGGATTTCAAGTTCCAGACCAGCCAAGGCTACATAGTTTCTGTCTCAAGAACAATGGCAAAAAACAAAAACCAAACCAAAATAAATATGCATTATTGTTAGAGTCACCCACTCTGTAGTAGAAAGCCAGGTCTTACTTGCTTATTTACTTGTAACTTTGAAGCATTTTTGTTTTTTTAAATTTTATTGATTACACACACACACACACACACACTCACAGGTCTCTTGCTGTTGCCAAGTGTCAGACACTTGTCCTTTGTGTCTGATTTCTGATTTTATGTGGGTGCTGGGGAATTGAACCCTAGCTGCCAGGTTTGCAAATGAGCACTTTAAATCTCTGAGCCATCTCTAGGAAGCATTTTTTCTAAAGGAAGGACAAACCAAGTGTGGTGGTCCCCACTTGTTTTCCCAGCCATTGGGAGGCAAAAGCATCAGGATTCAGTTCAAGGCCAGCCTGTGCTATATAGTGAGTTCTAGGTCAGACTTGGCTATAGAATGAGATCCTGTCCCCAAAACAATGAATGAATGGATAATAAGGTGCTTTAAAAATTGTGGAACTATTTTTAAACCACAACCCTTTCAAATATTCTATTTTTCTAGTCAAGACAAACCAACCAGCCTTTTACCAGATACCAACTGGGTCTCTGCCAAGTGCTTTTGGGGGAAGCACCTCCTCTATTTACAGCCTCTTCTGAACTACACATGGTTTTGCCGCCCCAGCCTCCAATGGACCCAGTCTTGTTCCTGGCATTCCAAACCTCCATGAGACATGAAACATCCACCTTTCCAGCTTATTTCTAATTACTTTGTATTCTAGCTCAGTGTTTGCTACTTATATCATGTGTGTGTGTAGTGTGTGTGTGTGTGTGTGTGTGTGTGTGTAAGAGAGAGAGAGGGAATGTGTTTGCAGGTCCACATATATGTATGTGGATGCCAGAGGACATTTTGGGTGTTGTTTCTCAGGTGCCATCTACCTTTTCCTTTATTTGTGTGTGGAGAGAGAGAGGAGAGAGGGGATGAGAATGGGGCACCAAGACCTCTTGCCACTGCCAATGAACCCCAGGCTTTGTCAGCAAGTACCTTTAAGCTCTGAGCCATCTCTCCCAGCCTCATCTACCTTTTTTGAAGACAAGGTTTGTCATGGCCTTGGCTGCAGTAAGTAGACTAGACTGGCTGGTCAGTAAGCCTTAGGAGTCCACCTCTCTCTGCCTCCCTGCCATTGGGGTTACAGTGCTCACCACCTCACCCAGCATTTTTATGTGGGTGCTGAGATTGAACTCAGGATCTTGTGCTTGCAAGGGAAGCACTTTACTCATTGAGGTATCTCCCCAGCCATCCCCCCCTCCGCCTCCACCTTGCTTTCTTTCCTTTTTAGTTTTCCCCTTTGGGTTTTTTTTTTTTTTTTTCGAGGTAGGGTCTCACTCTAGCCCAGGCTGACCTGGAATTCACTATGGAGTCTCAGGGTGGCCTCGAACTCATGGCAATCCTCCTACCTCTTCTTTTTCTTTTAAGGTAGGGTTTTGCTCTACCCCAGGCTGATATGGAATTCACTATGTAGTCTCAGGGTGGCCTCAAACTCACAGCAAACTTCTTACCTCAGCCTCCCAAATGCTGGGATTAAAACCTCATTTATTTATTTGAAGCAGGGTTTTCCTATGTAGTCCTAGGTGACCTGAAAACTATCTACTCATTCTTTGTAACAATGATAGCTACCACTGATTGAGTGCCAACTATAGGGTTGGGCACTATATATATGTGTGTGTGTGTGTGTGTGTATCTGTAATCCTTAAATAATTCTGCAAAATGAGGAAAAAGTTTAGAAAAGATAAGTGACTTATCCAAAGTCACAGTGCTGGTTAGTCGCAGACCAGAGACACCAACAAACGTTACCCCCTATCTTCAGTTGGGTTCCCCTCCTCTCTGCCTAACCTCTCCCACCTGATCTCAGCCTGGTTCGGTCTTCAGTGTCTGGCTCAAACCTGGCCCCCAGAAGCCGGCAGCCTCTGATGACATTGCTGCCATGACACATTCAGGTGTCCCTCTGTATCATGGTATTTTTATTTATTTATTTGAGAGAGAGAGAGAGAGAGAGAGAGAGAGAGAGAGAGAGAGAGAGGGAGGATGGGCACACCAGGGCCTCTAGCCACTGCAAACGAACTTCAGATGCATGTACCACTTTGTGCATCTAGCTTTACAGGGGTACTAGGGAATCGAACTTTTGTGGTTAGGTTGTGCAGGCAAATGACTTAGCCACTGAGCTAAGTCCCTCGGTATTTTGTTATTCTTTGTGTACACACCTCATTTTCACTAAGAGTCTTAAAGGCCACCAAGTTTCCCAAAGTGCCCGCAAGCAAGAACTGGGGTCACCAATGAAATGCAAGGCTTCCTCAGCCAGACAGCTGCCACCGGCGGTTCCAGGGTGAGGCTGCCCAGAACCACTTCCGCGCCCGGCTCACTGCAGCCGCGGGCGGGGCTGGCTCCTCCCAGCCTCCTCTCCCTCACCTCTTCCTCGAACCACAGCTCCCAGAGTCCCCGGTCTTTCTTCCCTAAATTGATTGTCAGGAAAATCCGGATCCCGACTCCCCGGGCTTCTTCAGGGAAGCTTTTGTCTTCCTCTGCGTCCCCAGCTCTTCTAAGCCACCGTCTCTGGTCTCGGCTCCCACCGCTCAGGGACCTGTAGAGGGACCTGTTGCCGGCGGCAGCGCTCCCCCTCCCCCTCCCCCTCCCCCCTCCCCCTCCCCCTCCCCCCTCCCCCTCCCCGCACCCATCTCTGGCTCGGTCTCCAAGGTTACCAAATACTGCCCGTGCCGCCTCCCCCCCTCCGGCTCCTCCGCTGTTGCCATCGGGAGGGTGGAGGGACGGGTCTCCCTCCAGAGATGGAGCCTTCCTTCTTCTCCCCACCCTGTAACTATGGACTCGCCCTTCCTCTCCTTCTCCTTCCTCCCCGCCCTGCCTTGTAACCTCAGCTTGGGTCCCTTTCTTTTTGTCTTTCTCCCTCCGCTCCCTTTCCCCTCCATCTTTCTTTTTCTCTGAGCCTTTCAGTTTTCACCACTCTGCTCTGGGTTGCCCTGTATCTTTCCCTCTTTGCGATCTCCTTGTCTGAATTCTTTCTCCCTCAGAAATGATCAGCAGGGCTGGGGAGATGGGTCATTTGGTGAAATGCTTGCCTGCCAAGCATGAGGACCTGAGTTCCAGCCCCAGTACCCACATAAATGCTGGGTGTGGTGGTCTCTGCCGGTAATTCCCCACTGCAGCCTAACCTCATTGGTGATGAGAGACCCTGTCTCAAAAAGAGGATTAGAGTGTACCTGAAAAGAATCTCTGAGGTTGTTCTTTGGCTTCCACATGCTTGTACACCCACATGTATGTACACTGGCACCTACACACTTACAAACACACATGCATGCATGTATCATACACACACACACACACACACACACACACGCAAAACAAAACAGAAAGAAGCCATGAGCATTGATCCTGGTGCAGGTTCCCTGGACTCCAATTCCTCTGGCCTCTTCAGGGAATCTTTTGTCTATTTTCTGTCCCCAGCTCATCTAAGTCACTGTCCCTGATCTCGGTCCCCCACCCCTCAGGGTAGAGGGACCTCTTGCCCAGCTTCCCAGAAGCCCCCTCCCTTTCCTTCCTCAGAACCCCTCTCCCTTTCCTGCCACACACACACACTTTAGGGTCTAGTGCTTAAGGGCTTTGCAGAAGGAAGCCAAACCTGACATGCAAAGCAGGGTTTCTGTCTGGTCTGGGCTGGTCATGTGCGGGGGAAGTGAGAGGGCAGGACTCCCTGCTAGCCTGTGTATCCTGCTTTCCAAAGGCAGTAGGCCTGAGGATGTTCCCATGGCAAACAAGTCTGGAATAAACAGAGGCCGAGGGCTGGAGAGATGGCTTAGCGGTTAAGCGCTTGCCTGTGAAGCCTAAGGACCCCGGCTTGAGGCTCGGTTCCCCAGGTCCCACGTTAGCCAGATGCACAAGGGCGCGCATGCGTCTGGAGTTCATTTGCAGAGGCTGGAAGCCCTGGCGTGCCCATTCTCTCTCTCCCTCTATCTGTCTTTCTCTCTGTGTCTGTCGCTCTCAATTAAATAAATTAATTAATTAAAAAAAATAAACAGAGGCTGAGGCCGCAAGACCATGTGTCAGGGCTCCGCCTGTCTGTTGACTAAAGCTTTCTGCATCTGCCCGAGCCTGTGATCTGCAGGCGACCCTGCTTGTGTCACAGCAGTCAGTGCACGTGAGAAGCCCAGGACAGAACGTGACATGTAGCAAGTTCTGCAGTACATGTGGGCCCCCTTTCTAACTGTGGTTGGAGGGAGGCACCCAGGATTTTGGCCTCTCTCAACAGACAGACATTGCATCACAATTATTCTCGAGAATAAAGCTTTTTCCAAGAAGAACCTTTGCAGGGTTTTCTTTTTAAAGAAAAAAAATATGAGAAGAAATATTTCTTTCAGGATTTTTTTCCATTCCCTCTGCTGACAAATTTCTTTTTTCTCTCAGATGTTCATATTTTTTTACCTAAACATAGGAAATGGATTCCATTTGTCAATGTGATCATCACGTCTTAATGCATCCTTATGTTCCTAAAGTAATGGCAACTTTATAAAGGACTGTAAAAAATGAGAACTTGCATATATTTGGCCCCCCTCACAGCCTCTCTCTGGTTTCACTGTTCTAGAATTTTCTTTCTGTACATGTGAGATTGGGCTGTCTTTTCTTATCTTTTTTTAAAACTTTTTTAAAACTTATTTTATTTAAGAGAGAGGGAGGGAGAGGTGGAGGGGGAGAGAGAGGGGGGGAGGGGGGGAGGGAAGGAGGGGGAGGGAGAGAGAATGGGGGGTTTGTACCAGAGCCTTCAGTCACTGCAAATAAACTCCAGATACAAGTGCCACCTCGTGCATCTGGATTACATGACTCCTGGGGAATTGAACCTGGGCCATTTGCTTCACAAGCAAGTGCCTTAACTACTAAGCCATCTCTCCAGCCTGATATTGGGCTGGCTTGACAGGTACTAGGGTTTCCTAAAGACAGGAGCAAGTAGGAGGTTCCCTGCTGTCTAGACTTGCCCACCCAGATCTGATCAGACCCAGTGAGGCAGAGCTGAGGCTGGGGATGCCCATTGACTCCTCTGGGGGTTCCAGAGAAGGGCTCTTCCTGGCTTCTGTCCTATTCACTGAACCAGGGCCAGAGGTTGAACCTAGCTCAGAAGCCTGGACTAGAGGACCATCCATGACACTCCATCACTCTTTGTTCCATTGTGAATACCTGGGAGCTCACATTTACTGCGAGCTAGCTCACTGCTCCTGTGCTTCTGTCAGTCACCACCACTGCTGGCCTCTTTCCTCCCCTCATCCCTCCTTCCCTCCTATCTCTAGTTTTCTTCCCTCCCTCCCTCCCTCCCTCCCTCCCTCCCTCCCTCCCTCCCTCTCTCCCTCCCTCCCTCTCTCCCTTCCTTCCTTTCTTCTTTCCATCTGTATAGCTCTCCCCTTCCTTCCATATCTATTTCTCTTCCCCTCCCTCCCTCTGTCCTTCTCTCTTTTCTTCCTTCCCTTCCCCTCCCTCCCTTCCTTCTTTTATTCCTTCCTTCTTTCTATTTCTTTTCTTTTTTATTTAAATATTTTTTGTTCATTTTTTATTTATTTATTTGAGAGCAACAGAATTTGAGAGCAACAGACACAGGGAGAAAGACAGATAGAGGGAGAGAGAATGGGCGTGCCAGGGCTTCCAGCCACTGCAAACAAACTCCAGATGCGTGCGCCTCCTTGTGCATCTGGCTAACGTGGGACCTGAGGAACCGAGCCTCGAACCGGGGTCCTTAGGCTTCATAGGCAAGCGCTTAACCGCTAGGCCATCTCTCCAGCCCCTTCTTTCTATTTCTATTCCCTCCCTCCCTCTCTCCTTCCTTCCTTCCTTCCTCCCCCCCCCCTCTTTCTTTCTTCTTTCTCTTTGTCTCATATTGCCCATACTGGCCTTGAACTGTCTATGTAGTCAAGAATGACCTTGAACTTCTGATCCTCTCTCAATCTCTGGAGTTCTAGGATCACAGGTGTGCCACGACACTTGGTTTATGTTGTGCTTGGGACTGAACTCAGGGCCTTGTGCATGCTAGGCAAGCATCTAGGGACTGAGTTTCATCCCCAGGCAGCAAGCTTGTGTACCACTGCTTTTTCAAAAATTGGTATATAACTCACCCTCTTCAGAAGCCTTCCTTCCCTAAGTAACTCCACCCATTCACTCCACATGTATTTGTGAAGGGTTTGCTATGAACACTGTGAAAGACACGGGGGTAATGTAGTGAAAAGACTGTAAGCATCCTTCCCCAGTGATGCTTACATGAGAGAAACAAACTGTAAACAGAAAATTAGGTGCTGTGGTGACTGACAGGAGGCCCGGATCCAGCTGCATGGTCAGAGAAGGCCCAGTTCTTACAGGCGAGTCATCCTTTCTACTGGAACAGTCTAGTCCATCTTGGTGTACCCTTGGGCAAGTCGCCTCTCTCTGAGCTGATTTTCCTTCTCTGTGCAAGGGCTCTTTTCTAGGATTGTTGTGTCTTTACTTGAAAGCAGATTTACTTTCAGACATTTATAAAAATAAATTGTATTTTGAAATGGGCATTGTAAAAAAAAAAAGAAACTATAATTAAGCTTAAAGAAAGGAAAGAAAAAGAAATCACAGCAGAACAATGTAGCAAACCACAGCCCCATACTCCGGCATCGGGCACACCAGTTCCGGTGTCCCTGCTGATCACTGAGGCCACAGCAAGTCCTTCCGCCAAGGTTCCCCGCCATATCCTTTGTGCCCCTCACACACGCCCTGTTCTGTGGTTGCCGGATCCCATGCACCACACACCAAGGACACCTTTGGGGCCAAGCATGCCATCTTTCTGCAAGGTAAAGAGGACCCTCTGCGGCATTCTGCGTGTGTCTATCATCTTGGGCCACCAGGAAGAGCCCCTTGGGATAGACGACCTGGGCCACAGGCACCTTCCCTGGGCGGTGGCTGGGGGAGCAATGCAGCGTGTGGCCGATAGATGGCAGACCTGCACCGTCTTGGGCCCAGACTGCAGAGGGCGGCAGGAAGGGCCCACTGCAAGTGTATGTGCCAGGGGCTGCGAGAGGGCTTGCCCTTTGTCCTTCCAGGCGCCGGCGGTGGCCTGGCTCAGTAGGTGTGGATCGTGTGGCATCGATCCCAAAGCATCAGCCTCGTGGCCCAGGCCTCCCTCCTTGTCTCTCTCCATAAGCCTCCACGGTGGGTTTGCTGTTTGAGTGGGGACCAATCTGGTGTGGGACCTGAGGCCCTGGGTAACCCTAGCCTGGCCCACTCCGGCCCCTCCTTGGCAGATCTTCCTCTGCAGGAAAGAAGAGAGGGAGAAAGGCAAGGGTGGCTGAGATGTCAGGCTCCATTCTCACTGCCTTGCTCCACCACTTGTTTGCTGGGTTACCTTTGGTAAGTTACTAAGTCTCTCAGAGTATTCTCCCTAAAAGGGGGACCGAGAGGATAATGTTAGAATTTATTGTTACTATTTTAATGACAGCTCTAAGGGACTCCACTGCCTTAGTGCATTAGGCTATTGCAGAAGTGTTTCTTAGAGGCCTTTTTTCCCAACAGTCCCTCATTCTTGCCTTGTTTTTCTCTTGGGGGCCTTAATATCTACACCTTTGCCCTAAGGATTGGCTCTTTTAAAATTTTGAGACAGAGTCTCATGTATCCCAGGCTGGCTTTGAACTCACTATGTAGCCGAGGATAACCTTGAACTGCCAATTCTACTCCACCTCCTCAGTGCTGGGATAAATGTGAGCCACCATACCAGGCTTATGTGGTGCCAGGGATCAGGTGGGGCTTTGTGCGTGTTGGCAAGCGCTCTACCAACAGAGCCACATCTCCAGCTCCAGTCATAGCATTTTTTTTGGAGGAGGAGGGGATCCAGGACAGCATGCTTGATGCTATGCATAGGCTTGACTTAATGCTCCTAACAAACTTTGAGGTGCCACCTCTTTCTATCTGAGGCTGAAGAAGATAAGAGTATGTCACTCAAGGTCCTATGGTTGAGCTAGGATTCAACCAAGTGTTCTAGCTCTGAACTGCATCCTTCAACCCTCTGTCCCCTACTCTGCAAGGCTGGGCTGCTTTCTGCTGTCCAGGAGCTCAGTAGGGTCGGAGCCCCCTCTCTGGGCTTCCCATCCTGCTCCAGGGCCTGAGTGCCTTGGCACTGCTGCTGAGATGCTGAACACATGGGGCAGAGGACAACCCAGCCTTGGCTGCCCTTGGATATGGGTCCTCAGTACAGGGCCGGGGGCAGGGGGACTCGCATCACCTGTCGGTGTTCCCTGTCCCCCTCCCAGATGACTTGCAAGGCTGAAGTGGCTGGCACCCTAACAGCGCCTGTCAGCCTCCAATGAGTTGATGAGGTGGAAACTGGTTATTAAGTGTAATAACAGTGGTTTGGTTTTTCCGCGGTTCTGCCCGTAAGTGCCTAAGTGACAGCTGGCTTGTGCCTTGGTGCTGTCTTCTAAGTGGCCTGAGGATGGGGCATTGGGTGGAGGAAGACCCAGAAAGGCTGTCTGCGCCTCTTCTGGAGGCGTCTTTCAGGGTAGGTGTTCCACTCTGAGCGCTGGGCTGTAGTCTAGGTTGGAGGAATGTGTAGACTCAGGACATAACCTTATGTAGTGCTGTGTTCCCAGACCGTCCTATGGATAGCATCTTGCTTGCTGGCCTGATCCTGGGGCTGACAGCTTAAGAACTGGATGGGGAATCTGGAAGTTTGGGGTCTAAGCTTTTGAGATGCCCCATCTTCACAAAGAAGGGTTGAGCTGGGTTAATTTATTTACTTAATTACAAATATCAAACTGGTAGTTCATGGGCCGAACTTTACTGTCAGACGAAGAGCACATGATAAATAGGCACAATATTTTCAGCCTTGGACAGGTAGGAAGACCATTTGCAGCAGCATGAGTGAACCCGGAAGACACTAAGTGAAGTAAGCTAGTCACAGGATAAACACGGCGTGATTCCATTTATATGAGATGCTCTCTCTCTCTCTCTCTGTGTGTGTGTGTGTGTGTGTGTGTGTGTGTGTGTGTGTGTGTTTGGTGCTGGCCGTGAAACCCAGGAACTGCCACATACCAGGCAAGCCTTCTACACCCTTGCTTCATATAGTGTGTCCAAAATAGTTCAACCCATAGAAACAGAGAATGTAGTTGAATTAAGTTGTGGCTGGCGGAGGAGATGGCATAAAAGGGAGTAAATTTCCATTTGCAGATTAATAACTTCTATAGATCTTTGCACAGTACAGTTTCTTTTTGTAAAATGAATTTTATTTATTTGAGAGAGAGAGAATGGGTGCACCAGGGCCTCCAGCTCCAGATGCATCAGTCACCTTGTGCATCTGGCTTACGTGGGTCCTGGAGAGTTGAACCGGGATCCTTTGGCTTTGCAGGCAAAGGCTGTAACTGCTAAGCCATCTCTCCAGCCCCACGGTACAGTTTCTGCTGCTAATGGTATAGGATTAGGCAATTTCACTAAGAGGGAGTGTCTCATTTCACAACCTCTATCACACACATACAAATGCCAGCACACACAGCAAGGGACCCATAGTCTTGGGGAGGCTGTCTAACATTCCGATTTGGGGGATGGTCTCCCGGGCATTTGCATATGTCCAGATTCATTTGCCTGTACCCATTAAGTATGTGCAGTTCCTTTGCATATCAATGTTATCTTGATAAGACTGTTAAAACAAAGGAGACATATATTGTTTGGCCCACACAGTGCTTTAAATGCGAGCGTTTAAAATGTGGACTTTTCAACCGAGAGCTACATGTTTAGCCTTTCTTCAAACAATACTAAGGATTGGTAACTCTGGGTGTGCCGCCCACTTGGCAACTGTGGGCTGTAGTAATCCGTCTTCGGGAGGACTTAACCTCTTCAGCTTGCCTCAGCCTCCATCCCCACGACCTGTCTACATCTCAGAGGCTGCTGTGGACCCCTAAGCTGCCGCTCAGCTCACCCACCTTCCCTGCCTGGCCTGCCTCAGATGGTTTCTGAGGGTCTGTTCCCTGCACACTGGTATGCTATTATGTCAGGAATGATGGCAAAAAAAATCAGTTTGCGGGCTGGAGAGATGGCTTAGCGGTTAAGCGCTTGCCTGTGAAGCCTAAGGACCCCGGTTCGAGGCTCGGTTCCCCAGGTCCCACGTTAGCCAGATGCACAAGGGGGCGCACGCGTCTGGAGTTCGTTTGCAGAGGCTGGAAGCCCTGGCGCGCCCATTCTCTCTCTCTTCCTCTATCTGTCTTTCTCTATGTGTCTGTCGCTCTCAAATAAAAAAATAAAAAAAAAAATCAGTTTGCAAAGGGAACTGAGACCTGTAAGTAGAGACTGGAGACATCGCCAACATTTTTCAGCTTAAAATTCTAGATTCTGAGCCACCTTCAGGGCAACTTCCCTCTCAAGCTCAGGTCTAGAAGGGAGCTTGGCCTTTCCCGTCCATCCTCATCCTATGCCAGTCTGATTCTACAAATAACTTGGGCTCCCTTTTGTGTGCACACGTGGGTGTTGCTATAACCATCCACGTATGTTCTCTACCTCAGCTTCCCCATCTGGAAAACAGGCTGTGAAGAATTTTCCAGTCTGAAGTTGTCAGGCCACCTGCTTCAGGAATGACCCGGGACGAGCCACCGCCACCTTCTCCAGTCTGCTCCTCTGCAAAATGGGAATACATACTCTTGTAACTCTCACAAGGGAAAGCTTGTTCTGGAAGCTGGAAAGTGCTGTACAAATGAACAATTAGTGTTATCTATTTTATGTGTCTAAACAGCAGAAGATATTTCCCCCTCCCCTGTGCAAAGGGATGGCAGGAGAATAAAGTGAAGTGGTATGCATGGCAGTACCTTGGAAGGAAATTGTTCCCATCACAAGGGATTCTTGCATTGTGATTATTAATATAGTTTCACCAAATGGTCTTGGCTGGAAGCCTGATGGCGCAGCAGCTGTGAGCCTCCCAGCTCTTCACTGTGGCGGTGGCTTCTGCCTGACTCCTTGAGGCTGCACCCCCCGCCCCCTTCTCTAGCCAAGTGCTCTCCTCTGTCCCCAGTACTCAGCTCCAGCTGGCCCATTGCTTTTCTGGGGTTCGAATCCTACTCAGCGATCCCCAGATAGCCCGTATTTCCTGGACATAGATGTACAGGGCCACCTGGTGCCCATCATGGAGGGATTTTAACCATCCCTAGTGGTTTGGTTGATGGACAGATTACTTTTGAGGCCCTACTATGTGCCAGGTGCTGTCTTGGAGTTGGTGTTAAAACAATGCACCAGAGGGACAAGTCCTTGGTCTTGGAGGGTTCACAGGGAGGAAGGAGGAGGCAGGAGGAACACACATGCAAACAGATAAATGCATGTGCAGAGACATGCAGAGCGCTTGGGGTAGTGGGCTGTGGGTGGCCACAGAAGGTGGTAGTTCCTGCGGGAGGAGCTGGTGTGGGAGCTGAGCTCCGAAGGATGCTAAAGAGGAGATGCATTCCAGAGAGGAAAGGTTGACTCATCTAGACTCCTTGATTGACCAGTGATGAACAGGGCGAAGCAGTGACTTGCCCAAGGTTGCACAGTCAACGGTGCAGAGCGAGACTAGAATTCGGGTTTGTGGACTTGGGTGGTGCTGTCAAGGCAGCCCCTAGTTCTTCCTGTTGGAGTGCCGGCTCCTCAGGGGCAGGTGAGACCAGGTTCCCCTGAACTCTCAGCCTGTCAGTCGCCTCTGCACCCCAGCTGGCTTTCTTCCTGTGCCTCAGCTCTCCATCAGGACCCCTGTGACCCTGCGCTGCCTCTTTCCGCTGTAGGTACAAGGGACAGAGCAGAGCTGGTAGAAAAAGCACAGTGGCCGAGTGGTTCCTGTCATTAATTGCTAAGCGCAATAAACCCAGTGGAATCCAGGCCTTATAATGGCCTTGTTTAATTAATGCTAAATGACTGTGGGACCCGTATGGATTTATACATTAGATCCACATTAACACCAAATCGCTTGATCACGAATAACTGTTAAAATAATGAACACAGGCACTTTACAACTAGATGAGAGGGATGCAACCCAGCCTCCTGCCCAGCCCGAGAGTTGTAGCATCTTTCTCCAGGGGCCGCCTCTTTTGCCTCCCTCTTGCTGTGCAAGTTAGGAGTTCCAGAAGACACTTACTGAGGCATTGTATCCCTGGCTGGGTGGCCATGGTAGGGTAGGGCAGGGACACACTTCCCTCCTGGACTTTGCAAGTCAGGTAAGGCGGTCAAGTGTGCACCTGGAAGTGAAGCATTCACCAGAGGAGCATGTTCATCAAGCATCTACCAAGTTCTGGGGCTTTACAAATATTTAGCCCATTCACTATTGGGCAGTAGGTACCATGATCAAGTCACAACCGGCAGTTGAGAAAACAGTGTTTGAGAATAAGAACGTGAGCTTGAGAGATGGCTTAGTAGTTAAGGCTCTTGCTTGCAAAACCTAAAGACCCAGGTTCAATTCCCCAGGACCCACATAAGCCAGATGCACAAGGTGGCACATGTTTCTGGAGTTCGTTTGCAGTGGCTGGAGGCCCTGGCATACCTTTTCTCTCTGTATATATCTACTTTTCTCTCTCTTTCTCCCTCTCTAATAAAATAATAGTAATAAAAAAGAACAGAATAAGAACCTTAATGATGGGAATCACTTGGCCTTAGCTGCTGCAATTGAACTCCAGATGCTTGCACCACCTAGTGGTCATGTGCTACCTTACACTTGCCTCACCTTTGTTCATCTGGCTTATGTGGGATCTGGAGAGTCAAACAGGGGTCCTTAGACTTCTTGGGCAAGTGCCTTAACCTCTAAGCCAGCTCTCCAGCCCTTGGCCACTGCTTTTAACTCCTTCTACTTCATGGGCTAGGGATGAAACTCAGTTGGTTGATGCTTATGTAGTATACATGACATTTTGGGTTTGGTCCCAGAACATATAAACTGAGCGTGGTGGTGTACCCCTGCAATCCCACCACTCAAAGGAGGTTCAGAAGTTCAAGATTATCCTTGGATATATAGCAAGTTCAAAGCTCACCTGGGATATATGAGACTCTGTCCAAGAAAGTTAAAAAAAGAAAGAAAAAATATGTTGCCCAAAGTCACCTACCTAGTTCAGCCACAATGGCAAAGTAAATTCAGATCTTAGCTTCTGATACCTTATTAATTCCATTGCTTGCTTCATGGGATAATGTGCTAGACATGGTGTCTGCAGCCTTGTTTATAATTCAGGTATTTCCAGCTGGAGCAGCCAGGAAGGCTCCACAGATCAGGAGGAGGAGGGAGAGGAGGAGGGCCATATGTCAGGAGTGACCATTGGTGGCTGGAACTCCTGGGCCACTACACAGAGTGGTTCAGCTTCAACATTCCCACAATGCTCTCAGTCCCTCCTGCCCCACAGAGTATTCCAATTCTCCTTCCAGGTGTTTTTCCTGCCTTTGGTGTGCCTGAATCAGGATAGAATTCAGGGAGCATGGCTGTGCCACTTCAAGCCCTCCCCTCTGTCTTCCCTTACCCTTCTGCATCCTAAGCTGGGTCAATGGGCAAAAGGCCAATGGGAGGAGTGGGAGTGTCGTGGACAAAGAACAGTGGCTTCACTGGGAAGACCACTGGTGAGGGGCGGGCAGAGCTGCAGTGCTCTCCCCTTCCAGCTCATTCAGTCTCTACTGTTTCCTGATGTGAGTCGCCCTGCACACGGATGCTAGGAATGTCTCAGAGAAGGTTGGAAGAGTCCCTATGAAACTTTCTTTTGAAAAAAGGTTTTTAAATTATTTTATTTATTTGAGAGAGCTAGGGAGATAAAAAACGAGGCAGATAGATAGATAAATAGAGAGAGAGAGAATGGGTGTGCCAAGGCATTTAGCTGCTCCAAACAAACTCCAGATGCATGTGCCACCTTGTGCATGTGGCTTACATGGGTCTTGGGGAATTGAACCTGGATCCTTTGGCTTTGCATGCAAGCACCTTAACCACTAAGCCAGCTCTCCAGCCCCCTAGGGAGTCTTTCTTGTTTTATTTTTTAAATAAAATTTATTTATTTATTTGAGAGAGAGGGGTGGGGAGGAAGAGGCAGAGAGAATGACAGAATGGGCATGCCAGGGCCTTCAGGCACTGCAAACGAACTCCAGATACATGCTCCCCCTTGTGCATCTGACTTATGTGGGTCCTGGGGAATCAAACCGGGGTCCTTAGGCTTCACAGGCAAACGCCTTAACTGTTAAATCCTTTCCCCAGTCCTCCCCACCCCCGGGAAGCTTTTGAAGCAAACTGGAAATGCCATCTGCTTGGTGAAGCCAAACAAAGACGGCTGTCTCAGCCTTAGGGGTGTGCAATGCAGTCATGGTCTGGGGACAAGTTTGTGCTCCATAATGTGATGCAGTCCTGCCTCTGTGTCTTGGCACAAGCCTGCCTCCCCATCCTGCTCAGCTAGATGATCAGTGATTCTGTTCGAGGTTCTGTCACCTCCCCGAGAAGCCTTCCGACCTTCACTATGGAGAATTGATCACTCTGCTCTATGTTTTCTAGTACTCTGTCCAAGGAGAGAATTAGCCTTGTATAGTAGCTATGCATTCCTGCTCCCCTTCACTGGCCTGGCTACCTTCATGTGCCCTGCCCAGATGTGATGAGGGACATCTCCTCCGGGTTCTTTCTTACAAGAGAGCAGTGGGGTGCCGGCTTGGGCAAAGCCCAGTCATCATGGTGAGTGGAAAGATGCTGTGAACAGGGAAGAAACATTAGGGTGGAGGATGGATGATCATCATGTAGTATGTCATACACTGTGTGTGTGTGTGTGTGTGTGGGTGGGTGGGTGTGGATTCACGAAGCTCTGTGAAGCGTGGTGCTAGGTTGGCACATGTTCAGGTTCACAGGCTGCTCTTTGTCCTCTGAGCTGGGCTGACCCTCCTTCCCACTTACTAAATTCCACTGCCTAGAGGACCAGACCAATGGTCAGGTAATAGGTGTTCCTGTTTATCCAGTCTCAGTTTAGACAAATGGTCACAGTATTTTGCACTTCTCCTTTTAGCTGAGGTGGAAAGTGGCTGTGTGGAGGATGTTCAGAGCTATGTTTCAGAGCTGGGGATGGGCCCAGGGAATGGCTAGGCACTGAAGTCCTCAACAGGGCCTCTGCCTGAGCGGCCTGAGAGCAGGTGACTCTGCTGCAGCTCAGTGAGATGTGGCTGTGTGAGTCTACTCCACCTAGACTCTGTTTAGATTTAGGCTGCACATCATCCAACCAGATCCCCAGAAAACAGCATCCTTGTATGATCAGATTAGATTCTGGAGGATCTGGAATGCTGGGATAAGCAATTTGCATTTAGAGTTACTTAAGGCAAATACCTGATGTTAACATCCCGATTGTCCTCTCTCTCACTCACTGCTGGAGGCAGGATGTTTTTTAAATTTTAATTTAATTTCTGGCTGGAGAAATGGGTTAATGGTTAAGGCATTCGCCTGCAAAGCCAAAGGACCTAGGTTCGATTCCCCAGGATAAGCCAGATGCATAAGGTGGCACATGCATCTGGAGTCCATCTTCAGTGGCTGAAGGCCATGGTGTGCCCAGTCTCTCTCTCTCTCTCTCTCTCTCTCTCTCTTTACCTCTCTCAAATAAATAACCATATTTAAATTTTAAAATTTAATTTAATTTACTTATTTGAGACCAAAAAAGAGAGACAATAGGCACTTCAGGGCTCTAGCCACTACAAATGAACTGCAGACACATTTGCTACCTTGTGCATCTTGCTTACGTGAGTACTGGAGACTTGAACCTGGGTCCTTAGGCTTTGCAGGTAAATGCTTTAACTGCTAAGCTACCTCTCCAGCCTTGGATACAGAATGTTTTCACGTTCTCCCAATGGGGACGTTAAAGTTATCACCTTTGGGATATGATTAGGTAGTGAAGGTGGGAGCCCTGACAGTGGGATTGCTGCCCCTGTGAGCGAGGCTCGAGTGCTCTCTTGCCTCTTCTACCACGTGAGCCACTGCAAGGAGCCATCTGTAATCTAGGAAGTGGGCCCTTGCCAGGTTCCAAATTGGCCACTGCTTTGATCTGGGGTCTCTCAGACTCTGGAATTGTGAGCGTTAAACATTAATTCCTGTCTGTGGTCTTTTGTTACAGCAGCATAAACAGACTGAGATACTTAGCTGTGGATCAGTCCTTGACCACAGCTTCTTTATGCTCATCTCCAGAATCTTTCTCAACCTGGGGTCAAGAAAGCTGCACAGTGATGCTTAAAGGAAATTTATTCACTATCTCTGGGACCAGGCTTTTCAATCTAGCATAAAGTCACTGAGTCTAGGGAGGTGCTGTGACATTCCTAGGGCCATCTTTAATTTAGCAGGCTTATAGGATACTAGCAAATCCTTGGACAAGGGAATCGAGATGGATGAAAGCAAGAGGAGAACAGTAAATAAACCAAAGCAAATAAGAAGAAGCATGCCGGGCTGGAGAGATGGCTAAGCGGTTAAGCGCTTGCCTGTGAAGCCTAAGGACCCCGGTTCAAGGCTCGGTTCCCCAGGTCCCACGTTAGCCAGATGCACAAGGGGGCGCACGAGTCTGGAGTTCGTTTGCAGAGGCTGGAAGCCCTGGTGTGCCCATTCTCTCTCTCTCCCTCTATCTGTCTTTCTCTCTGTGTCTGTCTCTCTCAAATAAATAAATAAATAAAAATTTAAAAAAAAAAAAGAAGAAGAAGAAGCATGCCATTGGAGACAGTACCAAGTGTATGGCTGGATGTTTTGCTGAAGAGATTATTGGCAGTCATGGATCCATCAACCTTCTCAGCAGGAGCTGGAAGTAGAGGCGGAGCGGACCCAAAAGTATCTGTGTAGAATCAGCCTATCTCATCCCATGGATCCCCTGACATAAGCAGGGGGCCCACAAGGTATTTGAGTGTTTTACTACAGAAACATTGGCAGAATGAATTGAAAAGGCCAGAGCTTTTCTGAAATGAAGGAAAACTCTCAGACTTCTGGGACTTTCCGGGCAGAGGACTAGTGATAGGGCTGTCTAGCTGTGAGCATGTGCTGCTCCTGTAGAAAAAGAATGAGTGACCCGGAGGACAGAGCCAGCCAGGCACAGGCATTCAGCCATTGAGGAATCTGACCTAGATAGAATCTTAATGGCATTTTTCCCTGTTGGATGTGGACTTGTATGGGACTGGCCACCCCTTCATGCCTTTCATCTCTCTCTTGTGGAAAGGGAGTGTCTATCCTATGCCTTCTAGCCACTGCATTGTGGAAGCAGGTCACTCCATTTCTAGTTTTCAGGTCCACAGATGGAAGAGAATTTCACTCCAGGTGATTCTTTTATTAAAAAAAAAACAACTTTATTTTTATTTATTTATTTGAGAGGGAGAGAGAGAGAGAGCAAGAGAGCAAGAGAGAAAGGAGAGGCAGAGAGAGGGAGAGAGAGAATGGGCACACCAGGGTCTCCAGCCATTACAAACAAACTCCAGATGCATGCGCCCCCTTGTACACCTGGCTTATGTGGGTCCTGAGAAATTGAACCTAGGTCTTTTGGTTTTGCAGGCAAACACCTTAACCACTGAACCATTTCTCCAGCCCCACTCAGGTGATTCTTATGCAGAGTGTCACCCCCTGCCTAATGCATATGGTTTAGATGGTAAAACCTGGGTCTTTTTCAGTTGATGGTGTTGTGTTACATGTTTTTATCACTGTGACCAAAATATTTGACAGAAACAACATAAAAGGAGTAAGGACTTACTTTATTTATTTATTTTTTCACTGTATATTTCTTTATTTTTTAATTTTATTTTTTTATCTTTTCACATTTTTTATTAACATTTTCCATGATTATAAAAAATATCCCATGTTAATACCCTCCCTCCCCCACCCCACACTTTCCCCTTTGAAATTCCATTCTCCATCATATTACCTCCCTGTCTCAATCATTCTACTTACACATATACAATACCAACATATTAAGCACCCTCCTCCCTTCCTTTCTCTTCCATTTTTATCTCCTTTTTAACTTACTGGCCTCTGCTATTAAGTATTTTCCTTCTCATGAAGAAGCCTAATCATCTGTAGCTAGGATCCACATCTGAGGGAGAACATGTGGCACTTGGCTTTCTGGGCCTGGGTTACTTCATTTAGTATAATCCTTTCCAGATCCATACATTTTTCTGCAAATTTCATAACTTCATTTTTCATTACTGCTGAGTAGAACTCCATTGTATAAATGTGCTATATCTTCATTATCCACTCATCAGTCGAGGGACATCTAGGCTGGTTCCATTTCCCAGCTATTATAAATTGAGCAGCAACAAACATGGTTGAGCATGTACTTCTAAGGAAATGAAATGAGTCCTTCGGATATATGCCTAGGAGTGCTATAGCTGGGTCATATGGTAGATCAATCTTTAGCTGTTTTAGGAACCTCCACACTGTTTTCCACAATGGCTGGACCAGATTGCATTCCCACCAGCAGTGTAGAAGGGTTCCACTTCTTCCACATCCCTGCCAACATTTGTGATCATTTGTTTTCATGATGGTAGCCAATCTGATAGGAGTGAGATGGAATCTCAGTGTATCTGCATTTTCCTGATGACTAGTGACATAGAACATTTTTTTAGATGCTTATATGCCATTTGTATTTCTTCCTTTGAGAATGCTCTATTTAGCTCCATAGCCCATTTTTTGATTAGCTTGTTTGATTCCTTATTATTTAACTTTTTGAGTTCTTTGTATATCCTAGATATTAACCCTCTATCAGATATATAGCTGGCGAAGATTTTTTCCCATTCCACAGGTTGCCTCTTTGCTTTATTCACCGTGTCTTTGCAGTGCAAATTCTTTGTAATTTCATGAGGTCCCAGTGATTAATCTTTGGTTTTATTGCCTGAGCAATTGGGGCTGTATTCAGAAAGTCTTTGCCAAGACCAATATGTTGAAGGGTTTCCCCTACTTTTTCCTCTAGCAGTTTCAGAGTTTCAAGTCTGATGTTGAGGTCTTTAATCCATTTGGACTTAATTCTTGTGCATGGAGAGAGAGAGAAGAATCTACTTTCATCTTTCTACAGATATATATCCAGTTTTCCAACACCATTTGCTGAAGAGGCTGTCTTTTCTCCAATGAGTATTTTTGGCATTTTTATCGAATATCAAGTGGCTATAGCTACCTGGACTTAAATCTGAGTCCTCTATCTGGTTCCATTGATCTACATGTCTGTTTTTGTGCCAGTACCATGCTGTTTTTGTTACTATGGCTCTGTAGTATAGGTTAAAATCAGGTATGGTGATACTACCAGCCTTATTTTTGTTGCTCAGTATTATTTTAGATATTCAAAGTTTTTTGTGATTCCAAATGAATTTTTGGATTGTTTTTTTCTATTTCCATGAAGAATGCATTTGGAATTTTGATAGGGATTGCGTTAAATGTGTAGATTGCTTTTGGTAAGATTGCCATTTTCACAATATTGATTATTCTAATCCAGGAACAAGGGATGTTTTTCCACTTTCTAGTGTCTTCACCAATTTCTCGCTTGAGAGTTTTAAAGTTCTCACTGTAGAGATCCTTTACTTCCTTGGTTAGGTTTATTCCAAGGTACTTTATTTTCTTTGATGCAATTGTGAATGGGAGTGATTCTCTGATTTCATCCTCTGTGTGTTTGTCGTTAGCATATATGAAGGCTATTGATTTCTGTGTATTTATTTTGCATCCTGCTATGTGGCTGTAGGTTTTTATCAGCTCTAACAGTTTGCTAGTAGAGTCTTTAGGGTCCTTTATGTATAAAATCATGTCATCTGCAAATAATGATAACTTGATCTCTTCCTTTCCAATTTGTATCCTTTTTATGTGTGTCTCTTGCCTTATTGCTATGGCTAAGACTTCCACAACTATGTTAAATAAAAGTGGGGACAGTGGACACCCTTGTCTTGTTCCTGAATTTAGTGGAAAAGCTTTCAGTTTTTCCCCATTTAGTAATATGTTGGCTGTAGGCTTTTCGTAAATAGCTTTTATTTTATTGATATATATATTCTTTCTATTCCCAGTCTCTGTAGGACTTTTATCATGAAGGGATGTTGGATTTTGCCAAATGCTTTCTCTGCATCTAATGAGATGATCATGTGATTTTTGTCCTTCAACCCATTTATATAATGTATTACACTTATAGATTTGTATATATTGAACCATCCCTGCATCTCTAGGATCAAGCCTACTTGGTCAGGGTGAATGATCTTTCTGATATATTCTTGTATTCAGTTTGCCAATATTTTGTTGAGAATTTTTGCGTCTATGGTCATGAGGGAGATTGGTCTGTAATTTTCTTTTTTTGTTCTATCTTTGCCTGGTTTTGGTATCAGAGTGATGCTGGCTTCATAGAAGGTGTTTGGTAGAATTCCTTCTTTTTCCATTTCCTGGAAAAGCTTAAGAAGCAATGGTGTTAGCTCTTCCTTGAAGTACTGGTAAAATTCAGCAGTGAATCCATCTGGGCCTGGGCTTTTTTTAGTTGGGAGATTATTGATAACTGTTCGGATCTCCATGCTTGTTATAGGTCTATTTAAGTCATTAATCTCATCTTGATTTAATTTAGGTAGGTCATATAAATTAAGGAACTCATCCATTTCTCTCAGATTTTCATACTTTGTGGAGTATATGCTTTTATAGTATGTCCCTATGATTTTTTGAATTTCTCTGGAATCTGTTGTGATGTTACCTTTTTCATCTCTGATTTTATTAATTTGTGTCTCTTCTCTCTTTCTTTTGGTCAGATTTGCTAAGGGTTTATCAATCTTGTTTATCCTTTCAAAGAACCAACTCTTTGTTTCATTAATTCTTTGGATTGTTTTTGTCTCTATTTCATTAATTTCTGCCCTAATCGTTATTATTTCTTCCCATCTACTGATTTTTGTTTTGCCTTGTTCTTCTTTTTCCAAGGCTTTAAGGTGAAGAATTAGGTTGTTTACTTGTAACCTTTCTAATTTCTTAATATAGGCACTTAAGGCTATAATAACTGCCTTCATTGTGTCCCAGAGATTTTGGTATGTTGTGTTCTCATAATCATTTGACTATAAATTTTTTGATTTCTTCATTGACCCAGTCATCATTTAGTAGTGTATTGTTTTGTTTCCATGATTTTTGTATGCTCTATAGTCTTTCTTGCTACTGATTTGTAGTTTAATTCCATTGTGGTCAGATAGAATGCAAGGAATTATTTCAATTTTCCTGAATTTGTTAAGATTTGCTTTGTGTCCTAATATATGGTCTATTTTAGAGAATGTTCCATGTGCTGCTGAAAAGAATGTATATTCTGCAGCATTTGGATGAAATGTCCTGTATATATCTGTTAGGGCCATTCCTTCTATGACCTCATTGAGTCCAGATGCCTCTCTGTTTATTTTTTCCCTGGATGACCTCTCAATTGATGAGAGTGGAGTGTTAAAGTCACCCACCACCACTGTGTTTGGTGTTATCTGTGACCTTAGTTCTAATAGTGTTTCTTTGATGAATTTGGGAGCCTCCATGTTATGTGCACATATGTTTTGGATTGTAATGTCCTCCTGTTGGAGTGTGCCCTTAATCAATATAAAGTGACCTTCCTTATCTTTCTTGACTAACATTGGACTGAAGTCTACCTTATCAGATATTAAGATAGCAACCCCTGCTTATTTAGTAGGCCCATTTGCTTGAAACATCGTTTTCCAACCTTTCACCCTAAGATAATGTCTATCCTTTATAGAAAGGTGAGTTTCCTGGAGAAAACACATTGTAGGATCTTGCTTTTTAACCCAGTCTACAAACCTATGTCTTTTGGCTGGGGCATTGAGGCCATTGATATTAAGAAATATTATTGAAAAGTGTGTATTTATGTATGCCATTTTTTTTTTTTTTTTGTGGCTCTGGTTCTACCTTTGCTCTCTGTGTTAACTAGTATTGGAACATTGCTTGTTTTTTCTAGGTTCCTTATATGTGTGCTTTTCCTTTTCTTCAGCATGGAGGATTCTTTCAAGTATTTTCTGTAGAGCTGGTTTTGTCTTCAAATACTCCTTTAACCTGCTTTTGTCATGGAATGTCGTTATTTCTCTGTCTATTTGAATGGATAGCTTTGAAGGATAAAGTAACCTTGGTTGACAGTTGTTATCTTTCAGAACTTGGAATATATCACCCCAAGCCCTTCTGGCTTTTAAAGTTTGTGTTGAATAATCTGCTGTAATCCTGATGGGCTTGCCTTTGTAGGTAACTTGATTTTTCTCTCTAACTGCTTTCAATATTTTTTCTTTGGTTTGTGTGTTTGGTAGTTTGATTATAATATGGCGAGGAGAGGTTCTTTCCAGGTTTTGTCTGGCTGGGGTTCTAAAGGCTTCCTGTATCTCCTTGTTACCTCTTTCCCAATTTGGGGAAGTTTTCTTCCATGATTTTGTTGAAGATGCCTACTATGCCTTTGGAGTGAAATTCTTCTCCTTCTACTATGCCCTGAATTCTTACATTTGATCTTTTCATAGTGTCTCGAATATCTTGAAATTCCCATTCATACTTTTCTATTAGTTTGTCTTTCTCTTTGTTGGACTGTATTTGATCTGCCACCTGGTCTTCTAGCTTAGATATTCTGTCCTCTCCCTCATCCATTCTACTGGTGAGATTTTCTACAGAGTTTTTTATTTCATTAACTGTGTTCTTCATTGCTAGTAATTCTGACTGTTTTTTTTTTATTATTTCTATTTCCTTATTTATGTCTTGTATTGCCCTCTTTATTTCATTAAATTTGTGTCCTGTGTCTTCTTTGATTCCTTTGATTTCCTCTTTGATTCCTTTGATTTGTTCTTTGACTTCTTTGAACATATTTGCAATCATTCTTTTGAAATCTTTCTCACGCATTTCCTCTAACTCGTTCTCACTGGAGGTCATTTTTGATGCATAAATACTTTTAGGTGAATTTATATTGTCTTGCTTTTTAGTGTTTCTTGTGTTATAATGTATATATTTTTGCCTCTTGGATTAAGTTAATGCTTAGATTTTCTAGCTAGCTGGGTGTTCTTAGCTGTATCAATTGATCTGATGAAGATATCTTCAGGGTAGGCACTTAAGGTGTTAGGTGTGGCTCTTAAGACTCTCAGAGTGTCTACAAAGGTGTTCCTAGGGGTTGAGTTTGCTTGTTATGGAGTATTCAAGTAGGCTGAGTGGAATAAAATACAGGTAGATTCTAAAATTTAACTAAATACTGTACACATTCAATCAAAAACAGTACTGAGTATTTATGCAAGAGTAGTTATTATGACAACCAGATTCTCTATCAACAAAGAGGTTAAGATTTCTGGTCTGTATCCAAGTCAGCTTATGACCAAGTGAGACCCTTCCCTGGTGAAATCCTTGTTACCTTTTTGGATGATTTTGGTTTCATTCAAGTTGCTGGCTGGGTCGTTGGGCCTCTGTTATGATTTCTGGAACTGGGCACTGGCTTTTTCTGTGGGTCAAACTTTGCCTGGCAACTATGGCCCTGCAGATTGACACCCAAGCTGCTGGAACCGCTGCTGAAGCTGCCGCTGCTGGATTTGCTGCTGCTCCTGCCAAAGCTGCTTCTGCTGGATCCCCCATTGCTGCCGCTGTCAGTTCAAGTTGGCGTGGTTGGGTCCTGGGACTGCTGCTCTGTTCGCTGGAGCTGGGCACAGGGTGGTGAGGGAGCCAATGCTGCTCTAGTTCTCTCACTGTTCCACGTATTCTTCTATCTTGTGATCTGCTCCTCCATTGTTCACTGCCGCTCTCCCTTCACATTTCTAATGTTTGCGGAGAGCTCCGGTGTGAGTGGACGCTCCCCTTGCCTGGCTTTTCCTGCCGCTCAAGCCGAGCTTGGTGGCTTTCTGGTGTGCTGCCGCTGCTGCAGTCAGCGGACCTGCTGGGGCCTGTTTTGCCGGCCTGTGTGGGCTCTGGATGCGCTGGATCTCTTCTACTTCTCCGCTGCTGTTTTAATTTCCTATATACCTCGTTTTTTAGTAAAAGTGTGTATTTTGCTGAGTTTTTTTTTTTTTGTTTTTTTCCCCCCTGGCTGTTTTGGCATGGTCCCTATGCTGCCATCTTAACCAGAAGAAGGACTTACTTTAGCTCATGGTTTCAGAGGTGTTTGTCCATGATGGCAGGGAGGATGTGGTACAGCAAAGTAGCTCATATCATGGCTGCTGGGAAAATAGAGAAAGGGGAATGCCGAAGGGGGGCAGGCAGATATAGCCCTCAGTGGCAAGGCCCCATTGATCCTCCCTGAACTAGACCATTTCACCCTCTTACAATGATGTCACCATATGATGAACCCACCAAGAAAATAATGTGTTCATTAGATCAGAACCCATCTAGTCATCTGTGGTACTGTTGTTACAGATTTACCAAGAAGTTTGTATGCACATTTAAAAATGTTTTTATTTATTTGGAGAGAGAGAGAGAGAGAGAAAGAGAATAGGTGCAGCAGGACTTCATGCATCACTTTGTGTGTCTGGTTTTATGTGGTTACTGGAGAATCAAACCCAGGCCAATTTTGCAGACAAGTTCCTTTAATCACTAAGCCATCTTCTAGCCCCTTAGATTTTTTTTTTGTCCTTAGGTCACACAGTGCTGATCACTCAACTGTCACTTTTCAGCACTTGTGGCTGAAAGTATCATCACCATCTGAAAAGGGAAACTTCTTTAGCCAAAAGTGACAGCAGCATTAATATACAAATTATATATTGTATAAGTCTCTATATATTATATTTTATGTAGTTCTGTATATTAATATATAAAATTATATAATTATGTAAATATAAGTATTTAGAGGGCAATTTTGCAGATATAATATATCCATTTAATTAAACAACAGTAGTAGCTTCCCCCTAGGATTTCTGACTTTCCCAGCCATAGGCTTTTAAGTAGGTTTTCAGTATCAGGCATGAATTTCCTCCCATGGAGTAGGTCTTAGATCCAGCTAGAGAGCACTTGGTTTTCCCCATAATGGAATGCCACTTTTGCACTAGTAGACAATTTTTTTTATTTTTTGCTTTTTGATATGGTCTTACTCTAGCCTAGGCTGACCTGGAATTCACTATGTAGCTTCTTTGACTGGCCTTCAACTCACAATGATCCTCTTACCTCTGCCTCCCTAGTGTAGGATTAAAGGTGTGTGGCCACCGTGACTGGCTTTTTTTCTTTATCTTTGTTTGAGACAGGCTCTTGGTATATACTTGAGCTGATCCTCTTGCCACAGCCTCCTGAATGCTGGGATTATAGGTGCACATCACTGCACCTAGTTAACTTCTGTTTTAAACCACCTAGCATGTGGTACTTTGTCATATCTGCCTTAGAAAACTAAGCATTCTTTCATGCAAACACCTTTTGCCATTGAGCCATCTCCCCAGCAAGACCCTGCTCATGCATTGGCTGGGAAGTATTCTTTCAATTACTAGAAATGTTTAACTTTAATATAGTTGTAGCCGTCACCCTTGTTTTCTGGCCATTGCTGTCTGAGTTTTGTTTGTGAAGCCCATCTCTGCTCAAGATCATAAGAAGAGTTCTATTAATTTTTTTTTTTTTCGAGGTAGGGACTCACTCTAGCTCAGGCTGACCTGGAATTAACTATGTAGTCTCAGGGTGGCCTTGAACTCATGGTGATCCTCCTACCTCTGCCTCCCAAGTGTTGGGATTAAAGGCATGTGCCACCACACCTGGCATAATTTTTATTCTATTAAAGTAGTCACTTTGCCTTTCAGCCTTGGGTCTTGGAGTTCACCTTTATTTTTTTATTTTTGTTTTAAATTTTTGAGGCAGGGTCATATATAGAGCCAAGCCTGGCCACATTGAGCTTTTAGCAACCCTCCCATCTCAGCTTCTGGAGTTTCACCACACCTAGCTTTGGAATTCACCTTTGAATAAAGTAGATATTTGATGATTTTTTAAAAATGTTTTTGGTTTATTTTTATTTATTTATTTGAGAGTGACAGACAGAGAAAGAGGCAGAGAGAGAATGGGCAAGCCAGGCTTCCAGCCACTGCAGGCAAATTCCAGATGCGTGTGCCCCCTTGTGCATCTGGCTAACGTGGGTCCTGGGGAATCGAGCCTCGAACCGGGGTCCTTAGGCTTCATAGGCAAGCGTTTAGCTGCTAAACCATCTCTCCAGCCCCATATTTGGTGATTTTTGTGTGTGAACCATCAACTAAATGTGTAATGCCTTTTCCACTAATTCATGGTGTCATATTTATCATATACCAGATTCACATATACATGTGTGTGTTTGTGTATGCATATACACACAACATATATGTATGCTTGTTTTTGTCCATGAGATTTATATGTCTGTTCTTAAGTTAGCATTAAACTTTATAAAATTATATAGCTCTAAAGTATGTCTTAAAATCTGATAAAGCAAATCACCATAACTTATTCTGTTTTTTGAAAAGTCAACTTAGGTTTTTTTTTTTTTTTTCAAGTTTTGTTTATTTATTTGCAAGTGAAGAGAGAGAGAGAAGAGTGACAGAGAGTGAGTGTAGGCACACCAGGGTCGCCAACCACTGAGTTTGAGGCCACCCTGAGACTACATAGTGAATTCCATGCCAGCCTGGGCTAGAGTGAGACATTACTTTGAAAAACCAAAAACCAAAAAACCCCTCAAAACCCCCAAAACAAAAAAAGCCCTTCAGTTTTCTATATATTAATTTTGGAATCATTTTGCCAAGTTCCTAAGAATATCTGCTAGAATTTTGATGAACATTAACTAAATTCTGAGTTGACTAAAATTTCATTATACTTCCTGCAAATCTGTGAGCAAATCCAGACACTTGATCACATGCAGAATCTACGCCTCCACCTTTCTGTCTAGAGTGATCAAAATATATCTAGATGCTCAGTTTTTCCCATGACTGTCTCATAGTGGGTTATATTCTTCCTCTGGGAAGAATATGGGTAATGTCTAGTTGACTTTCCTTTAGTGACTTCAGTAGCCATTGATCAACTGACTTATTAGTGGTTGTTAAAAAAAGTGATATTATCCAGGTGTGGTGGCACATGCTTTTAATCCCAGCATTTGGGAGGCAGAGGTAGGAGGATTGCCATGAGTTCAAGGCTACCCTGAGATGACATAGTGAATTCCAGGTCAGCCTGGCCTAGAGTGAGACCCTACCTCAAAAAAAACAGAACCGAAACCAACCAAACAAAAAAGTGATATTTTCACTGTGAATAGAGCAAAGAGGCAGCCTACCCAATGGGAGAAAATCTTTGTGAGCTATACATATAACAGAAGATTAATATCTAGGATATACAAAGGACTAAAAAGGCAAAATAACAAGAAATCAAACCACCCAATCAAAAAATGGAATATTGGGTTGGAGAGATGGCTTAGCAGTTAAGCGCTCGCCTGTGAAGCCTAAGGACCCCGGTTCAAGGCTCAGTTCCCCAGGTCCCACGTTAGCCAGATGCACAAGGGGGCGCACGCATCTGGAGTTTGTTTGCAGTGGCTGGAAGCCCTGACGCGCCCATTCTCTCTCTCTCCCTCTATCTGTCTTTCTCTCTGTGTCTGTCTCTCTCAAATAAATAAATAAATAATGAAAAAAAGTTGAAAAAAGTGGAATATAGAACCAAATAGAGAATTCTTTTTTTAAAAAAAATATAATTATTTATTTATTAGAGACAGAGAGAGGGAGAAAGAGTGAGAATGGGTGCACCAGGCCCTCTAGCCCTTGAAAACGAACTCCAAATGCATGTGCCACCATGTGCGTCTGGCTTACATGGGACCTGGAGAATTGAACCGGGGTCCTTAGGCTTCATAGGCAGGCACCTTAACTGCTAAGCCATCTCTCCAGCCCGAAAATAGAGAATTCTTAAAAGAAGAAATTCAAATAGCCAAAAAACATCTAGAAAACATGCTGTACATCTTTAGCTATCAGGGAAATGCAAATTAAAACTACTTTGAGATTCTATGTCACTCCAATCAGAATAGCTATCATCAATAAATCAAATTAGGGTGGTGGAGATAATTCAGCATTTAAAGGCAGTTGCTTCCAAATCTTGTTGGCCCAGGCTCAATTCCCCAGTAAAGACATAAAGTCAGATGTGTAAAGTGGCACATGTGTTTGGAGTTTGTTTACAGTGGCAAGAAGTCCTGGCATGCCCATACTCTCTAAAATAAATAAATAAAAAAATCCAATGACAGTAAATATTGGTGAGGGTGCAGAGACAGAGGAACCTTTTTCCATTATTGGTGGAAATGTAAACTCAAACAGCCATTATGGAAAATCAGTGTGGCACTTTCTGAGATAGTTAAAAACAAATCTACCATATTATCCAGCTATGCCACTCCTTGGGCTATACCCTAAAGATTCTACACATTACTGTAGAGATTCTTGCTCATCTGTGTTTATTACTGCTCCATTAACCATAGCTAGGAAATGGAACCAGCCTAGATGCCCATCAACTGATGAATGGATAATGAAGATGTGATGCACTTACACAATGGTGATTTATTTGGCTGTAAAGAAAAATGAAATTATGAAATTTGCAGGTGATAGATGGATCTGTAAAAGATTATACTAAATGAGGTAACACAAGCTTAGAAAAGGTCAAATCTCTCATATGTGGATACTAGCTACAAATGTCTAAACTTGTATGTGAGTTGGAGGGAGAGTCGGTAGCAGAGGCCAGGAAGCTAGAGAGGGGCCATGAGGGAGGGAGGAGGGGGAGGGCTTAAAGGAAGGGCATAGCAGACATGCAAGTAGAGGGGCAGAATACTGAGGTGAAATAGTCTAAGTGGGGCCCAGGGGAGGGGTGGACAGGAGGAGGAAGGAGGTAGGAGGAAGGTTAGTCAAAATTGAAGGTGCTATGAATATGTCATATGGAAGCCTACTTCTTTGCTAGCTAAATACTATATATTTAAAAAGAGAGAGTGTGGGCAGAAGTACCTTGTGGGGTTGGTAAGGCTGTCCTAGAAGCCAACAATTCACAGGTTGTTACAAGGAAATTTTGGTGCCAGGGGTGTGATACCTTCTAGCTTGCTGTTGGCCAGGGTGGCCTCTCATGACCCCCAAACATTACAAGCTATTGCCAAGGCTCTTGGTTGCCCTCCAGAGCTAGATGGTAAGACCTTATTGCTGAAGACTCCACATGCTTGAGCTTCAGGTCACTGAGAAATCAAGCTGGAGCTGAACTAGAAGCCCTCTCCCTCTCCCTGTTGACTATCTGTCATGATGCTGGAAAGGTCTATGCAACCTATCAGGGAAGAAAAGTCATGAATGATCTTCCTAAGCAGTGGACCTCGCAAGCTTTACAACTTCACAGCCAGCCCAAATATACCAACTGGTGAAATTTGACTGGTCAGTTATGGAGGAAACCATCTGTTCTCTGCTTGGTCTTGAGGCCTGCTCCATGGGTGGGAATCTATTCCTGGTGCTGAAAACCTAATCAAAAGTCTATGGCTGGGAAGGTCATAAGCCCAAGGGAAGAAACTACTACTGTTGTCTGATTAAGTGGATATATAATGTCCACTAAACTTCCCTTACACACATTAATGTTACTCTCACTTTTGGTTAGAGAAGCGTCTCTTTTCAGGTGGTGGTGAACAGTGAGGTGACTCAAAAATCCATCAAAGTGCCGAGAAGACATGACAGTGATGTGTCCAACACTGAGTGAGACATCTCTATGTCATACCTTCCAAGGCTCAGGAGTTATTGTGTAAGAAGTGGAGGAAAGAACGTAAGAGCCAAAAGAAGAGGAGTGCTTTGCAATACTGTCTTCCAGACACAAAGTGGCCATGGTATTACTCATGACCTCACAGTGGCTGACAGACCTGCATGATAGGAGGGGAAAACGTAACATCAAAACAGAAGAGGGGTAGCTGGAGAGGGGAAGGGATTCAACTGAGGGGAAATTTGGGAGGGGAAAGAGGAAGGTGGTGGGAGGGGATTATGATCATGGTATAGTGTCAGTTAAGGCAAACTCATGGCCACATAGCTTCTGTAACAAAACATAGGACACCATCTCTGCACTGTAGGGGTCAAAGGCTCCCGGGGAAAAGTACACAAAGAAAGCATTGCTAAAATGTCTTTGTCAGAATTTAAGGATTGTTAAATTATTATCCAATTATCAGCAAATAAATTAGGTAACTGTAAAAAGATAATTCAACAAAGTGTTATTTTAGTATAATGAATTTTATTCTTGGTTTTATTGATCTTCACCCCTTTTCCTTTTATTATTCTTTTCTTTGGGATTATTTAACATTTTTTTTTCTAAATTCTCAAGTCAAGTGCTTAGCTTATTTTTTAATTTTTTTGTTTTTTGTTTTTGATAAATATAGCTCAAGACATTCATTTTTCCCTTAAGCTGTATGTCTAGATTTTAACATGTAGTGCTTTTATTGTTGTTATTTTGTAATTTTCTCAATGATTTCTCCTTTAGACGTCATTAAGTAGCTTGAGCTTTTGGTTTCTATAACTTTAGAATTAAATAAAACCCTGCTTTTTTGTGGTGGATTCCTATTTTATTTTAATTAATATAATTTAATTTACTTATTTGAGAGAGAAACAGAGAAGATAGGCATGCCATGACCCATCTCCCTACCCCCCTCCCACTGCCAACTACAAATGAACACCAGATACATGCACCAGTCAGTGTGTCTGGATTTACGTGGCACTGGAGTTGAACCCTGGCCATCAGACTTTGCAAGCGAGTGCCTTTAAGTGCTGAGCCATCTCCCCAGCCACAATTCCTATTTTTATTCCCACTATTAGGAATAGCAGAATCATGACCCTTTAGAACTTGTTTCACAGTGGACATGTTGAATGTGAGTAATCTAAATACTCCCCATGTCTTGGGCGTGGCTCTATTATATTTCAGTCAAGGTAATAAATGCTGTTAATTTTCTTATTTCTGCTCATTTTGTCTTCCTGACCTGTTTCTGAGAAAGAATGTTTAACTCTTTAGCGAAAGTTGGTATATCTATTTTCTGCAAAGCATTGCTAGTCATGAGTACTGAGGGCATATTATTTAAAAAATAATATAGGGTATAATAATGAGGGGATAATTATTTAAAAAATTTATATATATATATATATATATATATATATATATATATATATATATATATTTCTAAGTTATGGACATACTCAGTGTGTAAACAGCACATGTTGGTACCATCCTTACCCTTATCCTTGTCCCGCCCTCTGAAGGGAGCCTCCTCGTGGGGGATGTGTCTGTTTTCCACATGGGGATTATAGGTCGTGCATTGTGGGGGTAGCCATCAGTTATCGAGAAGAGGCAATGTCTCTGTGAGTAATGTCACAACTTGTGGCTCTAACAATATTTCTGCTCCCCCTTTCCTCAAATTTCCCTCAGCCAAGTTGGGTTCATTTTAGATCTACTTCAGTAATGAGGTCTTGGGGGTCTCTGTGTTTCTGGATCTCTGGTTTGGTAGGAGTTGAGTGTTCTCTGTGTCTATCTCCTTCACCCTTGTGCTGGTATCAGGTTCACCAAGAAAGCAGCACTCTTGCTCATCTCCCCACTTACTCTATGGTTCCAGCTGGGGCCCTGGTGAGGTGCGATGGGCTGATTCTCTCCTCAGGATCTGCGTCCATCTGAAAAAGAGAAGCAGATTCTCCAATGGAGAGTGAAGTCAGCACCAGATATTGAGAGCATATTATTAAACACACTCACATGGTCCTGTGTCGTGTTGATATACTGTGGCTATGTCCCTTACAGGCTCATGTGGTGAGCACTTGTTTCTCAGTTGGTCATGCTATTATATGAGGCTGTAAAAACCCTAGGAGGTGGGCTCTGGTTTCAGTAGTAGACTACTAGGGGTGGCCCTTTGAAGATTGTAGCCTGACCTCTGGTTCTAGCTACTGTCTGCTTCCTGGTCTGTTTTGATACAAGCAACCATCACCTCACAGTTCTGTCAGCCTGGGTGAATAGAGCAGTTATGCTGTGCTGTCCCTGTGATGATGGTGGACTGAAATCTCTTGAAACCATGAGCTCAAGTCTTCCTTTCTTTCATTGCTTTTGAAACTGTGGTGCAAAGTACCCAATCCAATTGTTCTCTTCCAGTTTTAACTTGCTTTGTTCCTGGTAATTTCCTTCTCTTTTCTATCTTTTCTTTTCTTTTCTTTTCTTTTCTTTTCTTTTCTTTTCTTTTCTTTTCTTTTCTTTTCTTTTCTTTTCTTTTCTTTTCTTTTCATCCTTTTGGTTTTTCAAGGTATGGTCTCACTCTAGCCCAGGCTGACCTGGAATTCACTTTGTAGTCTCAGGGTGGCCTCAAACTCACAGTGATCCTCCTACCTCTGCCTCCCGAGTGCTGGGATTAAAGGTGTGCATCACCAAGCCTGGCCCCTGGTAATTTTCTTTTTGGCTTAGAATTCTGCCTTGTCTGAAATAAAACCATGGTTTATTTTGGCATGTATTATCTTTAGAATTTGATGATTTGAATTTATATTCAGCTTCAGTTCCAGAAATTCCAACTATCAATGTTTCCAGCAAGGTCAGTGGTATTTCATCAGATCAGAGGAGGATTAGGGTTGGCATGTCTTTTTTTTTAAATTTTTTTAAAAAAGTATTTATTTATTTATTTGAGAGCGACAGACACAGAGAGAAAGACAGATAGAGGGAGAGAGAGAGAATGGGCGCGCCAGGGCTTCCAGCCTCTGCAAACAAACTCCAGACACGTGCGCCCCCTTGTACATCTGGCTAACGTGGGACCTGGGGAACCGAGCCTCAAACTGGGGTCCTTAAGCTTCACAGGCAAGTGCTTAACCGCTAAGCCATCTCTCCAGCCCTAGGGTTGGCATGTCTTAAACATGGATGATGCTTCTCTCTTCTTTACAAGACAAAGGCAGGCAAGAGATGCTACGGGAGCCTATGAAGTCCTGAGGGACCCAGGGTTCTTCCACCTTGCTCTTCCACGGCTCCTTGGTTTGGAATGTCCCTTGTTCTCATGGTTTAGAAGGCAGGTGGAAGGGGAGAAAGGAAGACATGCCCCCTTAAAGTACACTTTATGGAAGGTGAATATGTTTTTACCACCCACACACCACAGATCATAACTGAGTCATTGGCTGTTTCTTGGAAGGAAATGTAATCTTTATTCTAGGAAGCCATACACCCAACCGAAAATTGTGTTCTGTGGAAGAATAAATACGATTTACAAGTTTCCATCTCAGTCATATTGTCTCTTATCTTTTAACTTTTCTGTAGATTCTACATTTCAGTTGGAAAATGTACTGATATAATTATAGATTCTCATGAATTATAAGAAATAATATAGAGAGGGTCCCATGTGTACTTTAATGAATTTTCTCAGTGGTAACTGTTGCAGTTAGCTTCTCGTTGCTGGGACAAAATATCAGACCAGAAGCAGTGGACGGGAGAAAGGTATTTATTTTGGCTCACAGTCTTGAGGGAAAGGTTTATGGTGGCAGGCGTGAGCACCATGGACATCACCTCTGCTACAGCAGGTGGAAATAGCAGCAGGAGACTAGCCAAACTGTCTCAAGGGGGAGCTTGGCTATAACACCCCTAAGCCCACCCTTCAAACCACATCCCCAGCATGGATCCACCTCCCAAATAAGCAAGGGACCATGCATTCAAAATACCTACGTGCATGGTGGACAGCTGATTCAAACCACCATAGTAACCTCTGATAAAGCTATAATGTAGTATCATAACTAAGATATTAACACTGGGTTAGAGAAGATGGCTTAGTGGTTAAGGCATTTGCCTGCAAAGCCAAAAGACCCTGGTTCAATTCCCCAGGACCCATGTAAGCCAGATGTACAAGGTGGTGCATACATCTGGAATTCATTTGCAGTGGCTAGAGGCCCTGATGTGCCCATTCTCCCTACCTCTTTCTCTCTCTCAAATGAATGAAAAAATAAATCAATAATATTTTTAAAAGATATTAGCATTGATAACATTGAGATAATACAACAATCTTGTTCTATATTCAGATTTACTCAGACTCTTACTCATGTATGCAAGTCTGCATGTTTAGTTCTTTGTGGTTTTCTAACATGTAGGTTGTGAATCTAACATCAAAGTAAAGATTCAGAACAGCTTCATGATCACAGGGATATACCACAACCATGTGCACTTCTATCTGCTTTCCCCTACTATCCCCAACACCTGTCAACCACTAACCTTTAATAAACTAATTTACTTATACATTCATTTATTTTTGCATGTGTATGTATGTGTGCAATAATGGGTATGCATGTTCCTGTGTCTATGTGCCTGTCCATGTGTGTGCATGCATGTGGAAATCACAGGCTGACACTGGATGTCTTCCTGGATGGCTATCCAATTTATGTATGAGGCAGGGTCTCTTGCCTGGTGATTTGGCTAGTCTATCTAGCCAGCTTGCTGGGGGATTCCCTGTTTCCACCTCCCGCATATTAGAATTGCAAGTGGTCTGCTATGCCCACCAGGCATTTACATAGGGGTTGGAGAGCAAAACTTCTCGGACTGTACAAGGACTGGAACTATACCATCATGTCTCCTGTGTTTCCAGCTTGCAGGTGTTAAGACTTCTCATTCCCTATAACCACACAAGCCAATTCCATATTGTAACTCTCTGGCTGTTACAACCAGAGATTGTATTGGTTCTGTTTCTTGGAAGATTCTTGGCTAGTGCATCTACACCTGTAAAATACCTTGATGGGATTTTGATTGGAACTGCTCTAAGCTTAGATCATTTGTGGGAGAATTGCCATCTTATTTATTTATATGACAGAAAGAGAGAGAAGAGAGAGAATTAGTGTGCCATGGTCTCTAGCCATTGCAGTCAAACTCCAGATATGTGAGCCACCTTGGGTGCACCTTGTGCACCTGGCTTAGGTGGGTTCTGGGGAGTCAAACCTGAGTCCTTAGGCTTGGCAGGCAAGCACCTTAACTGCTAAGCTCTCTCTCCAGCCCACGAACTGACATCTTTGCTCTGTTGTGCCCTGCCATCATGAACATGATATGGATCTTATTCCATCAGTATTTTGTAATTCTTAGCAAACAAACCCTGGGCATGTTTTGTTGAGTTTACACATAAATATCTTGTTTTCTTTGGACTAGAATTTGTGGTGTGTTGAAAGTTTTTGTTTCTGCATGTTCATGTAAGTATATAAAATGCAATTGACTTTTTGTGCTTTATCTCATATCATTTTTGTTGAACTCATTATTGTAGGGTGTTTTCTTCTGTAGATTCTTTGAGATCTATATAAATAATCATGCCATCTGTAAGCAGAGACAGTAGTTTTATTTCTTCCACTTAAATGCATGTACCTTCTGTTTCTTTCTCTTGCCTAATTGCAATGGCTAGAACTTCTGGTATTCTAAGTGTGATGGCAGTGGACATCTTTGGCTTGTTCCTGCTCTTAGGGAGAAGCAGTCAGTCCTTCTTAAGTGTGCTCAGCAGCAGGCTTCTTCTGTGGATGCCTATTATCAAGTTGAGTAATTGCCCTTATTTCTAACCTGCTGGGTTTTCATAATGAGTGGGTGTTGAGTCTGTTAGATCTTATGCAGTGCTTTTTCAGCATCAGTTGATAAGATAAAATGATCTTTCTCCTTTTCCTTGCTTCCTTTCAAAATATTTTATTTAAGAGAAAGAGAGAGATAAAGAAAGCATGGACACACCACAGTGGGCATACCATGTGGCAAAAAGCAAAGCAAAGAAAAGCAAAGCAAAACAAAGCAAAGCAAAGCAAAGCAAAACAAAACAAAACACCCCTCCAAATGAATGTACCACTTTGTGCATCTGGCTTTACATAGGTGACTGGGGAATTGAAACCTGGTCAGCAGGCATTGCCAACAAGCACCTTTAACCACTGAGCCATCTCCCCAGCCCTCTTTCTTCTTCCTTTCCTCCCTTTCTTCTGTTTTTCCTCTTCTCTTTAAGAAGCTCTCAATGGATAATAGTTTTCACTAACAACCAAGTAACAGAATTTGTTGTAACAGCTTACATTTCCCCAGCTTGAAATAATCCCTCCTCCTGTAAACATTAACATTTGTTTAGGGAAGATTCAATGTTTTGTAAAAAATGTTTTATTTATTTGCAGGCAGAGAGGGAGATAAAGAGAAGAGAGAGCAACAGAGAGAATGGGCTCACCAGGGCCTCCAGCCACTGCAAACAAGCTTCAGATACATATGCCACTTTGTACATCTAGCTTTATATGGGTACTGGGGAAATCAAACCTGTATTGCTGAGTCACTCCTCCAGACCCTCCCTTCTTTCTTGATAGGGTCTCATGTAGCCCAGACTGGCCTCCAACCCATTTGGTAGCCAAGGATGACCTTGAACTTCTGATCCTTCTGCTTCTACCTCCTGAATATTGAGGTTGTTCAGACTGGTGGGTAAAATCTTTTTATCATCCTCAAATGCACGGTTTATATCTTGTACCATCTGCACTTTATTACTGAGCTCATCTAGTTATTGAAAACTTTTAGTGTTTTTAAACTCTATAGTGTCCATTGATTCTTTTAAAATGTTATATTTTCCATGTATATACACACACATGTATAACTTTAGTCTTTAAGACTATTTTTTTTATTTGTTTCAAGGGAATTTGTAATTCGTCATTAAAATGTTTTTAGGGTAGCTGCTTTAAAAAATCACCTTGTAGATAATTCCCACATCTGATTCATCTCAGTGGGTGCTGTTGATTGCCTTTTCTCATTTGCATTCTGATTTTTCTTGATTCTTGGTATTATAGGTGGTTTTCAGATTGTATCCTGGACATGTTATTTGTCATGTTAGGAGACTGGGGATTTCTGGTAAGTGTTGTGTTTTAGCAAGCAGTCACTCTGTTTGTGTTTAGCAAATGGGTGTGGGCTGTTTTCAGCGACAATTGAATTTTAGAGCCTCCCTGGTGTTGGTCAGCTTTGTGGTTTATCTGCTGCTGCTGGGATTCCCTTGGTCCCAGGTCACACTCCCCAAAGGGTAGAAGTGGTTTCCTTGGGCTAGGCTGCAGGATGTCTCTCTGGCAAAATGGGGATTCCAGGGCCGAACAGGACAAGTGGTTGTTTTCCTGGACAACCTGGTGTTGAAATGGATGCCTAGTAACCATTCTCTCTCCATGGTGCTGGCTTGTTAGATGTCCTTTTGAATTGGTGGAGGAATGAGCCAGCTTCCCTCCTCCCGCTAAGCTGGAGTTTGTGAAAGGGTGCATTTGGTTGCTATCTTTTGGGCTCTCTCTCTCTCTCTCTTTCTCTCTCTCATGTTGGGGTTGGGGTTGGGGAGGAGGCAGTAAAATAGTCTGTCATTCATTCCTCTAGTCCTAAGTTGTTGCAGTCAGGTTCGCATTGCTGGCAGAAGTCACCCCACCAAGAGCAGCTTTTGGAAAAAAGGGTTTATTTTGGCTTGCAGACTTGAGGGGAAGCTCCATAATGACAGGGGAAAACGATGGGATGAGCAGAGGGTGGACAACCCCCCTGGCAAACATAAGGTGGACAATAGCAACAGGAGAGTGTGCCAAACACTGGCATGGGGACACTGGCTATAACACCCATAAACCCACCCCCAACAATACACTGCCTCCAGGAGGTGTTAATTCCCAAATCTCCTCAGCCGGGAACCTAGCATTCAGAACACTTAAGTTTATGGGGTCACCTGAATCAAACCACCACATGAGCCACAAACCAGTTTGCCTTCTTCACACAGTTAGAGTTCCCTTTTGGCAGCTTCTGGTATCATTTACACAGTTTATAGTTGCATTTAGAGGGGAGAAACATGACACAGTTTCTGTACCATTTTGCCAAGCCTGAATTCTGGACTTTTAAAAAATTTAAGTATGTCTCTTGTAGAAAACGTATTGTTGGATTTTTCGTTTAAGAAAATTTAATATGTATATGACTATGCCTTTTCCTTTTTTTTTTTTTTCTTTTTGGATAGGTCTTCTTATGTACTGCAGGCAGGCCTCAAAGTTGTGCTCCTCCGGCTGCAGCCTCTGAAGTGCTGGGATTATAGGTGCGCACCACGACACCCACCTTCCCTTTCTTTATAATCATTTTGGTTCATTTTGGTACTCTTGTCACTGTGGTCTCTGGCTGCTTTAATGCTCTTGGAGTCTTGCAGAGTGAACTGAAGACGTTCACACAGGCAGCAAGGCAGCAAAAGTACCAAAGGTGGGGGAGGGGATGTGCTGCAAGAGAGCGGTGGATTTTTTGAGCTACATGCTCCAAAGCAGCACACTGCTGCTTGGGGCTTCTTTTTATGGCTTTTAGGAGAAGGAGATCATTACTGGATGGCATAGTTTTGGGTAATTCTCTCCAGGTTCAGTGACAGACCTTGTCCCAAGAAAGCAAGATAGGAAGACATTAGAAGAAGACCTTTGGTATTCTTCTATGGCCTGCACAGGAATGCTAGCACATCTGCAGGTACCTACACCCCCACACAAGTGTGCACATGTGCACACACACACACACACACACACACACACACACACACTAAAGAAGGGGACTTGTTAAAGCTTACTGGTGGAGGAGAGACTTATTCCATTGTTTCACATGGAGCGTCTGTGCAATTTCATACAGGTGGGGGTCCCACGTTGCCAAGAGGTTGCTAGGTGCATTGTTAGGCAAGGGGTGTGTTTACTACCCAAGCCAAGTGGTATTTCAGGCTGCTACGCTATTTGTCTATGCTTGCCTGTTTGCCTGTGGCCTGTAGCACCACCCTGTGATATTTCCCTGCTCCACTGACATCAGACATGGCCCGAGCTTTGCCTGACAAATAGGACACAAGTCATAAAGATCTGTTCACCATGTCAGAACAGCTTCAATGGCCACCACGCAGTTTCCCCATTGTCCTTTCCCTCTGCCATGAGTCTGAGGTAGGCTTGCTCCTCCAGCCCACTGGTGGAGTAGAAGATGCGAGAAACACATCTGCTGTCGTTGGCCCACAGCCAGCATTGAATGAGAAATAAACCTTTGTTGTCACAAGCCACTGAGGTGGGGCAGCTCATTACTGTAGCATAACGCTGCACATGCTGACTAGTCAGAAACCATTCATTCTACTTAAAATCTTTCTGGGGACTGTCCTTCTAACACCTCTAATTATATGTATTTTCCTTTAAGTACTTAGGAATATCTCTGTCCTGAAAAAGATATAATGACACGTCCTTTTGCCTCCATAATGATTGTCACCTTGTTCTATCATGTTAGAGTTTAAAAATCTCAGATCTAGGTGGTATGGATATATTTTTATTTTTGATTCTCACTTTCTTCTTGTTTACTCTTATGTTTCCCAGCACACTCCTTAACTTATTTATTTTCTTGCCAGAATATTTCTTCCATGGGTTTTTCAAAGAGAATATTCTAAACTGGAGGTGTAGCTTAGTGGTAGAGCACTTCTCTAGCATGAACAAGGCCCTGGGTTTCATCGCCAGCATCAGAAAAAAATACAGTAAAAAACCAAAATCATCCTATGTTCAAAGAGAATATTCTACAGTTTCACCTGTCTGATAACATACTATCTTTTGGTTTTCTATCTAAACGTAGAATTTCAATTAGGATAACATTTAATGTTTAGAGGTCTTTCCCAAAATACTGAAAATATTCCCTTGTTGCATTTATTTATTTATTTATTGAGACAGAGGGAGAGAAGGAGAGAGGGAGAGAAAGGGCGGGCACACCAGGGCCTCCTGTTGCTGCAAATGAACTCCAGGCGCATGTGCCGCTTTGTGCATCTGGCTTTACATGGGTACTGGGGACTCAAAACCAGACCAACAGTCTTTGCAAGCAAGTGCCTTTAACTGCTAATCCTTCTCTCCAGCCCTCTTATTGCATGTGTGTGTCTGTTGAAAAGTCTGACATTGGTTTGATTCTTGCTCACATGTACTGTATGTGACTTTTCCTACCCCATTCCTCCTTTCTTCCTTCCCTGAGGATTGAACCCATAACCTTGCACCTGATAGTAAAGGTTTCACCAGTAATCTACATCCCAAGCTCTTTTTACTTTATATTGAGAAAGATTTCACTATGAAGCCCAGGCTGGCCTTGAACTGGTTGGTGATCTAGGATTTCTGCATTGATATATTATTATTATTATTATTATTATTATTATTATATTGGTTTTTAAAGGTAGGGCTTCACTGTATCTCAGGTTGACCTGGAATTCATTATGTAGTCTCACGGTGGCCTCAAACTCATGTCGAACCTCCGCTCTCTGCCTCTCTAGTGTTGGGATTAAAGGCGTGTGCCACCACTCCTGGTCCTGATAATCTCTTTTTAAAAATATTTTATTTTTATTTATTTATTTGAGAGAGAGAGAAAGAGAGAGAGAGAGAGAGAGAGAGAGAGAGAGAGAGAGAGAGAATGAGACAGGATGAGAATTGGTGTGTCAGGGCCTTTAGCCATTGCAAACAAACTCCAGATGCATGTGCCACCTTATGCATCTGGCTTATGTGAGTCCTGGGGAATCAAACCTGGGTCCTTTGGTTTTGCAGGCAAGTGCCTTAACAACTGAGCAATCTTGCCAGCCCTACATTGATATTTCTATACCTCATATTCCTTTTCTCTTATGTTTTATAACTCTCTGACACATGGTTTAGCTGATCTTTCACTTCACCTGTTTGTTCTTCAGCTGTGTTCATTCTGCTGGCCTGCCCATCTGCCAAGCTCTACTGGTCTGCCTGTCCTCGGGGTTCTGCTGGTCCACCCACCCACAGGATTCCTTCCATCAGAGATCATCTTCCCCATCCTGGGATTGCCAACTGCTTCTTCTTCATAATTGCACATTCCCACTTCAGGCCCCCATGATCTTCCCTTATCGTTTTGAGAATGTTTTCATAAAGTTATCTTATTTTAATTTTTGTCTGTTGCAATTTCTTTATTTTTTTTAATTTTTTTTCAGAAAGGGCTGCTCTGCATCTCAGCTGCTTCCTTATTTCCCCCTGCCATACACCCTCCCCAAGGAGCTCAGTCATCTTAGCTGTTAAGTAGACTGAGGAAGACAGGATGTATTCCAGGTCCAGCTGTGTCCCTCCATGTGAGTGAAGGGTGTACCACCTCACTGTGAAGAGCCATGGTAACGTCCAACCATTGCCCACTGACCACCATTATCCCTTTCCTCCTAGAAGGTTACCATCCTCCTGGGAAACTGCATTCAATTTTACCCTAGTTCCTTCCAGGGCATCGTGTATGTCCTGAGCAGCAGTAACACTCAGGTTCTGATGGTTCTAATGCAACTTCTCTTTCCCATACCTGCCACACTTGGATGGAACTCTGCTTATTCCTGTCTTAAATTTGAGCTGCACCTTTCAGCCAAAGCTAATGGCAAGGTGAACAGAGACCCTCATGCCCTTTCTTGTACATCCTGACCTGTATTTACCTCTCATTTCTTAGTGTCTCCAGGCTTTGATGTAAAGAGGGAGCAGGCAATATCTGACCATTCACTTGCCAGTAGGAGGTTCCCTTTCCACCTGCTCTTGGTTTAACTTCCAAGGAATTCTTTGCCTTAAGTGTGATTAACTTTTGCTGGTGTAGGCAAAATCTTGGGGTAGATGCACGGTTTCTGAGTCCAGAGTGTCCCAAGTTGAGGAAGTGGGGCAGCTGAAGCAAGAAGGGGGCTGTGTTATGCCAGCCAGGCTAAGGACCATTGGAGACCAACATAAGAGCTAGGGACATGAGTCCTTCTTCCCTTCATATGTCTGATGACTCAGTGCTGAGTGAGGGGACCTCGGAAACACCAGTGGATGAGGAGTGGGGGAAGTGGTCCTCAAGAAGCCTGGGGCAGAGGAGATGCATGCTGCTTCAGGGCTGGACCACTGCACTTCCCTGCCCCTGCTCAGCCCTTGACATGGAGAGAGCCCCAGAGACAGCAGGTGAGAGGGAAGGAAGGAGACTTGTCGGCCCCAATGAGGGTGGCACACTAAGACAGGTGGTCTGGGCCTTCAGTTTACCCAGCCACTCTCTCATCTGCTTGGTCAACAAATATCTATTGATCTTCCACTGGGCCCTATTTTGGGTCAATGGGAGACTGCTGCCAACAGAATCAGTGAAGGCCCTGTCTGTGGAGCTAGAAGACTGATGGGGAAGCAGGAGCATGCAGTGTTCAGGGACCTGAAGCTGGACCCTATTTCTCAAGGAGGGAGCGCTGGAAAGAGTCTTGGTGGGCAACTGAAGGGCTGGGAGGGGAAGCACCTTGAAGTGTGGGCTGGATAAGGACAGGGACGATACTGATCTACATAGGACACATGTGCACGCTTGAACCGGGACTTACGGAATGACTGATGTCCAGAGGGAAGCACCTGGGCCCAGACTAAGGGAATTCAAAGCCAGAGGCGCGGTGGGCACCTGGAGGCTGGGTCTCTGGCTCTGTCTCCAGGACTACGAGGCCAAGGCGCTTCTAGCAGGCAGATGGCCCTACTCTGATCGGCCTCTCTAGTCAGGGCAGTAGAGCAAGAGGACAGGATCCCCAGAAGGCCGAGGATGACTACTCGTTGTTTTTTTTTTTCCTCCCAGGACACCAGTCAGTCCTGGGCTCTGGCCCTCAAATGCTCCCTTGCTGTGACCTTGGGGAGTCCTCTCAAATCTTTCACCTTCAAACTAGACCACACCCTTCCTGTGACATCTCCCTCAGCCATAAGATTCCCAAGTGAAACTCTCCGCCTGGCCCCTCCCGACTTCTGAGCCCCTGCTGAAGCTGTCCTCACGGGGGTGACACATGATTGAAAAGGGCACTGCGAAGCCCCAGCTTCCCCAGGCAGCTTTCCTGCAGTTGATGTACAGCTCGGAGCGGGTCCACTGCCAAGCCAGTAATCAGGAGGTAATAGCTTGGTATCGGATGAGTCCCCAGAGCTGGCAGCTGAGGCTGGGACTCCATCCGCATCCCGCTTGCGCCACTCAGACCGGGAAAATCATTGTGTAAAAGCAGGCTGGCTCTGATCAAACCCAGCCTGACACAGCGCGCTGGAGCAGGGCTGGCCGCCCCAGGTCGCCGTGGTTATCAGGGCCTCCTCGCCCCGCCCCGAGCCCTGGGCGGCGGGAACCGAGCCACGCTGACCCCTGCGCGCTGGGGCGACGTCTCATCGCCTCCCCCGCGCCCAGACCGCCTGCCCTCGCCGCGCTCTCCCCTGCTCTCGGCTGCCTCTTGCCTCCCTCCCACCGTCCATCAGTTGCTGAAATTCTCGCAAAGTGCTGATTTTATTGAGTGCGACAAGTGGCAGTTCATTAAAAAGTGGGAGCAGATGGGGAACGGATTGTGGAAGAAGATTAATGAGGCACACAGACCACTAAATAGGGCCAGGTTTGGGAGTAAACACAGTCACCACGGCTTCCTCTGAGTGGGTAATGCACTGTCAGACCCATCCTCGTTAGCTCGCTCGGGGCGTGGGGCGCGGGCCTCCGGGGAGCTCTTGGAGCGCCAGCTCACGGGGTGCAGCAGTGGCTGCCCCTGTCCTCACAGCGCTGGGAAGGACCAGGGCTGCAGCACCCTTCTGGCAGAGAGGGTCTCTCTGGGCATATTTAAGGGAGGTGAGAGGGCTGGGGAGTGACCATATTTTTAAATTATTTATTATTATTATTGTCTCATGGCACTCTGGAAGCGTTAGAAGTAGCTGAGATTGACCTTGAACTTCTGATCCTCCTGCTTCCGCCCCCTGAGTGCTGGAATTACAGGCATGGGCCACCATGATCTGTTTTTCTGCAGCGCCGGAATCTAACCCAGGGCCTCCTGCAGGCTAGGCAGACACGGTACCCTCTAAGTCACATCCCCAGACCTATGATTATTCTATTTGCTTATGTGTGTCTACGTACTGTGCGTGTGTGTGTGTGTGTGTGTGTGTGTGTGAGAGCGTGTTTGTGCAGGTGGGTATGCACAGGTGTGCATGTGGAGGCCAGAGATGGATATGAGGCATCTCCTTCCATGCTTCTCTTCCTTATTGAGACAGGCTGTCCAATTGACCCCAGAGCTCACAAATTTGGCTATATGAGCCCTCCAGCTTGCTTCAGAGATCCTTCCGATCTCTCTCAAGCCCTGGGATTACAGGTGCACACCACCACAGCCAGCATTTATGTGGGTTCTGGAGATTCAAATTCAGGTCTTAAAGCTTGCAAAACAAATGCTTTACCAACTGCCATCTCTCCAGCTCTGGCCACTTTTTGAATTTTATTTTTATCTACTCTTTGCTGCTTCTGGACCTAAGAAAGGCCCACCCTACCAAAGAGGTTTCTCCCAAATCTGCAAGATTGGCGCTCCTGAGTGTTGCCTGACTCCACCTGGAGTTTCCAGGAGGGCGTCCTGTCGCTTCTGCCTGCAGCCATCTTTATTTGTCCTCTGTATCCCCCAGCTTTGAGTGGAGCTCTGGGCCAAGGTATGCAGGAGGGAACCCTCTCAGAGAGACAGAGGTGGAGTGCCTACCAAGAACCCTGTGCTCACCAAGTCAAGAAGAGCCCTCAGAAACTCTCCGTTTGAATGTGGAATGTCCCCACAGGCTCATGTGTTTGAGCCCTTGGTCCCCAGCTGGTGGTACTGTTTACTGATGCTGTGGGGATGCTGTGGAAGAGGGGCCTAGCTGAGGGACGTGACCTGCTAGGGAGTGGGCCTTGAGGTATATAGTGCGGCTTTGTTTCCTGTCTGGTCTCTGATTCCTGCTCTGCTGAGAAGTGAGCAGTCAGCTGCCATGTGCCACATGCTTCTGCTCCCTACTGCCATGAAGTGTTCGGGTTTCGGTGCCATCCTCAAGCTGGAGGAACTGGATATCTTCAAATCATGAGTGGCGTGGTGCCATGCCTTCCCTCATTCTGACGGGCTGTATACCCTTAAATCATACACCAGAGGTAATCCTCTCCTCAAATGGCTTCTGTCAGGTGTTTGGTTATTGTGGCAACAAAGGTAACTATTACAACTTTTTTTTTTTTTGGTTTTTCGAGGTAGGGTCTCACTCTGGCTCAGGCTGACCCGGAATTCACTATGGAGTCTCAGGGTGGCCTCAAACTCATGGCGATCCTTCTACCTCTGCCTCCTGAGTGCTGGGATTAAAGGCGTGCGCCACCACGCCCGGCTAACTATTACAACTTTTAAACACAGTGTCCAGATACCACTGGCAACTTACTGCCTGGTAAGATGAAATTATTTTTCTAAACCACTATGTTAGATGTTTTTGAAAAATCCAAAGATTTTCATTGTAAAAGCAACTGGAGCTGAGTAGGAATTTCAAGATGAGACTTTTGGACAAAGAAGTTGCTGATCTACATGCAAGTGTGGAAGGAATGACGTTCATGACAGGTGTTTGCACACCAGGAGCACAATGGCTCGGAGGTGTAGGCACCCCGTCCTTTCGCTAGAGGGGAGTGTGGACAGGAGATTCAAAATGGCCGCTCACGCTTGGGAGCTGGCCCAGCAGTGAAAAGCACTTACTTAAAAAACCTAGAAGCCCAGGTTCAATTCCTCAATACCCACATAAAGCCAGGAACACAAAGTGACACATTCATTTAGAATTCATTTGCAGTGTAAGAAGCCCTGGAGTGCCTACTCTTTCATGACTAAATAAATAAAAAATAGCCACTTAGGTTTTTAAATATTTAGTTTTTGCTTTAAATAATACCATCTGTCAGGTGTTTAAACTTTATTATTATTTTTTTGTTTGCTTGAGGGGGGGATGCAGATAGAGAGGGAGAGAAAGAGAGGGAGGGAGAGAGGGAGAGAGAGAGAGGGAGAGAATGGGTGTACCAGGGCCTTCAGTCAGTGCACATGAACTCCAGATGCATGTGCCTTGTGCATCTGGCTTATGTGGGTCCTAGGGAATCAAACCTGGGTCCACTGGCTTTGTAGGCAAGCGCCTTAACCACTAAGCCATCTCTCCAGCACTAGTCTTTAGTTTTGTTTTGTTTTTAATCTAGGGATGACGTGTAGGGTGTGGCCATGACTGGAAGCGTTAGAAGGCCTGCTTGATGTGCAGAGAGAGGAAGTTTGTTCAATCTGTTCTGGGGACACCAGACTAGGCAGAGGAGCCTCCGGCATGCAGTTCCTTGTAGAGAAGGCTTTCCGGAGGTAGAGTGGAGGTCTGACTTAGCCTTCCCCTCTGCACTGCATTTACTGTACCAGCGACTGTGACCCCAGGGTCTCATTTTCTTGCTCTCTCAGCACCATGGAGCTCCTCACATATGGTGTCAGCCTGGGCTGCCCTGCATCCCTCCACCAATATGGTGAGCAGAAGTGATGTTGCCTCTCTCCCTGGACAAGTTGTTTGGACTCTCGGGCTCCCTTTCCTATCAGCTCAGCTCCATTTGTCCTCTGTGATCTATGGTGAACAGTGGGAGTCTCTGGATATTAATGGGTCAAGACCCAGGTGTAGATTCTTTTTCCCCTTTCAACTTTGCCCCACCTGCTCTTTCCTCAAACTCCCTGCTGTTTACTCCTGGGTTCATTATCCTCAAGACTTATCTGATGCTCTGTACCAGAGACTAAGGTTGACTCTCCAAGAGCATTCCTCTTGGCTCCTTGGCAGCAAATCCCGAATGTATTCAGGACACAGCAGGTCTATTTTCTAGACACGTTTTCTACCCTCCTTTGCAACTAGCATCGGTGGGTGCTCTGGCAGCCATGAAGTGACCCCAGGAATGGAAGTCATATAGTAGGATGGTAGAACAGAGACAGAGGGAGCCTGGGTTCATGACATCCCCAAACTGGTTTCCTGCTGACTTCTCCCTGGTGTGAAACACTTCATTTTGTGTTTCTTTTATATCCTACCATCCCTAATCCCAGTGAATTTAAGCTTCTTGCCTAGTGACATTCATAGGAATGACAGGTGTTTGCACACCAGGAACATATTAGCTAGAAGGTATAGACTCTACATCCTTTTCCTAGAGGGGAGTGTGGAGAGGAGTGAAGTCCAGTGCTCTCTTGCTCTCCCATGGTCTCTTGCACTCTCACGACCACCCTCAGGGTTTGAACCATGCATTACTAAAATCAAATATTGTCACTAGTCACTATTAGTCCCTAAGGAAACATCAAATCCTTCCCCTATCATCCAGAACCTTCTTCCATCACTTGTTCTTAATTCACCATTCCTCCTGGATCTTATGGTCCAGCTAATTGGACTTCTGGAAGCCCAAGTTTGCCTGCACTTTAGTTTCCCAGTTAGTTAAAGGAACATTTGCAGACTCCCTTTCCTTTTCTCCAGGGTTTTCCCAGCTTGCTGTGCTCCACAGCTTCTGTTTGGCCTGTTAAAATTCAACCATCGGGCTGGAGAGATGGTTTAGTGGTTAAGTGCTTGCCTGTGAAGCCTAAGGACACTTGTTCAAGGCTCGATTCCCCAAAACCCATGGAAGTCAGATATACAAGGTGGCACATGCATCTGGAGTTCGCTTGCAGAGGCCCTGGCATGCTCATTCTCTCTTGTGCAAGCACACTCTGCCTCTTTCTCTCTCTATCTGTTGTTCTCAAATAAATAAAAATAAACAAAGAAATTTAAGAAACAAAAACCAAATAAACAACAACAACAAAAAACTCAACCATCATTCAAGGCCCATCTCCAAGCAGCCCTCTCCCAAAGCCTTCCCTATGCCTCTGTGTCCTGCATTCAGTTGTGTGCAGCTGTTGGAACCACCAGATGTTATTGTCATCTCTGTGGCTAGGCTGGAGCTTCGGCAGGGCTGGCCTGAGTCTTCTTCATTGTTTATTTTTAAATTCAAACTGTGTGTGTGTGTGTGTGTGTGTGTGTGTGTCTGTGTGTGTCTGTGTGTGCCAGAGAACAACCTGTGTGTTGTTCCTAAGGAATGCTGTCCAACTTCTTTTTTCAAAAATATTTTATTTTTATTTATTTGGCAGAGAAAGAAGGAGAGAGAGAGAGAGAGAGAGAGAGAGAGAGAGAGAGAGAGAGAGAGAAAAAGAGAATGGGCACTCCAGGGCCTCCAGCCACTGCAACCGAACTCCAGACATGTGTGCTCCCTTGTGCATCTGGCTAACGTGGATCCTGGGGAATCAAACCTGGGTCCTTTAGCTTTGCAGGCAAACACCTTAACCGCTAAGCCATGCCTCCAGCCCTGTCCACTTTCTTTGAAGCAGGGTCTCTTATTGGTCTGAAGCTCACTGATTATGTTAGATTTGGCTGGTCAGCAAGCCCCAGGGATCCACTTGTCTCTGCCTCCCAGAGAAGGGATTTCAAGCATGTGCCTCTGTGCCCTGCTTTTTTTTTTTTTAAGTTAGATTCTGGGGATCCAACTCAGGTCCTCATGCTTGTGAGGCAGTACTTTACCGATTGAGCCATCTCTCCAGCTGTTGCCCATTCTTATGCTCTCCAGGTGGCCTGGCCATCAACAGGTCCTTGGGGAATGTCAGCTTAGCAGAGTGATTCTTGCCTTTTGTCTTTCAGGGCCCACAGGGCTGTTCAGAGCTCTCCTTTTGAGGCTGTAGGGTTTTTCCCTCCCTGGCTCACTCACTGTCAGGTGACCAAAGTTGAGGGTAGGACCTGGGCCAGCAGAAGGATCAGTGCTGCTGCCTGGGGAGCAGAGATGTCAGGGCTGATGTGGAGAGCTGGGCTGCTCATTAGATCTGCTGAACTTCTGTCATTGGCATGTTCCCTACAGTGACAGCCTCACCTCTCCTCACCCAGACCCTGTCCCCTGACAGCACTGACCTATCCAGGTGTAGGTCTTATGCGCTAACGTGAAGGCCACCTAGCATCAGGGCTGTCTCCATGGACCACAAGGCCATTTGTCTTTCAGGAGGGACAATCCCTCCCCTGTTGGAGAGGGTAGCTTTCTGTCACTCTGGCTACTGTATAATATGCAAAGGAGCCAAGGGAGAGGATGCTGGCTCGGGCCAAACTTGGCCTTGGATTTCAGGGCTTTTGGACCCTCCTGTGCTTGCAGCAATAAGTTCACCTAAGTGAAATCTCAATTAAAACTATAAATCATTACCAGAAGAAAGTGCAGTGGGGCCACAGAGGATTGAAGCCAAATTTGAATATGATAGACCTATAAATTATGGTGACAGTGTGGTGCTGCTCCTCGGGGCTCCGGGGACTAATGAGCATGCACACAGCCAGTTCAGGGGCAAGCGGCTTGCAGGCTGTATTTGGGGGGGCAGTGCATGCATTCTTTGGGTCTTTTCCATTAAGAATGCAGTCATGTAGCAAAGAGCAGCAGAGACTTAATCTTCCAGGGTTCAAGTCCCAGCTGGCTTAGTCATCACTGAACTTGAGCCTCCTTAACTTGCCTGGACTTCAGTTGCCTGGTTAGTTAAAGGAGCATGTGCAGAGCCCTCTTGAAGATGGTACCATATGGTAAAGCATGTGGTTGAATTCCTAGAATGTGGTAAATGCTTCATTAAGTTGTGATTATCCACTAGAATGGAAGCTCCCAGAAGACAGGGGTTTTACCTATGCTGACCATCTCAGCATCTAGGATCTGGTAGAACCCTAATTACTGTGTATAAAATGAATAAACATGCACTTAGAAAGTCAGCTTTTCAAGGACTGGAAATCTCTTTTTCCTATTTCCCACAATGCCTGCTTAAAATTAATAACACGTTTAAGTACAGAGTGTCCATACAATTTGGTAAGGTATTGTTGCAGTCAGGTCCGCATTACTGGTAGAAATCACCCAACCAAGAGCAGCTTCTGGGAAAAAGAGGTTTATTTTGGCTTACAGGCTTGAGGGGAAGCTCCACAATGTCAGGGGAAAACAATGGCATGAGCAGAGGGTGAACATCACCCTCTGGCCAACATAAGGCAACAGGAGAGTGTGCCAAACCCTGGCATGGGGAAACTGGCTATAACACCCATAAGCCTGCCCCCCAAAATACACTGCCCCCAGGAGACATTAATTCCCAAATCTCCATCAGCAGGGAACCTAACATTCAGAATACCTAAGTTTATGGTGGACACCTGAATCAAACCACCACAGGTATATTTCTGTGAGTATATGTGTGTGTGTGTGTATTTGGACATGTGTTCATGTACATGCGCAGGTTAGAAGTCAACAGTGGGTGTCTTCTTCAATCAGTCTCTATCTAGTTAGTTTTTCAAGACATCCTCTCTGACTGGACCCAAATTTATCAATTCATCTGGAAAAGGTAGCCAGCAAGGCCCAGGCATTCACCCATCTCTGCCTCTTCAGTGCTTGGATCATAGGTGTGCACCACCATGCTCAGTTTTATGTGGATGCTGGGGTTCTGAACATGGGTCCTCATTCTTGTATGGGACGCTCTTACTGACTGAGGCATCTCCCTAGTTCCTGAAAAGTCTCATGTATAGTAATGTACTTAAAAGAGCTCAATTAGGGAAGGGTTTGTACTCCATGGTAGACCACTTGTCAAGGCTCTGAGTTCTCTCCCTAGCATTGCCAAAACAAAGGAACAAACAGCAAACAAACAAACCAAACCCCACTTCAACTAAACACTGCCCTCTGAGTCTCTATATTTCCTGGATCTCTACTTAAGTCACTCCTCCCTGCACCAGACCTTAGCAGGTAGACCCAGCAGCTGGTGCCATGGAGGGCTCAGGCCTAGTTGTTGGGAACTCTGGGCCCTGTTCCCAGATCTTTAATGGCTTTGTCACCTGGTCCTGGGCTAGCCACTCTCTAGCTTTGGCCTCATCTGCTATGTGGGGTTTGTAGGGGGGCCCTGTCCAGATTGCTTTCAGTGTCAGCCTTATGGAATTCTGTCAGGCTCTCTTAGGACCTAATGCTGGGCCCATATGTGGTTCCACTCCTCTGTCCCATGGAATAGGATCCCTCAGAGACAAGCTGACTACATACATAAAAGGAGGGACAGAGGATGTGGTGAAGAGCCTCACTGGATCTATGTGAGAGAGACTCAGGGGTCCATTATGCAGAGGGTGGGCTGTAACAGGAGTCCACCTTTAGATGCCCTCTGATCAGGTCCCTGGGAACACCATTGTAACCAGACCTGTTGGCTTCTTCATGCCCAAGAAGGGATCAGGGAAGGACCATGGAGGGTCAGGTGTGTAGGGGGACAGGATGAGGGTACCAAAGGCCAGCATAATGATCTCATTTGTCCCAGACATCTGCTTCCAAGAATCCATTTTCTCACTGGCAAAGACATAATTTCCATTTGAAATCTCTCCTTTGAAGCAACATGGGTAACTGTCCCAAGGCAGCCTGTCCTTCAATCAGCTCTCTCCTTACATTAAACAAAGATACCCTCACCGTGGAGCTCATTTCTCAGTTTTGTGACAAAATACTCGGCAACTTAAGGAAGGGTTTACTTTTGTTGACAGTTAGAGGGTGTACAGTCCATTAGGCATGGAAGGTGTAGCAGACAGCCTCCCGTTGCTGGCATGAACTTTTAGATCAGGCACAGTCATGGGAGGAAGGGACTTATTGAAGCTGGGAAAGTTCCATAATGACAGAAGAAGCTGACCCACTTCCACAGGACCAGACAGAAAGGAAAACCACCACCACAAGCAATCCAGCACACTCCAGGAACTCCAGGCTGAGGTCTAGCACTTTGCATATCTTGAGGCTGGAATTCCCAATCCACCTCCACACCTTAGTGCTGGACCCTAGGATATCCTCCAGCCAGGTGGCTGCAGATCTAAATTACAAACTTTAATAAAATCCTGAATATATTGGGGACCATCCATTCAAACTACCACATTATGCCCCTGGTCTCCAATAGATTTATCACCATCTCCATTGTAAATTGGATGCAGTCCAATTTTAAAGGTCCCTATAGTCTGAGATTTAAGATTGTCTCTTAGTTGTGAGTCCTGTAAAATCAAAACAAGTTATATATTTTCAACAAATAAAGGCACAGAGTAAACATTTTCAACTGCTATAAGGCATACCAAGGAGGGATTGAACAATGCAAACTCATCAACTATCAAGCAAACATCAAACATCTGTAGTTTAAGTTTGATATCACCAGAGACTGACAGTTTCTGGATTTTTCAATTTCACCTCTCCAGCTGGGCTGAGTAGCTAGAGAAAACTTCCATTCCTAGCTAACAGCCTCCATGGTAGCCCTTGTGTAGCCCTGGTATATCCAAAATATTTTTGGATATTTTTCAATGTAAACCATGATCCATCTCCTAATGGCTTTGCCAGCCTATTTCTCAGGGTCATCATGCCCTTCCTATGTGCTGCATTTCATGACCTACTCCATACATTTTTTTATGCTTCTGAAACCAATACTAGGTGTGCAGGACACTGCCATATTCTTAATTTAGTAATGAAATAAATGGCAACCTTGAAAAGCAGGTTCCTTTTCCTGTCAACTCTTTTCCAAAAGAGTTTGCATTTTCATCATAGTCTTTCCTCAAGCCTCCTTTCCATTGTTTCAGTGTAAAAGAGTTGGGCCATCTTCCTTCCAAATGTTAGTATATTTGACATTAACAGCTTTAGCAGGTAGTCTCTGTGCCAGTAATTTTAAGCTTGCTTGAGATTTTCCAGCTTAAAATCTTTTAAATTTAAAATTTCTTTCTTTTTTAAATTAGTTTTGTACTCAGTGTATACAGTCAAGTTGGTACCATTTTTAGTCTCCTCCCTGTCCTCCTTCCTATGCAGGGACCCTCATTGTTGGGGAATATGGGTCATGCATTGTGGGGTTAGCCATCAGTTATGGGTAGGAGGCAATGTCTCTGTGTATCATGACTAACGTGTGGCTCTGACATACTTTCGGACCCCTCTTCTGCAAATTTCCCTGAGCCATGTTGGGTTCATTTTAGGTCTGCTTAAGTGATGAGGTCTTGGGAGCCTCTGTGTCCCTGGATATGTGGTTTGGTAAGAGTTGATTGTTCTCTGTGTCTATCTCCTTCACTGTTATGTTATTACCAGGTTCACCAAGAAAGCAGCACTCTGCTTATTTCCCCAATTCCTCTTAGTTTTAGCTGGGGCCCTTTTGAGGTATGATGGGGTGGTTCTGTCCTTAGGATCTTCATCTATCCAAAAAAGAGAAGTAAATTCTCCAATGGAGAGTAAAGTTAGCACCAGTTAAATGGGATAAACATTTTTTTTTTTTGAGAGAATTTAATAGGTGTAGGCCCTCTTGTAGCCCACGATTGGTGGGAGCTTGATAATGGAGAGTGGGTTCATTTTTGGATGTGATTCTGACTTGTTTCCCAGCTCCAGCTATGGGTTCCACTCCACTGAGCAGGTAAGTTAGCCAAATCAAGAGCAGTTGATTTCCCACCATGGCTGTGTGCCACTATTGCACTTGTGTGAGCATAACATCAGGTTGTTTGCTGCTGAATAGCTTAGACCATGAGTTGCTTGGACAGATATTGGTAATTTTCTCCCAGTTGCTCATGTAGCACCTTCTGGCATTAGATGAGCTAACTGTCTGGGGACTGACTCTCTTCTAGCTTTCAGCCATGTCATTCCATGTTAGGTGCCAACAGCATATGGTGTCTTCAGCAGTAGGGTCTTACCACTAACCTTTGATGTGTCATCAAGTGCTCTGACAGAAATCTGTCTTCTTTTGGGAAACCTTGTAGGTCTCTCTGATCAAGAGTTCATTGTGGGTGATACCACATATGGTTACTGGGAGTTATAGGTCAGTGCCCAAGAAGAGAAGGAAGAAAAAGATAAGTAATATAAAAGAGATAGAGAGAAGAGGGAGAGAGAGAGAGAGAGAGAGAGAGAGAGAGAGTGAGAGAGAGAGGGAGAGAGAGAGAAACAGAAATAGGAAAGGATTAAGGTCAGTCTTTATCATACCCTCTCCAGAGCCTTGTGATTAAAAAATTACTTTAAAAGCCTTAAAAATTAAATTTAAATTAAAAAATAAATTACTTTAAAAGCCTTAAAATTAAATTTAAATTAAAAAATAAATTACTTTAAAAGTCTTTTAGTTTCATTAGCCAAGCATGTCAGTCCATTACAAATTTAGCCTTGATTAAACTCTCTGGGCCTGGGAAACAGAACACAGCTAGCCCTTATGCTAGTAGCCCAGGTCCAACAAAGTCCTCTGAAGTCCTTCCTTCTTTTTAGAAAGTTCGTAAGCCAAGTCTCCAAATACAATTCTCTCTGCACTTAGTATTTTTAAACTTTCATCAGAATAGTCCATAATACTTGGCTTACCACTCCAAAAGGCATCTTCAGTTGCAAGTACCAAGCCCATGATAGTTCCTCCAAAACAAAAGTTTCAATGGATCAAAATCTACATGGTCAGATTCATCTCATCCACACCACACTCCTGGTACCAATTCTGTAGCAGACAGCCTCAGATCACTGAGACAAACTTCCAGGCCAGGCACAGTTATGGGAAGAAGGGATTTATTGAAGCAAGGGAAGTTCCATAATGACAGAAGAAGCTGACCCACTTCCACAGGACCAGGCAGAGAAAAAAAGCCACCACCTAAAAGCAAGCCAGCACACTTCAAGAACTTCAAGCTGAACTCTAGCACTTTACATATCTTTAAACTGCAATTCCAAATCCACCCCTACACCTTAAGGCTGGACCCTAGGATCTGCCCAATGACATCTCCTCCAACCAGATAGCCACCGATCTAAATTACAAACTTTAATAGCATTCTAAATCTATTGGGGGCCATCCATTCAAACTACCCCAGAAGACATGGTGGCAGGAATGTGAAATGTTGGTCACATTGAGCTTCTAGTCAGGAAGCAGAGAGAGATGAATGCTGGTACTCAACTTTCTTTCTCCTTTGTCCCTTTTTATTCCATCTGGCACTCTAGCCCATGAGATCCTGTCATCCACATTCAGGGTGAGTCTTCCCTTTGTCCTTAGTCCTCAATGGAAAGTCCCCAGACATGTCAAGAAATGTATCTTTTAGGTGAGTCCAAGTCAAATCAAGTTGACAGTGAGATTAACTACCACAAGGACATGGCTGCTTATGAATTCCATAGACAAGATTCTTATTTTCTCAAGTCTCAAGGACAGACCTGTCCAAACTATATTACATACCACAGAGAGTGATCTGCTCTGCTATTCCTGTCCTGGGTCTCTTGTGCCCTATGTAGTGGGGCAGCTGAGGTAGATGGACAAGGGCCAATGGGGAGTACCCTGAATGCCCAGGATCAAGTTGAGGCTCTGTTGTGAGACTTGGGGTAAGGAACCTTTTCTCTAAGCTTTTGTTTTATTATTGAAAAATAATGTTAGCTATAGCTTGAAGTGTCTTGTTAAGAGTAAATGGCATCATGAATATTCAAAAGATGGCAAAAACTATTTAGTGTTTTACATGAGAGTTATCATGATATGTTGACACAGGCTAGTGGTCTGGCCTCCTGAGGGTTAGCAGCACCCTTTGGAATGGACATCTTCTTCTCACAGAGCTTCCTAAATCCACAAATTAGCTTCTATGCTCTCCCAAAGTTCTGTTACAATTTAATCCACCTAATGAAAGACTTGGACCAGCCAGAGAATTTATCAAAGGGAGAAGAGAGCCTGGTGTCATTTGGCTCCTTGCACACTTGTTCTTTAAAATCCTTGTGGATAATTATATTTTTGTATTCAGAGAAAAACTGGGATTTTGCATAAGAGGGAAGGATAGGGGTGTGTGCGTGCGTGCGTGCGTGTGTGTGTGTGTGTGTGTGTGTAGCACATTGGAAGGGATGAAGGCCAGAAACTGCTGGAGGATATCATGACATGGACTGGTGTGGGGCCTTGTGGTGTAAGATAGGTACTGACAGCGGCAGGACACAGGCAGGAGTCTTAGAGAGCAGCTTGTGGAGAAGGCAGGGGAGGTGATGCCAGGCCATTTCAGTTCCTCAGCCTACCAGAGACTTTGAGGAGGCTCCAACTGCATAGGAGCCATCTTTTAGACATACTTCTTCCTGAACAGAAGTTAGTGTGCCCCTAGACACTTGGTATGCTCTGAATGTATACTTCCCCTTCTCCAACTCAAATGTTGAAACTTGATTCCAAGGTGACAGTAAAAAGAGGTGTGGCCTTGGGGAGGTGATCAAGTCCCAAGGGCTCCACACTCATGAATAAATTAGCATCCTTACCAAAGAGGTCTGAGGGGTTTGTTGGCTCCTTTCTCCGTGTCCTTTGCACCATGTGGGAAAACAGCAAGAAGTTCCATCTTCATCAAGCACCCAACCTGCACGCACCTTGTTCTTAGACTTTCCAATTTCCAAGACTATGAGCCATCTATTTCTGTAGTGTTAAATGATCCAGGGTGAGGTATTTTGTTATAGCAGCAGGAATAGGTGAAGACAGTCTCCTTCTCAAAAGTCTCTGCTACACTGGGAGGCGGGGCAAGATGTAGTAGAGGCCTGGACAGGAATTTTTCTAGAAGTGTCCAGCCAAGCTGGGAAATGAAGGCAGTGTCTAGGGGAGTGAAGTGGGGCAATAGGCATCAAGAGAGAAATGGATGAGCCTAAATAATGGTACCAAACTGCCTGTATTTACTGAAAAGAAAACTAATAAATTAATATTTAAAAAAAAAAAAGTTGCAAAGGGGAAAGTGGGGGAGGGAGGGGATTACCATAGGATATTGTTTACAATTATGGAAGTTGTCAATAAAAATAAATAAATAAAAATAAAAAATTTAAATAAAAAAAAAAAGAGAGAAATGGATTCAGTGGGAAATGACAGGAGTGAGAGGAAGGGACCTCTGCAGTATGGTGAGTATTATCTGTGAGGTACGTATTCCACTCCTGAGATTCCCCCGAAGGAGATTATTATTGCTGCTGTTATTGTTTAGATAAAGAATTTCAACTTGATCTTAAGCTAGAGATAGTCCTGCTTCAGCCTTTCAAGTGCTGGGACAACTGGCAGGTGTTTATTATTATTCATGGTTTATGATGGAGCCTGCAGGGGTGGCTGATGAATGGGTTTAGAAGCAAAGCAGGCTGGATAGAAAATTATACATAGATTTCTGTGTGGTGCTCACACACATCCCTTCTGTGCCTGGCATTGTCAGCATACCAAGTAGTAATGACCAGCCTTACCCTTGAGAATGTCACATTCCAGGGGAAGGCAGATGAGCACCCAATGTGAATGTAATGTGATGTGGGGAGATAGTTCCGGAGGGAGATACATCTGCATTGTGCTGTGGGAATCATTGTGCTGTGGCTGTCTATGGATTTTCTGATGGTGAGGAAGATGCCAAGAAGGCATTATGGATGAGGTGGTGCTGGTCCTTTGGAGAGCTGAGAGGTTGGTGGCTCAATATCCTGGAATGTCTGTTTCTTGTTTTACTGTGTCTCCTCATAGGAGTTACACAATAACCTGGACGTCTGTACTCCTACTTCTACTTCATAGAAGGGACCATAAAGGCTACCTGAGTTGATTTAGGTAATGCCTTACCCATCTCAGCCCACTGTTTGAGGAGGCACTGCATTAATGGGCCTCTTGGCCAAGAGGATATTGTTACCCACAAAAGGACTCTGGCAAATAAAATATCTAAAATCAGGGCTGGAGAGATGGCTTAGCGGTTAAGGCGCTTGCCTGCCAAGCCTGAGGACTCATGTTTGCTCTCCAGGTCCCAGGTAAGGCAGATGCACAAGGTGATACAAGCATGAAAGGTCACACAAGCACAGTAGGTGGTACAAGTGTCTGGAGTTTGATTACAGTGACTGCAGGCCCTGGAATGCCAATTCTCTTCCTCTCTCTCTTACACACACACACATAAAAATGTCATCTATCTATAGATATATATATAAATCAATCAGTTAATCAGCACCTTGGACAGGACCCAGGCTCTGGTCTCACACACTGATGGGACTCAGGGAGAGGAACGAATGTGTGTGCATGATGCAGCGTCAACGTGTGCAGAAATGGATCTAGGGCCAATTTGCAATTTTATCAAACACCTGACAATAGCTGGCCATTGCGGGGTGACATCTGAAGGCTGAGAACCGTGATGCTGGTAATGAGAGGGTTGATGGGAGTGATGGTATCCATTTTCAGCTTTCTAAGTCTTACAGTCCCTCCAAAGAAAATCTTACCACATAGAAAATAATCTCTACATTTTTTTATATGAGGAAATGGAGGTACAGTGAGGGTTAGGCAACTTTTTCTGGGTCGTATTGTTTAGCAGGATCATACCCATGGCTTGAGGAGCCAGTTCCTCCATCTCTATGTCAAGATCCAGTTTTACTACATGTGGTCAAAGCTGGTAACTACAGTCGCCCTGGTCTTATGACTCAGAAGCACCTCTCCAGGGCACGTGGAGACTCAGGTCAATGAATGTGGGCAGGTTTCTCTTTACAACACAGACCTGGAGAAAGCTGGCACCTCCTTGCATAGCCGTGGTCTTGGTCAAGTTCATTACCTCACAGAGCCCACCTGTTCTCAGCTGTAAACTAAGAACCACCATAAGCCCCGTGGGATCAAAGAAGAAACATACAAAGGACATAACACAGTACCTAAAGTTACAGAGAACTGGGTTTACTGCAAATGCCCAGCACCTTCCTGATCCTGTGGGAAGAGATCTACCAGGCAGGTGGTGTTGAAGGACAGCTAAGTGCTCTTCTGTGGAGGAATGTCAGGGGAGGAGGGGTGGCAAGGGGCCTTGAAAAGGTCTTTCCCAATTTAGGAGCCTGACCCCTTTCAGTTCCTGGGGACCTCCTGCATGGAGATGTAAAGCTGGCCTATCTGGCTGAGGCTGGCTCCTCCAGGCGGGACAAGACCTTCAGGGCAGGCTGATGGAGTCTTGATCCCAGAGCTCCAGGACAGAAGACAGCTAACTCCTTTCTTCCAGGTTCTGCTTGGGCCTCTTCTTATAGTTCTTTGCCATCAGCAGGCAAAACAGCGTGGCCTCATGGGTACTGGTGCATGTGAGGTGATTACCCCTTTAATGTTTAATGTGCTGAAAAACCATTAGACCCTGAAATGGACAAGTTCTCTGTTGGTGACTTTAATTATTGTTAAGACTCGGTCACGCCTGCTTATTAGCAATTATGCATGGTGTCTCCCAGGCTGTTGTGGCCCTCCCCTTTCCCTTCCTCCTCCTGAGAAGAGTGATTGAGAACTACTGCCTTCCTTCTCCTGGAAAGGAGGTGTGTGGCACACAGGTGACTCCCCAGCTCATCTCTGGGCCTGGGACCAAAGACAGCCACTGCTGCTGTCAGAGGAAGGTGAAGGCAAGTTTCCCCAGCAAATGAGAGACCCCGAGGGTGCATCACAGGATGCCATTCACCAAGCACTCCTGCTTCTATATCCATCACCACCTCCATTTTACAGACAAGACAGAGCCTAAAATGGGTAAGTGGGAGCATAAACTGCTTGATTGTGCTGCAGACGTCTATTCTCTTCCTGGACAACTGGCTGCCGAAACCTTGGGCCCAAGAGCATGAAAATCCCATGTGGCCTCAATGACATTCCTGCCTCCCCCCACTCCATCTCCATAGCTACCTGGACCAAGATGGATGATCCCATGCTGTGCTGGAAATAGGAAACTGGGACACGAGTCAATTGAATGGTGGACCTCAGAAAGGATGCAGAGCAAGTTAACGAGAGCGAGCGGTGAGAGAGCCTGAGGAAGAGTCTACAGAGATAGAGCAAGCAGCTTTGGCCACAAGCTGTCCCTCTGGTTCCCACAACTGTTACCTGATCATCCCAGTTGGCTTCCCTTCCCCCTTGCTTGAGATCATTTATCACAGGCTCCTTAGGAGCGCTCACACTAACCATTCAGTCTTGGTGGCCAGCAGGAGTCACTGGGCTTGGTGTCCCTTCACACTTCACAGGCCAGGAAGACACAGCTGTAGGATTCCATTCTGGAAAAATGGGGACACCGCTCACCACAGACCACCAGCTACCTCCTGTCCCTTGGGTGATCTTTCTGAGTACGATTCCATTCTGGAAAAAATGGGGACACCGCTCACCACAGACCACTGGCTACATCCTGTCCCTTGGGTGATCTTTCTGAAAGGGTCACCTCTTTCTCACTCTACTTCTTTCCTGATTTAGGAAACCCTTAGATTGGCCATGTGAGACAAATGACTGAGGAATGCTGGGAGCAGCCAGTCCTGCCTCTGGCCCTGATTTTTAAGGAGTGGAGAGAGAGAAAAAAAAAAAAAAAAAAAAAAAAACAGAAAGGAAAAAGTGAACATGAGTAATGGGCCTGGAATGAGGCATGCGAGATAACACTGAATAATAACACGTCAAAAACTACAAGATGTATTTTTTTTATTTCCCTGTGGAGTTTCCACTGTGCTAATCCATCATTGTAGAGCAGGCAAGATTATGCTTTCCCCCCCAAAAAAACTCTGGGAGATAAATGTGAGTAAATTAGGGTTTATTATATTATTTGGGGTGATATAATTTCCAAGTGGGCCCTTATTAAATTACTTCCTCTGGTGCTGACACATCCTGCCTCGCGGTGTCTGCCCCTTCCCTCGAAGTTCCCTGCAGGCAGCAGCTGCTTTGTATTTTAATGTCTGTGATGGCATGTTGGGGGTGGGGGGCGTTGCTGGGTGCCATGGAGAGAACCCGGAAGGAAGTGCTGAGTCACTGCTGACTTTGGGGCTGAGTTACTTCCGTCCTAGCCTTTCCAGAATCATAGACCCACCCAGTGCCAAGGCTGGAATAAAATGAGGAGATGCTTGGTCTATACTTGCATAGATGGGGAAACCGAGGCTCAAGGAAGAAATGTGACTTGCCTTAGGTGGCATAGCTAGGTAGAGGTAGAGTGCAGACTGGCCCTCCACTTGTTGCCATCCAGGTCAGCCCCAGTCCCCCTCTGGTCCCTCTTTCTGTTTGTCAGTCTTCTTGGCTTCACTATCAAGTCTAACAGCAGAGAAAGAAAGGTCTATGGAGTTTTAGGGATCTAGTCATCTCATATGCAATCTGACCATGACCAAGAGGGAAACAGAAGACCTATGGTGTAGCCTTGCCTTGATAACAAAAACCTGTGTGAGCTTATGAGAGGGGGTAGAGTTAGGGTGACTGGACCCCTGAAGGTACAAAGGACAGAAAAGTTTACATTTGTTAGAAATCAAAGTTGATTTGATTTCTTATCTTTCTTGTCTATTTCATAGAACTGTTTTTTTTCACAGTTAGGACCCCTCCTGGGAGAGAGGTTTTTCATAGGATTTAAACATTGTGGCTGGTTAAGTACAGTCCCCAGAACTTGGTGCCAGGGCTAACCTCTTCCGGAGACAGCCCCTAGCCCTAACCAACCAGCTGTCCCTTGGTTCACCTGAGCCGAAAGACAGCCCACCCCCATAAGTTCATAAATACCTTTGCAAGGGGAGGGCAGGCTCTTGCTCTCTGATCACTTGGGAACTTCCAGCTATGGGTGAGTTTTTCCCTGGGCTGGGCCTGGTGTGGCTCAGCCCAGGCTCATGCCCAGGCCCAGCCTGGAGGGCTCCGTAGCCCTTACTCTCTGCATGGGTTCTTTATTCCTCCCAGCTCCCCACATGGCAGGAGCTCCTTGAATTTTCTTTTCTCTTTCTTTCCATGCTTTTATCCAGACCCTTCACGTGGGATCTCTAGCTGCGTGAACGCCTTTCCCTGGCTCTGTATGTCACTCAGTAAATATAATAATTTAATAATTATCCTTCTCAGTCTTCTTTTTTTTTTAAATTCAATTCTTTGATTAAAATGAAAAGCAAACCTAGCATTTGGGATACAAGGACTTTCCTAAACCCTTAGCACCCTGTTGCACTTAGGCAAGTGACTTTACCTCTCTGAGCCTTTACAGCAAGTATATTATCTTTATAGTGAAAAGGCTGCAGCCAGATGAGTGATTTCAGGCGACACTTTCTAGCAATAGAACTTTTTTGGGGGGGCGGGGGCTCAGAATGCTAGCCACCTTTGAAAGAAAAAAAATAACCTGTGTGTGAGTGGTGTCTAGACATGCGTGTGGAGGTCAGAGGATAACTTTGGTATTGGTCCTTGCTTTCTATCTGGTTTGACACTTGCTGTTCACACATGCCTATGCCAGGTTAGCTGACCTGCAGGCTTCTAAGTTCTGCCTGTCTCTACCTCCCATCTTGTCATGGGAAGGCTGGGCTTACAGATGCCTGCTACTATGCCCAATTCTGTGGATCTGAACTCAGTCTGTTTCATCATCTTCCAAATGGAATAATATGTTTTTTTTTTTTCTCTTTTGGTTTTCTGAGGTAGGGTCTCAATGTAGCTCAGGCTGATCTGGAATTCACTATGCAGTCTCAGGGTGGGTGGCCTTGAACTCATGGTGATCCTCTTACCTCTGCCTCCCGAGTGCTGGGATTAAAGGCATGCTCCACCACGCCTGGCTTTGGAATAATACTTTTGATCTCATAAAACAGTGGCTTAAGTAAGAGAATACACATGAGACATAAAGCATGATAATCAATATGCTGTAAGATATAATTACTATTTTCCTTATGAAGTCTACCACATTGATTTAAATTTTTTCAAATTAATTTGAGAGAGGAAGTAAGAGGCAGATAGGTAGAGAGAATGGGCATGCCAGGGCCTCCAGCTAATACAAACAAACTCCAGATGCATGTGCTACCTTGTCCATTTGGCTTTACATGGGTACTGGGGATTGAACTCAGGTCCTCAGGCTTTGTAGGCAAGCCCCTTAACTGCTAAGCCATCTCTCCAGCCCACATCAATTTTTTTTTTTTCTGGTGAGCCTTATATGAGTTAAGGGCTTTATTTTCATATACAAGTGATGCTTAGGAAATGAATAAATGTTGACTGGCTTAGCAAGGTGGAGATGGATGATGGTGATGATGTCACCACAGTGTGAAGTCACTTGGTCCTACTGAGCTGTGCCTTAAAAGGGTTAAGAAAGTAGGTTTTGGTTAGGCATGTTTTTTTAACCACAGTTAAAAATTTGACAAGGGAATGAATAAAAACAGCAATGACATAACCCCATAGCACTATGTCATTTGAAAAGGAGCCTGGAGAGATGGCTCAGCAGTTAAGGCACTTGCCTGTGAATATTTTTTTAAAAGTTTTAAAAAATATTTATTTGAGAGTGACAGACAGAGAGAGAAAGAGGCTGATAGAGAAAGAGGGAGAGTGGGCGCTCCAGGGCCTCCAGCCACAGCAAACAAACTCCAGACACATGCACCCCCTTGTGCATCTGGCTAGCGTGGGTCCTGGGGAATCGAGCCTCGAACTGGGGTCCTTAGGCTTCACAGGCAAGCTCTTAACCACTAAGCCATCTCTCCAGCCCAATTGCCTGAGAATCTTAACAACCTGGGTTTGGTTCCCCAGTACCCAATGTAAAGCCAGATGCACCAAGTGGTGCATGTGTTTGGAATTCGTTTGTAAGGGCTAGAGGCCCTGGTAACACACACACACACACACACACTCTCTCTCTCTCTCTCTCTCTCTCTCTCTTTCTCTCTCTCTCTCTCTCTCCTCTCTTTCTCTGCTTGCAAATAGATAACTAAATAAAATTTTAAAACTTGACAAGGGAAGAATGAAAACAGCATACACATAACACCACAGCACTATGTCAGGGGCTCTGTGGGCTAGAAGGTGGCATGGCTAAGGTTATCCTCAAAGCTGACCTTCAGGGGTTAGGCTGAGTTCTCGTCAAAAGGCTCTGAGGGAATCCACATCTGGGCCATTCTTGGTGCTGGAGTTCTAGGACTGAGGTCCCAGTTCCTTGCTGGCTGTTGATAGGGATAACATTCAACTCCCAGAAGCCTCTCTGGTCCGCCAATGTATCCTGCACTTCACCTTCACTGCAGAAGAATATGTGGAATCCTGCTCCGGCAGTCTTCTTCCCAGCCTCTTTGTCTGTAAAAAAGGGGTTATTTCTGGCTCACAGTTTGGGGGTACCATTCACCATGACAGGAAGAGCCTGGTGGCAGGCGCATGAGATAGCTGGTCATATTGCATCTGCATCCCGGAAGCTGAGACACATGAAGGCTGGTGCTCAGCTCTCTTGCTCTTTTTATTCACTCTAGAACACCAGACCATGGAAGGATGCAACTTACAGTTAGGGTGGGTCTTTTCCTACCTCAGTGAACCCAATCTAGGAACTCCCTCACAGACATACCCAGAGGTGATTCTATACCCTGTCATGTTGACAATCAGTATTAACCATCACACTATTTAATTCGATATTTTTATGACATTGGAGATGGGATTTATAGACTCACGTGTGCTAAGTAAGCACTCTACCATCAAGCTACGCCTCCAGCCCAGAAGCTCTGCTTCGCAAGAGCTCAATTGTTAGGCCAGGCTCACCTGGATAGTATCTGTCTCATTTAGAAACCATAAGGTTCCCAGATTCATGTTTGACTGGCTCTAGGGGAGGGGAATTGGCGGGGGTGGGGGGGAGCCCTTGGGAAGCCTGCCTGTGGTGTGAAGCATTCTTAGCAAGGGAGCTGAAGACCATGGATGAGCAGAGGTCGGCCGGGAAGGAGAGGAGAGGGGTAGTGTGGAGCCCATAGAGCCTGCCGGGCACTGTGTGAGCAGGGAGTCAGGGCTTGCAGAGCCTGTGAGGGGCTGGGGCTCTCCACAGGAGGGGCTCTGAAGGTGTTCAAGGACAGTAATGACTGCCTAGCATCCAGAAGAGCGGCATCAGTGTGGCGTGAGAAAGGCAGCGGTGCTCTCCTTTACCTCCTGGCTCCAGTCCTCCTTCACCCAGTCATTCTCATCCATTCTCTCAGCTGGCGCTGTGCAGCATTGTGAGGAGCCCCACCTGTGTCAGATTCTGGTTACAGAGAGCTGACCAATGGGGACTCCCTCGGGATCCCCTAAGAGAGGCTGAGGGCTGTGTGGAGAGGACCGATGAGTAGAGAAGACTCCCATGCAGAGGGTAGGTGGGGGGGGGGCAAGGGAGCCCAAAGGAAGGCTCCCTCCCCCAGGTCTTGGTTTAAAGAGGGCAGAGTAGGAGCCCCTCATCCTTTCCCAGGGAGTGAATGAAGGACAGAGGCCTAGGAAGCTGTCCAGCTTGCCTGGTTAGCTCTTCCCTCTGTTCTGGAGGAGCTCTGGCTGAGCACAAGATGGGCTCCCAAAACATAATTCTGTGCGAAGGAGGCAGTGGAAGGAAGTACAAAACTGTTTGACCTGAGTCTGCCCTCTGGTAAAGTGCTAAGTGTCTTTCTGCAGGCAGCTGCAGCAAAAGGCGCAATCATTAGAAGGTGGCATTTTGTATTAAAATTGTCCCCATCAGCTAGTGACATTTTCTTATTTCTTCTGGTCAGGAGACCTTTTAGTGCCACAGATCCAAATGATTCAGGCATCAGAATTTCCCTCTGATAGAGACGCAGCCCAGTCACTGTAGGGTGGCTATGCATATGAGATGAGGTTAAAAATCAGACGAGGGCTGGAGAGATGGCTTAACTGTTAAGGCATCTGCCTGCAAAGCCTAAGGGCTCAGGTTCAGTTCCCCAGGACCCATGTAAACCAGATGCACAAGATGGCGCATGTGTCTGGAGTTCGTTTGCAGTGGCTGGAGGCTCTGGCCTGCCCATTCTCTCTCTCTGCCTCTACATCTCTCTCAAGTAAATAAATTAAATTTTTTTACATACTTTAAAAAAAGCAGGACTGGAAAGATGGCTTAGCAGTTAAGCACTTGCCTGTGAAGCCTAAGGACTCTGGTTCGAGGCTCTATTCCCCAGGACCCATGTTAGCCAGATGCACACTTCTGGAATTTGTTTGCAGTGGCTGAAGGCCCTTGTGCGCCCATTCTCTCTCTCTCTCTCTCTGCCTCTTTCTCTGTCTGTCTCTCTCAAATAAATAAATAAAAATAAAAATAAATTAAAAAAAACAGACACCTAGAGGAAACAGCAAGGGCGAGGCTGTGTGTGAGGACACAAATGGAAACACAAGAGTACAACCTAGTTTTGTTACTCCCAAACTGTTTGGTGTTTGAGGATATCAGGTCTGGGTCATGGGCCCAACAGGTGTGCACTTTGTGAACTCATTCGCTACTGTGAAGGACAAGCCACATGGAGATTTGTGTGTGAGTGTACATCCAGGACAACAGTGGGCAAGTGTGCACATGAGGGTGTGCACACGCATGTGCAGCACCCATTTGGGCTTGTTTATGTGTGAGTTGCACATATGTTCCACATGATTCCAGTATTTGTTTGCTCGGAAGGCTGTGACAGTTGACCCTTCACATACCTCCATGAGTTGCGCCTACTGTGGCTGGTGAGGGCCACCAGATGTGCCCGGTTGTCAAGCACTAGGCTCAAGGGTTCTACTTCAAGCCCAAGTTCAGATTCTTTTCTTTGGATAGGTTTTTTTCTGATCAATTCAGTGAAATTAGCTCTCCTGTCCTATCCGCACCTATTCTCCAGTGTGGCCTTCTCTCTGTGTGATAGCACGTGTTTGTGCATATGAACACAGTCCTTCCCCTCCCTGCTGAATGCTGCGCCTTGCATGCAGGCCTATCTGTATCGTTCACTCTGTACACTGGGCACTGAGTACCTGCTTTGTAGCATGACTGATGGATGACTATGTCTTTGTGCTGCCCCGGGGCTGGCTGGGATCAGGGCAGAGCAGAGGTATTGCACAGAATAAATGGTGTGTGAGGGCATGAGCTCCTTGTCACAGAAAGCAGCCAGAGACTGAAGGAACACGGCTAACCACTCACACCCAGGGGGTACCACGCAGTGCCATACTGTGTGATAGAGCGTTCTCAAGGACTGGCCCCATCGGTCCTTCTTGTTTTCTTTCTTTAAGACTTATTTTTATTTATTTATTTATTTGACAGAGAGGAAGAGGGGGTAGAAAATGGGTGTGTCAGGGCCTCCAACCATTGCAAACAAACTCCAGATGTGTGGGCCCCCTTGTGCATCTGGTTAACATGGGGTACTGGGGAATCGAGCCTGGGTCCTTTGGCTTTGCAGGCAAATGCCTGAACTGTTAAGCCATCTCTCCAGCCCCCTTCTTGTTTTCTTATGTCATGTTGTCCCACACCACACTGCCTGCTGTGGGTGTGCCCTTATTGTAGCCAGAAAGGCCTTTCCTTTCCTTGGATGGGCACTCTCATTTTTCTAGCCTGTGCTTGAATATGTCCCCTCTAAGAAACCACCCTGGACTCCCCCATACGGCATGAAAATCTCCTTTGGCTTTGCATCTGGGAACCTCTTTTGTGTGGCTAGTTGTTGTTCTGACCACTGTGATTACCTGTGATTGTGTGTTCCAATAACAGACCCACACCTCTCACAGCAACACTGTGGCTTGGCCTGGTAGGGGGTGCTATGGAACCTTAGAGGTGCTTGGCAGTTGTTCATGGGAGACATCTGATGGAAATTTGGCAGGATGGTGAGAGATGTGGCTTTAGTAGAAAATTCTTCTGCTCTCAGCAAGCCCTGTAGCCTCTTCTCTGACTTTGTAGCCACCAGAGGTTGGTGATGCCTGGGTGCAACTTGAACTCTGGCTTCCCCCAGGAAAAGATGTTAAGTGGGTGTATTCAGGCCTCAGGTAAGCTGGAGAACTAGTCTGGGAGTAAGTGGTGGGGAACTTTCCCCAAGTATAGGCCACTAGGCAGAGGAACTTGGGACCCAGGACACTGGGGAGCTTATGGAGTTCTTTTCTGCCAAGGCCCGGATGAAGTGTTCTGAGGGAGGCACCGCTACCCCTAACAAGCAGAGGTAGTACTTTCTGAGAGGCGGGACTGGCTGAGGACGAGAAAAGTGAGCCTCCAATCTCTCTCCAGAGCTGGAAACTGTCCTCCCTTCTGCTCTGCCCCTCCCTGAGCACACGACTGTGGGGTCTCGAATTCATCACAGCTTGCGGGGTCTCAGCTGCCAAAGGGGACCCCAGATGCCACACGCTGTCTCATTTAATCTTTGGGGCATAATATATATGTGTGTGTGTATGTATATATATATTTAAATATTTTATTTTTATTTTCTTTTTACAGAGAAAGGGGGAGAGAAAGAGAGAGAGACACAATGAATGGGCACATCAGGGCCTGAACTCACTGCAAATGAACTCCAAATGTGTGCACCCCCTTGTGCATCTGGTTAACCATGGGTACTGGGGAATTGAGCCTGGGTCCTTTGGTTTTGCAGGCAAACAGCTAAGCCATCCCTCCAGCTCTTTCTTTTCTTTTCTTTCTTTCCTTTTTTTTTTTTTTTTTTTTTTTTTGAGGTAGGGTTTCACTCTAGCTCAGACTGACCTGGAATTCACTATGTAGTCTCAGGGTGGCCCTGAACTCATGGTGATCCTCCTACCTCTGCCTCCTGAGTGCTGGATTTAAAGGAATGCACCACCATGCCCAGCCTATATTATTTATTGAAAACTTTAATATATGAACATACTACTATATCAGTTATCATCTTTGGTCCTCTCTTCCCCGCCTTCATCCATTGAGGTCCCTCCTCAGTGGTAGTCACCACTAGGTAATTCGTGTACCAGTTGGTTCATGTTGGGAGGACAATGCCCCTTAGTCTGCCTTCCCTTCCAGTGGCTCTTACATTCTTTCTATCCCCTTTTCTGTAATGTTCCCTGAACCTTGGAGGGCATGTTAGAGGTTTCCTCCTTTAGTGTTGAGCTCTTGGAAGCCTCTTATATTTCTGTTTTGATCATTTTTTTTCCAGATTTTCAGGTGAATTGTATTGTGGTCTGATATACAACTGAGTCAATCATTTTTGATTTACAGGACTTGACCCAAAGTCATAGCAATGTTGAGATAATAACAACTTATACTCTTTGATCCTCTTGCCTCTTCTCCTGTTGCCCTGAGGACCCTCCTCATTGGGGCTATGGCATTCACTGTGAGGTTACGAAGGCCTCAGTCGGGCCCTGTGGAGTAGGAGGGGGACTGTGTTTCAGGGCATTCCCACCCATTCTGTGGCTCCTAAAATCTTTCTGTTCCCTCTTTTGCAATGCTCTCTGAGCCATTACAGTTCTGTTGGAAGTCAAATTTAGTGTTGAGTTCTCTGGACTTCTGCTTTGCTAGGTTTTTTATTGATCACTGTTCAGTCACCATCACCCTGAGGCTGGTTGTCAGGCTAGCACTAAGAGCAGTGTTCATCTTGCAGCTTCCTCTGCAAATTCTCCAGAGCCTTGGCAGATGTGGTAGAGGTAGCATGTCTTGTAGTGGGATGTTGGATATCTTCTTGTCTTATTGATGGATCTTGGTTATCCTCCATTTTCTCTGCCATCTATAAAATAAAACAGATTGTCCAACCATGAGTAAAAGAAACTTGGGATAAAGGGAGTGTGCAAAGTTAATGGAGAGATTTGTGTATGTGTGTGTGTGCAAGCTCACTCTTCTTCTCCAGACAGCAGTGGAGACATCTTCCTGAGGTCTGGGTTTCTGGACAATGGGATTCTGACTTGGTTTCCAGTACCAGGTATGAGTTCTTTCCCATTGAGTGGGCCTCATATCCAATCAGGTTTTGAGTCTCCTCAGTGTCTACCACCGTTTCCATGGAGAAAATTCTGTGGCTAGCAATGAGAGCAGCACTTCCGTGACACTTCCATGAGGTAAGCACTGGTAAACTGAAAACCCACCTATCAGATAAGGAAACTGAGGCTTGGGTCAACCAGTATGCACCCAGCTACAGAACTAGCCAGTGCTGTGATTGCAACCTACCTCTGCATGGCTGTGAAGTCTGTGTTCTCAGTGCCTGGCTCATCTGGCCTTGAACATTCTTCCAGACCCAATCCTAAGGATCAATGCAAAGATCTAAAGTGATAAAAATCGGTCATGTGGTTGAGGGGTTCAGCATGGTTCAGCTTTATCATTATGGCCCGGGGCTCCAGCTTCTGGCTCCTCCCTGACACTTCTGCCTCCCGGCTCTGGCCAGGCTGCCCCTGTGGGAGGGGCAGGTGCAGGCTTGTGCCCTCTTTGTCTGCTTCTGCTGCCGCTAAACTTTACACTGAGCTCTGTCATTAGCCCAACAACAAGCTCCCTGTTTGACTAGCCCTGTCCAAATTTGCTCGGTGTGAGTAGGAGCCTGTGGTAAGTAAACGGTTTTCTGTTGATATTTGAGCACTAATGAAGAGGCAGCGAGCGAGGCCCATTCATAACTTAGATGACTGTGTTTGCAGAAGGCCTGTGTACAACGTGTCAGCCTGCCGGGGCCGGCCCGACTCTGTATTGATTTCCCAGTTGGCTGACTGGGCTTCTTGTTCTCATCCTGTGTGGGGCATCTATGCAGTCCCAGAGTGGGGTCTGCTTTCCCTGGTGCTTGAGAGCCTGCAAAGCATTCACCTTGGGCTGGAGAGATGCCTTAATGGTTAAGGCACTTGCCTACAAAGTCAAAGGACCCAGGTTCGATTGCCCCGGACCCACATAAGCCAGATGAATAAATTGGCACATGTGTCTGGAGTTCATTTGCAGTGGCTGGAGGTCTTGGCATGCCTATTCTCTCTCTCTCTCTAATAAATAAATAAAAACAATTTTAAAAAAGCACTCACGAGGGCTCGAGAGATGGATTAGTGTTTAAGGTGTTTGCCTGCAAAGCCAAAGGATCCTGGTTCGATTCTCTAGGATCTACATAAGCCAGATGCACAAGAGGGCACACACATCTGGAATTTGTTTGCAGTGGCTGGAGGCCCTGGCGTTCTCATTCTCTTCCTCTATCTCTCTGCCTTTTCTCTCTCTTAAATAAACAAATAAATAAATAAATAATATTTTTAAAAAGTACTCACTTTGAATCTTAGATAAGGGCTAGGGCTTCATTTTTCATTCATTCATTCATTCATTCATTCACCCTACATGGATAGAGCATCTAGCATATATTATGTACAGACCATAACCAATAGCCAAGTCCCTATTCTTACTTTGAAGGAGAATTTGCCCTTGACTTTCCTGGGGGGCAAACTGTGGAAAGCTGATTCTTTGCTTGGATGTTTTTTGGGCAGCTTTTGGAAGAGCCCAGGGCCTTGCACATACTAGGCAAGCACTTTACTATTGAGCCATAGGCCTAGCCTTTCTTTTTACTTATTTGTTTTTCTTCTTAATTTTGAGGTTTTCTTGATCTCCCTTGATGGCTCTGGGTAGACTTGAGCCTGTAATCCTTGGCTCCAGAGTAGCTGAAATCACAAGTCTGTACCACCAGGCCTGGCTTGGACTTCTTTTTAAAAACGCTTTGTTCGGGCTGGAGAGATGGCTTAGTGGTTAAGCGCTTGCCTATGAAGCCTAAGGACCCCGGTTCAAGGCTCGATTCCCCAGGACCCATGCTTGCCAGATGCACAAGGGGGCGCACATGTCTGGAGTTTGTTTGTAGTGGCTAGAGGCCCTGGCGCGCCTATTCTCTCTCTCTCTCTCTGTGCCTCTTTCTCTCTCAGTCTGTCATTCTCAAATAAATAAACAACAAAAAAATTTTAAAAATGCTTTGTTTATTTGTTCTTTGGCAATTCCAAATAGGTTTATTATATAGTTAGAGCATATTCAAGCCCATTACCCTCTCTCTTCCTCCTCCCACTCCTTCCCAATAAGTCTCTCTTCTAACCCTCTTTCTCTGTGGGAGACCCATTGTGTTTAATTAGGGTATTTGCACTAGCATGGGTAGGGGGTTATTTTCCTGAGGCACAGACAACTGACTAGCCACTGAAGAACATGAGTCTTCCTTCCCCAGCAACCATTTAACTGACACTAGCTCCTCAGGGAGGGGTGGGACCTCATGAACTGTGTTGATGAGCTGTTTATGCAGAGAACTACAGCTGGTGTGAGTTCATAAGTGCAAGGGTCATGCCATGTCCCGAAGATAGCACTTCACAGCACTCCTCCCATCTTTCAGGTCTTCCGCTTTGTTCCCTGACTAGCTGGACTTCGGATCATATGCTAGTTGATGTTCCACCATCCTATACTGCCCACCAAGGGACCTTAGTCATCACCTGCAATGGACTGTGATGGAAGGTGGTCTTCCAACTGGTGGTGATGGTGGCATGGTTTTTACCTATGTAAACCCTTAGGTTTGAAATAACAGCCTCTAAGCACAGAAACTTCTGGCTTTAGGTTGGGAGAAGGCTGGAGAGCAAAAGGCTCACTTAATTTTTCCACAGGGTACATTCCAGATATTGAGTTTTCCAGAGAGCTCTGTCTTAGGCCAGGACTCCAGGGACAGTACCAGGACTCCCAACCTGAGCCTGGTTTGGGGATAATTTCTGGCCTGCCTTGAAGAGGAGTGAGGATAACTAAGGCTCTTCCCTTTCTGATGAGCTTCTAGTCTAGTGGAGAAGGCTCATTAGAGAAAAACTATAACACATTGATAGGCATGAAACTAGGGCTGTGGGAGCAGAGCTGAGGGGGCAGAAAGGCAAGGAGGACTTCTAGATTAGGTAACACTTGAACACGTTGTGAAAGGCTGGTATCAGCTCACAGAAGCACAGGGCGTGCTGTGCTGGTGGAGAAGGAAAGAAGTACTGCAGTCTCACAGAGACCAGGACTTGCAAGAACTCAGGGCCCTGTTATGATGCTGGGAACCAAGGAAGTGAGAGAAGAGCCAGCTGGATGCTTGAGCTGGCCCTAAGGAAGCCAGCCATCAGTGGCATCCTTTCTCCCAGTGGCCCCTGAAAGCCAGGATCAAGGGACAACCTCCTTGAGGGGTTAGAGGAGTCTGAAGAGGCTGGGTCTATCTCACTGCACCTGCTTCCTTTGCCTTTTGTTATAGCCCTGAACTTATCTCATTTACTCTGTCCATTTGCAGGTTCCAGGAAGTCTCAAATCCCAGGGCTAATATTCTCAGGTGGTCTCTCACTGACCGATTCTAATGGGAAAGTAGTGTGCTGGCAATGTGACTTCCTTTCTACTCCCTCACCATTCCCACAATTTCTTGCACTGTATACTGACTCACTGAGAGATGGAAATCATCAGACCCCGCTTCTTCATTGATTCCTGGTGCTTATCCTCATGTCAGTACAGGTGTCTGAAATGGAAGGTGTTGTAGTCAGCTTCCCGTTCCTGCAGAACATGTAAGTTTACGGGGGACACCAGAATCAAACCACTGTATTCTGCCTCTGGACCCATAAACTGATAACCATCCATGATGTAAAATAAAATGCATTTGGTCCAACTTTAAAAGACCGCCTGGTTTTTATTAATACCAATGGTGTTCAAATATCCCCATAGTTCAAAGTCTTTTAACTGAGCCATAATAAATAAATAAATAAATAAATAAAACACCCATAATGCCACAGGATAAACATTCACACTACAAAAGATGGTATTGAGTATAGCAAAGAAATATTCAACCAATACAAGATTTAAAACAAACAGGGCAAACATGAAACTTTGTAGCTCCAAGACTGACAATTCTAATCAATGACAAGTCTCCAAGTCTGTTAATTCTAGCCAGTGATGAGTCTCTGGAGTTCCAATTCCACCCCTCCAGCTAGGCTACTCATAGTCCTAGAAAACTTCATCCTGGGCTGGCAACTCTCCTTAGCAGCCATCCCATAGTCCTGGCATCTCCATTGGGCCTCTACTGCAGCCCATGGCTCATCTTCATGGCTCTACCAGGCCTCCACACAGGCAATCCAACAAGCCTGCTTCACATTGCCTGAGGCCATTTCCACAAAACAAAACCACATTGCAAATTCAATGACCTTTCCTTTCCCAGCTTTGTTACACTCCATAGTACCAGGTGGGTTACCTATTTGTTAATCCGGGACGGGAATAAAGCAGACTATGAAGAACAAGACACTCCTTCAGCATTCAGGCCTCTTTAAAAGAGGCTGCATTCTTCCTGTTGCCCCAATGCAGATCAGCTGGCCCAATCTCAATGATTGTAATTTCTCAAACAATTGCAGTTGAATAGGCAACAGTTTCAGCTCAAAGACTTAATTTTTTATTTTTATTTTTTAGTTTTTTGAGGTAGGGTCTCATTCTAGCACAGGCTGACCTGGAATTAACTCTGTATTCTCAGTGTGGCCTCAAAGTCATGGTGATCTTCCTACCTCTGCCTCCCAAATTCTGGGATTAAAGGCATGTGCCACCATGCCTGGCAGATTTAATTTTTTTCTGTGTCTTATACCTCTATTCACACCAGCCCATTTGTATGTAATGCAACCCTGCATAAGCTCTCAGGACATGGGCATAAAAGCAAGCCTTCTGACACAGACTGCTTCTAGTCCAGTTCAGGTAAAGCTCTTTTTCAACCTCATAAGCCAAACTTCACAGTCCAAAGTTCTTGCTGCATTCAGGTCTTTCAACTCTGACCAGAATAGTCCATCAAGCTGTACTTAAACCACTGCAAGGCATCTCTTAGGCCAAGATTTCAAGTTCATCCACATTTCTCCTACAAAGCAATTCCAAAAGGCCACAGAATCAGGTTTTTAGCAGCAATGACTCCACTCTCAGTACCAGTTTTACTGCTGCAGTCAGCTCCTTGTTGCTGGCATAAAACACATAACCAAGGGCAGCTTGTGGGAGGAAAGGGTTTATTTTGGCTTGTAGACTTAAGAGGAAGTTCCATGATGGCAGGGGAAAATAATGGCATGAGCAGAGGGTGGACATCACCTCCTGGCCAACACAAGGTGGACAACAGCAATAGAAGAGTGTGCCAAACACCTGCAAGAGGAAGCTGGCAATAACATCCATCATCTTGCCTCTAACAGTCCATCACCTCCAGGAGGATCCAATTACCAAAGTGCCACCAATTAGGGACCTAGCATTCAGAACCCATATTTATGGGGGACATCTGATCAAACCATTACAGAGGGTGGCTCAACTATATATCTGGACCTCTTTCCTGAGATGGGTGCACATCTGTCTCCTGGTGACCTGGTGGTCTGGATTCATCAACAGAAGAGACTCTTTAGTAAGAAGGAAAAAACATCACTGAGTAACAAGGTGTGTGGGTAGATTTCAGTGCAGATGTTCCCAGTCCTGTTTCATTTCAGCATCAAATGAAGGTTTCATGGGTTCCAGGACCCTCATTTCAGATCAACTGCATCATCCAAGTATCTTTATGATATTTTGTCACTTTTTGTTTTTTATTATATATTATAACTTTATGTATATTATAATGTTTTATCCCCCCATGCCTGCTCCCATTTCTCTGGGGCCCTCCTCAGTGGGGTTATGGTATTCACTGTTGGGTCATGAAGGCCTCAGTCAGACCCTGTGAGGTAGGAAGGGGACTATGCCCCAGGATATTCCTACCTACTCTGTGGCTCTTACAATCTTTGTTTCCCCCCTTTTACAATGTTTCCTGAGCCATGCCAGGCCTGTTAGCAGTCCAATTTAGTGTCAAGTTCTCTGAAGCCTCTGTATTTCTGCTTTGATAAGTTTTTTTTTTCTTTTTCAGTTTTTTGAGGTAGGGTCTCACTCTGGTCCAGGCTGACCTAGAATTAACTATGTTGCTAAGCAATCTAGATGCAGGACATGGGCAAAAGGAAGGAGGCAGAGTCAGAAGAAATTATGGACACCAAAAAACAAAAACAAAAAAAAGGTACAGGGCACTGGGATATGGGGTGACCACACTGACTGAATTTCAGTGTGAGGGAGGAAAGAAGTAGATGGTGTAGGTAAAGAGCCAGACATGTGTGGCATTAGGTGAGAAGACTGAAGAAAATTTCCTCTGGAAAATTTCCAACTGGAAATTAATAAAATGAGTACATTGGCTTCAGGTGTGGCACTGTACAGTACTTGCCTCAAAAGTGAAATGACCGGGTTCAGCCCTCAACACTGCCAAGCAGAAGTAGCCTCAATGGACATTAAATTTCTCAAGATGCTAGGCTTGGTTTGAATGCAAAATGTTCCCCGTAGGCTCATGTGTCTGAACACTTGGTCTCCACAGTGGCTCTGTTTAGGAAGGCTATGGAATTTCTGGGAGGTGGAGACTTGCTGGAGGAAGTAGGTCACTGGTGGGTCTTGAGGCTTTGTCCTCTGGCTCTGCTTCCTGTTCCCTTTCTCTTCCTGACTGGATGCAGTGTGACCAGCTGGCTTCCCACTCCTGCCACCATGTCTTCCCTGCCACAGTGGCCTCTACCCACCTGGAACTGTAAGCCAATAGAAACCCTTATGCTACTTCTTATCAGGCATTTGGTCACAGCAATGAGTAGAGTAATACATTCTTCTTCTTCTTTTTCTTGTTTTTACTTTGAAGGGAGAGGAGGTCAGGGTGGAAACATAGGAGCTTATTCTTGTCCTTTGATACATACCAGCATCTGAAGCCAGGGACTTGGCTGCTGAGGCAGGGTTAGATATTGGGGGCTTGGGCATCACTGGTGTTAGCCACCACTTAGAACTACCAGTTTTTCTGGAAATTGGAGCAGGGGGCTGGGAACATGCTGCTGATAATAATAGAAAGAGATCTGAGTCCTGATTGAATCCTCACAGAAGTGGCCCAGGGGTCCAGGGTGTATGAAGGGAGAGGGGAGACAAGGATGTATGAAGGAAGAGGGGGAACACAAGGATGCATGAAGGCAGAGGTGGCTGATTTGAACACACCAAGAGCCGACTCATGAGCCACTTGCAGACCCAGAGCTATGTAGGTGGGAATGCTCATGGGAGAATCTCTTTCTCTCTCACTATGCATTTTACCTCACCCTACAAGAACTCTTGCCCTAACACATCAGTAGGCATTGCAGATGCTCTTCCTTCAAGTGGGCAGAGTCACCTGGGCACCCTCCCTCTGTCTTCTTCCTGGGCTTTCCTGCCTGCAAAGAGTCTGCGGAAGGCCTCTCCTGCTTGAGGCACAGATTGCCCCTGTGTGGAGAAGACTTCCAGCTCTGAGCGCAACTTAGTTCTGAGCAGTAAGAGCTCAGCTGTGGTTGCAGATCCCTGCCATGCTGGCCAACCCAAGTTTCTCAGCAGTGTAGCTGAAGGTTCTGTCTGTTCCCATAGGAAGAGCTTGCATTTGAGACAGGCAGCACAGAATGGCCCAAATCTGTTGGGGAGAGAGAGAGCTCTGCAGGAAGGAAGGTGGCACGAGCAAGTGGTAGAGGTATGGTGGGGGGAGAACACCCTTGGGGGTCATTCCTAAGGAATGCCACCCTCCTTGTTGTTGCAGATAGGGTCTTTAACAAATTAGGCTAGACTGGCTGGCCAATGAGCTCCCAGGATCTGCTTGTCTCCACTTCTCCAGCAATGGGATTTCAGGCATGTGTCACCATGCCCAGTGTATTTATGGGTGGGTTCTGGTTCATGCTTATGAGGCAAGCACTTCACTGACTGAGCTATCTTCCCAAGATGTTGTAAAAACATATTCCATCCAATAAAATCAGATTTGGGGGTCTTTCTTTCTTATATCTATCTAGGGAAGATCTTTTAGTAAGCAGAAGAGACTGGGATCTTGCAACTGGCATAGACAAAGATGACCACAGCTGACAACTACCAGGGAGATGAGACTTTGCTACACAAAAAACCAACTTTTGCTCAGTGCATTGGCTTCTGCTTTCCCTCCCATAACTGGTCTCTACTTCCTGCCAGAAGCCCCAAATTTCTTTCCTCATCGTAGTCCATACATTTCAACTGTCTAGCCATCCTTGCAGTCTTATACTTTGTATGTGGCTCCATTGTTCTGCATGTTAGTAAATTTGTTTGCTTTTTGCTGTTAATTTGCTTATTGCCAATTGATTTTACAGATTAAATTTATTGGACCCTCAGAGGGGGAAAGGAACATTCAAAACTTTCCTGCAGGATAGAAGGAAGCGCTGCTGGTGGGATGTGTGGCTCAGAGCATAAGAGACTTTCTGAGGTGCTTGCAGGAGTTGTACGGGAAGCACCATGACCAGAAGTGCATTGTAGACAGGTCACTGGGTGTCACAAAGAATGGACTCATTAGAAAACCATTCTGATTGGATGATTCAGATCCTACACCTACCTGTAAGTTGTGGGTATTGGAGGAGGAGGGCAGATGGACAGACCAGATAGGTTACCCTACATTTGTGCATTGTTGAGGACAGAAGGACACAGGGTGTCAAGGGTCTGCTGAGTGATTCAGCCTTGCTCACAGTCCCAAGAGCATCCACTTTTCCAGTGAGAAGGTAGCCCCTGGCTCTCTTCTCTTGCAGACCTGTGCTTGGCTCTCAAGGTTAGTAGCATGGGGGTCAGTGCTGTTTAAATGCTGACTACTGAGATGGTGAGAGCTGCTCAGATTTCTAATTAAGATTAAAGAATGTACCCAGCTTCTAAATGGTTCCCAGGAATATGTAATTTGATTGGCTTGTTTTCTCTGGGTGTGTTAATTTATGGGTTAGTGAACATAGCCTCTGACTACAGGTGGGGCCACTTGTTCACAAAGTTTGGAACCTTGAGGGTCCTGAGGGAGTGTCCAGGGGGCTGCAGGACAAGTGGAAGAGAGTGAGCCCTGGAGAAGGAGGCCAGGCCAGACTAGTACTTCCTTGTTTTCTTCCCCTGTTCTCTTTCCCCACTTGTGGAAAAGAGTGAAGAATGTCCAGCTCCAGATCAAAAAGAAACCAAAACACTGACTTGAAAGTAAATGTGCTCACCTGGGCTTCTTTTGCATTCATTTCTCCCTATTCAAGGCTGGGCGTTCCCCTTCTGTCCAGTCTTGCTTTGGTCCCATTCTCATTTTGAGCCCAGCTTTAACTCATTGTTGGCCATTCTCAAGCTGCCTCTGCAGCAATCATAATCACCTGGCTGTAGGGCCCATTCAGTGGGGCTGCCTCTGCCCATCTGCCCTGGGCACTGCCAGTGACCCCCGGGTGTCCTGCAGTCTCTGGATGCCATAGAAAAGCATCCCACCCCACCCCAGGAAGCCTTCCAGGCTCCAGGGCTGTCCTCTCATCCCTAGTCCCCTGCGCAGGCTACATCACACAGCATTTGTGACTTCCATCTTCATGGGTTCTTTTCTTCATTAAAATACACACACATAACTCTACTTTCTGACTGCTTAGGTAAACAGATGGGCACATTCATATTATATATTAAGACACTGCTCTCTCTCTGAAAGGTCATTTATTTTCTTTCCCATTTTAAAAGAAATTAAAACATTTTCAGAGACACAGACCCTGAGCCTTTGGTGACTAGTGAATAAGGTGGTTCTGCCATGTGCCCCAGAGCTCCTAACAGGTATTGAAGGAGGCTAGGAGAAAGCTAGCCTTTTTAAGGCAATTACAATTAGGGACTGAGACCCAAAGAGAACCAAGAGATGCCTCCCCACATGCCACCTTGCCCTGGCACAAGAACAGAACTCTTGGCTGGGTTCATGGTCCAGACTGACTCCAGTTGGGTCTTCTCCTTGCATACCTGAATCTGATGCTTGAAAGGCTGCGGCCTTCCGGCCCCTCCTCTCTTCTGGAGAGATCCTGTGTGTATATGTCCCAGGCTTTGACACAGGCCTCTAACCTCCTGTGTGGGGGAGGGAGCATAGCGTGGTTTCTTTTTTTTAAATTCTTTTTGCTTAATGCCATTAATCTTATTTTATTTATCTATTTTATTGTTTATTTTTACTTGTTTATTTGAGAGTGACTGACAGACAGAAAGGCAGATAGATAGATAGAAAGAATGGGCGTGCCAGGGCCTCCAGCCACTGCAAATGAACTCCAGATGCATGCGCCTTCTTGTGTAGCTGGCTAATGTGGGTCCTGGGGAATTGAACCTGGGTACTTTGGCTTTGCAGGCAAATGCCTTAACTGCTAAGCCATCCCTCCAGCCCCATAGCATGGGTTTTTGATCTAAACTTCTCTGCTTGTCTCTGCTTTATAGTTTGGGGTAACGTCTCTGATTACACACATGATTTTTCTCTATTTCTGAACCCAGTGCTCTCACCAACTCTAGACTTGTTACCTGTGTAGATACTCTAAACTTGGCGTAACCATGAGTACAACCCTCTTCATCATTCAGTTCTCCTCTGAATTTCTTGGTCTCTGTTTTGTTTTTTTCCCACTTCAAGAAAACATGTGGCAGATGCCATGAAGATTCTTTCTAAGTCTCTCTACCTATACACCTAAGTTCTGTCCTTCTTGTACTTGCAACTTTAGTCCCTCTTTAAAGGCTTCAGTTTTAGTTTCTCTACCTTTCTTTTTATTTTATTATTTATTATTTATTTATTTATTTGAGAGCGACAGACACAGGGAGAAAGACAGATAGAGGGAGAGAGAGAGAATGGGCGCGCCAGGGCTTCCAGCCTCTGCAAACGAACTCCAGACGCGTGCGCCCCCTTGTGCATCTGGCTAACGTGGGACCTGGGGAACCGAGCCTCGAACCGGGGTCCTTAGGCTTCACAGGCAAGCGCTTAACCGCTAAGCCATCTCTCCAGCCCATCTACCTTTTTTTTAAAAAAATTATTTTTATTTATTTATTTGATAGAGAGAAAGACATAGGGAGAGAGAGAGAGAGAGAAAGAGAAAATGGCCTCCAGCCATTGCAAATGAACTCCAGATGCATGTGCCACCTTATGCATCTGGTTTACATGGGTCCTGGGGAATCGAACCGAGATCCTCTGGCTTTGCAGGCAAGTGCCTTATCCACTAAGCCATCTCTCCAGCCCTTCAGTTTCTCTTAAATGGATCTCATGGACTAGTACTCTGTCTCCACATGAGAGTGGGTTCCCTATTCCCCATGTGTTTAGCCTCCCTTTTTAGATCCAAGTCTCCCCTAAATAAACACCACAATTTGTGATTTCCCCCTAAATAAACTTAATAATTTATAATTTCTCCATCTTCAATCTGTCTTTTTTAATTCTTTATTAAAGGCAGGACAGAATCCAAAACTTAGGGTTCATAAATTCTGGGAGACCCCTCTTGAACTCCAAATCCTGCATCAGTATCACACTTATACACCCACTGGCCCTATAGATGGCATGTCTTCTGAGTCTGGCACACCACCTTCTACTTCTTCCCATGGAGGCCTCAGAGAGAGCCAGTATGAGTGATGCCCTCAGGCCAGCCTTGCAGAAGAGCATGGTGGCTACTGCACGTGGGCTTCAGCCCCTGTGGCAGGCCTCAGCCCCTGTGGTGGAGTTGTGATGGCTTCAGCCTCTGTGGTAGGCCTCAGCCTCCATAGACTCTCTCTACTGCAGAAACTGAGACACTCCTGTAGACAGGACCAAGTATTTCTCACCCACTAGGCCTGTGAAGTGGCTCTGTCTTCCTGGGTCACACTGACTTCCTGTCTGAACAAATCTTCCTCTTCTTGCATTTCTGTGTGGCTGACCTCTGGGGGTCTTTGTACAATGCTCAGCTCATTCTCAAAGAGTGGCTGAAAGTCGCCCTTCATCTCAACTGCCTGGTGTGTGTGTGTGTAGGAACAGACCATTTAAAGAAGATTCCAGAGTCTCTCTGAGTGATTACTCATGCACATGAAAAGTCTAAGAAGCCTCGTGTCAGGAAAGGGCATGAACTTGGCCTCTTACCTCTTCTTTCTTATAGACCCCCAGCTGCCTGTTTCTCTACCTTACTACTGCTTGGAAATCAGCAAATGTAACTGAACACCAGATTAGTGTTATTGGGGTGAAAGGGACACATGAGGTTTAGGTCCTCATTTTTGAGTTTCAGATCTTTTCCCTGAGGGGTGGAGATGGCCCTCTCCCAGCCCATGAGGCTTTTCTTCCCCTCAGGCCTCTGAAGGTATCTGAGTGCTCAACTCGAGCAACCAGAAATGCTTGTTGATGGACCAACTCTCAGGTTGGAGAAAGCAATGGTGAACAGGAGACGACGCAAGAACTACATGTGGGCTGGAGGGATGGCTTAGTGGTTAAGGCATTTGCCTGCAAAGCCAAAGGACCCAGGTTCGATTTCCCCAGGACCCACATAAGCCAGATGCACAAGGTGGTGCATGAGTCTGGAGTTTGCAGTGGCTAGAGAGGTCTCTCTCTCTTTCTCTCTCTCTCTGCCTCTTTTTCTCTGACTCTCTCAAATAAATAAATAAATAAATAAATAAATTTTTAAAAAGCATCACATGCATGCAATGAAATAAAATTGCAGTGATTCTAGGAGATGGACTTGAAGTTATTGCATAAAGTGGGGAAACAGCTTGCCTGATCCAGCCACTAGCCAGGGTGTATTCAGAGCACAGCTCCTCCCAGTTCTGCGCCTTGGATCCTGCTAAGCTTCCCTGCAGATCGTGCATGTAAACACGCTTGGCCCATTCTGAGAGCCTCTGTCCATGGGTTATTATTATTTCCTCCTAGACGTAACCCCAGGTACTGCAGCTGTGAGTCCAGTGGAGTGCATGCTGAGTCCACCAGCACTGGAGGAGGAGCGCAAGACCTTTGGCTCGGCTCCCTGGGCCTTGGCTGGGCATCTGGACCACGTGTTCGTGATCCCTGATAGATTAGAGAAAAGAATATTATGTGTACTATTAAGTCTGGGTTTTATGACTTTCAGGGAAGTCTCCTCAGAGGGCAATGCTGAAATCTGACAGAATTATAACCAGGGACACCACCGCCCCCCACTCCGCCAAACTAGCCCCGAACTTGGTTTGTGTCCCATAGTTCTCCAGCCCTGGTCAGGGGTCCTAATAGGAGACTTGAAATTCCGGAAGACTTAGGATGCACCCTTAGGACAGAGCCCAGAGCACCCCAGGCCATACTGCACAGTGGCACTGAGGACTCCTCCTCTCTGAAACCAGGGAGCCTGGAGAGCCAGGCCTTTTTGGGTCCCTAGCCCTTACCTGGGGTGGGGGTACGGCAGCCATAGTTAAAATGCCCTGTCCCCTGTCCCCCTCTCCTCTCTTCATCGTCGTGTTCAGAGGACCTGGGTAAGGAGTGTGGACCCGGGAGCGGGGTGCGACATGGTCTGCCAGCGTCCTGTCTACACGCCGTGGCGCGGCAGCGGTGCCGGTGGCATGGACAGTCCCAGCTTCAGGCACTGCCCGGGAAGCCTGTTGGGACGGGGCTAAGGATAATTAACACTTGGGGCGCGTTTTGTCTTCCAAGTGCTTTACAAACACGACCTAATTAGCCCGCGGGGGAGGAGCGCAGCCACCGAAAGGCTCTCTTTATTATTCATTTCTATACCGCCTGAGCACGCAGCCTGGCAGGACCCGGGCTGCGGTAGTCCTGGTCATCCCAGACGCCGACGGGGTGCCACCAAGACCCGGGGCGAGTCCAGTAGTCAGACCCACTCCTGTGCATCTAGTTTAGCCTCTGCAGACATCCGTACAGACGCCTGGGCTCCGAGCTGGGCTCGGAGGGGTTAAGCGATGTGTCCCAGACCACGCAAGTGGCTGATGCTGGGGCGCAACACCTTGAAGCAGGGCTCCCTCAAAGTTCTAGATCTTAGAGCCTCTCGGGGTCCCACTCCGGCCCCGCAGACCGAGACTCTGGCTACTGGACGGGTGACCCCGGACGACAGCGGGCGGCGGCGGCGCGCGCTCCCCCGCCGGCGGAAACTGTTGCCAGCACAAAGCTCCCCGTTACACCTGAGCGGGGGACAGATGTGCATCAATATTTATTCGGAACTCCCAGGAAACCTGGATGAAGTGTAATTATCTCAGCTCAATCAGCTCGGATTAGCATAACATCAAGTCACCCATCAGACGGAGGGTTTGATTTCGGGGATCAAAGCGCCGCGCTGTAGCGGCTGATTAATCGGGGAGAAGAAAGAGACGAGGCTCCGCTTTGATGCGCCGCTGGCCGCCACCGCTGCCAAGCCGCCTCGGCCTCTCCCGGACGGACTGACGGACGGACGCCGAGCCCGAGGGGTCTGCCGGGCCAGCGCTGCTCCCCCGCAGCAGCAAGTCGCCACCAGCCCTAGGCTGTGCTGGGAAGGGGGCGCTTGTCCCTTCCCCAGGCGGGCCCATCACCTTTCCCGGCCTCCTCCGTCTTATTCCTTTCCACCACACAAAACAGTTGAGGCAGAGCTGGACAGATGGCTTAGCAGTTAAGGCACTTGCCTATGAATCCGAAGAACCCGGGTTCGAATATCCAGAACCCGTGTAAACCAGATGCGTAAGGTGGCGCATACATCTAGAGTTTGTTTGCAGTGGCTAGTGTCCGGCGCGTGCCCGTTCTCTCCCTCTTTCTCTCTCTGTCTCTCTCAAATAAATAAAGTATTTTTTTTTAAGAGCCGGACGTGGTGGTGCACGCCTTTAATCCCAGCACTCGGGAGGCAGAGGTAGGAGTATCACTGAGAGGTCAAGGCCACCCTGAGACTACATAGTGAATTCCAGGTCAGCCTGGGCTGGAGTGAGACCCGACCTAGAAAAATAACAAAAAATAAATTAATTAAAAAAATTAAAATTGGACAGATTAGACAAGAGGGAGACATTATGGGGACGTGGGATGGAAAAGGAGCCCCTTATATCTATCTGCTTGAAGCCTCTTTGCAACACTAACATTAACTGTGAAGTCTGCCAGCACAGAGACAGCATTTCTTTTCTATAGAAGTATTTTCGAATAAGATTTAAAATAGCCTCAGTTCAGGCTTAAGGCCTGAGTATGACTTACCTTCAAGTAGGGTCTTGTCCTTTTCCAGATGTTTTCTGGGAACCTCACAGACTATTAACTGTTTACAATGAACACTCCCCCCACCATCCCTGTGATCCAGAGTTTTATCTTATCAGCTGTAATCTTGTCAGTGGCCCCAGGAGCCACCCTAAGACTTCATTTAGGTTTCTTAGCAACCCTGTGAAGTCAATAACTTCAAAACCTGGCAAAACAGTATATATGGCTACTGTGAAGGTACAGTGAGGTAAGAGACTCTTCTTCGGGAAGCCCAAACCATGCTCCCCGGGTGCCTTATTCTTTCTTCGAGCGCCTTTCTATTTTTAATAAATTCCAACTCTGCTTCATGCTGACTTGTCCTAACATTCTTATTCTGTGGTGTGGCCAAGAGGCCTGAATGGAGGTCTCTGAGAAAACACTTTTTGCGCTGCTGTGGATGTCAGTGTGGAGCTGTTCCTGCCTGTGTCCCTGCTGCCCAGGACAAAAATGACTATTTTCCTAATTCCTCCTGTTGGATTCTGGACCTTTGTGAGATCTTTTCTCCTAGTCGGGATGGACGTACTCATGCTCTCTCTCTTTAGCTAATCATGCACACATCTTCAACACCCAGTTGGAAGGTATGTTGCCCTGGTGAAATCTGTTCTGCTCATTTATTTATTTATGAGAGAGAGACAGAGAGAGAATGAGAATGGGCACACTAGACCTCTAGCCACTGCAAACGAACTCCGGACACAAGTACCACCTTGTGCATCTGGCTTATGAGGGTACTGGAGAATCAACCTTGGGTCCTTAGGCTTCACAAGCAAGCACCTTAACCGTTAAGCCATCTCTCCAGCCCATACTCTGCTTTTCTTTTCTTTTTCTTCCTTTTACTTTTCTTTCTTCCACCTGTATCCCCTCCCTCTTTTCCTCCCTCCCTCTTCTCTCTTTTTCTCCCTCCTTTCTCTCTCTCTTTCTTTCCCTCTGTACCATGTTTTCTTTCTTTATCGCCACCGCCCCCCCCCCTTCACAACCACTCCCAGGCTCCAGTCTCACTCAGGAAACCAGCAATGGGAACATGCAGCATCAATGGTTCCTCACAGGGCCCTGCCTAAGAACTTGATCTGGCAACCTTCCCATAAGTCTGCAAAATCCAAACCAAAACTCCAAGACTGAATGCTCCAAAGCTTCTGCTTTGTAGATGATCTCTCAGTTTTTCATTTTACTATTCTTTTAAATGGCTTAAACAGTACTTATCCCTATCATTTTAGTGACCTTGTCTGTAATGCCTCGGGGCCACCATAAACAAGTGGACACACAGGTGACCAGTATGGGATGGCTCACAGAGTCCCAGCTGCAATCTCATCCTGTCCTCCTGGAAGTTCTTGTGATCTGAAAGGCAAGGATGTCTCCACTAGACAGGAGAGAGCCAGAAACTCAATGAGACACAGTGTGTGGCCATGGTCATGGAGCCAGGTAGAGCCAGGAGCAAACATGTGTCTCCTGCTAGCTCAAGCCGGAAATCTCTCCTGCAGGCTGTGATGCTGCCTATTTTTATTTTGGGGAAGGTTGTATGGCACATGAAGAGGTGAAGACACTCACCCACAGTCTCAGGCCAGTTGTTGCCCACCTGGGTGGAAGACGGTGTTCTGCCAGCTCTTATCACCTTGAGGCCATGGCACTGCTTTAGACACCAGGATGGTTCTGGTGGTGGTGGTGGGGGGAGCATCCATTGACACTTTTCTCTGTACAATGGGTTCCTTGAGAGTGGAGTCTACCTATTTTGTTCCCTGCCATGTCCCAGAATCAAAACTCAGTGCTGGGCACATAGTAGACTTTCAATAATAAACATGGATACTTATTAATGAGAGTGGGAAGTAATGAGAGAAGAAGAAGGAAAAAAGGAAGGGATGAAAGGAGGGAGGGAGGAAGGAAGCTTCAAGGACTGTCAGCTCTGGCAGGGGACTTAGTCTCCTGAGTGGGTGGGCATATGCCCAGTGTACTGGCAGAAAGATGATTTATCTCCATTCCAAATCTCTGCTATGCAACATCGTGGATTTTTCTCTCCCCTTTAATTAAGAACTAAATATAGATCTTAATTAAGACACTGATGAATTTAATTTAGAGTGGCATTAGGGCCTTAACTTGCATCGCTCGGTGCGCGTTTGTATAATGTGGGATATGAGCTAAATGAGTGCTTGCTTGTTACCACCATAAATAATTCCCTTGCAAATCCCTCTCGAAGCAGCTGACACAACCCCCCCACCCAGAGGAGAGTCTTGGACTCCCACTGCCTGGGTGCTTGTCTTTGTCCATATCGCAGGCACTCTGTCTTGCATCCTAGGTTTTGACCAAGCTAAATCATCCAATCTCCCTCTGTGTGGCCTTGCCCACCCCCTGCCCCATGTCATGCTCACTCCTCTATCTCTGCTGTCTGTGAAGGGTTCCCTCCTCTTCCTTCCATTCTAGCCAAAGCACTTGGCTGTGGTGGAGTCCTCTCTGCTTTTCCTCTGTAAGCCCACTGGGCTAAGCTCCAAACTCCCTAGGGTTTTGTTGATTCTAGTGTTGACTGTACCACATGCTTCTGTGACTTCATCCCTGCCTTCTTGTATTCTCTCACTAGTCCTAACTGGGTTGTGAGTGCCCAGCACAGATCCCGCACATATCCAATGACCAGGGAGACACTCTTTTCATTTCAGTACATTTCAGAAAAAAACATTGTTGAGCACCTCTTTTATACCAGGTACTGTACAAGGCCTGGGAGACCTCATGGTTTCTGCAGTGAGTCAGTGGCAGAATAAAGACATATGGCCACATGCTGTGTGGAGAGCCAGGCTTAGGCCCATTTCGCTCATTTCCCAGTCTCTTGTCTGATTCCACTGGACAAAGTAGTCTATGGCTGAAAGCTATTGCTCTACTCTGGAAGTCTGGGGCTGGTTTCCATTAGCTAATCAGGACAATAGGTTGTGATAAAGCTAAATGAGACCTTCCCCCCACCCACTACACCCCCAAGCAGCACATAAGATGCAATGAGTACTCAGTATAAGTATATGTTGATGATATGGTGTTTGGTTGACATATGGACCTAGTTGGACACTGGACCCTGTGGCAGGTACCTTCTCATTGCTGGGACAAAATGCCCATCCATAAGCTATGGATGAAAAGGGATTATTTTGGCTTTCAGTTTCAAGGGGAAAGTTTCATCATGGCAGGGAAAGCATGTCAGGAGCAGATAGTCAGGTAGATATGACATCTCCATGGCAGCAGGAGGAAAGTAGTTTCAGTACTAGGCTTGGATCTGGGCTATATTCACCCAAAGCTCACCCACAGCAACATACTTCCTTCCTCAAGGCTCCATCTCCCAAAGGTCCCACAATTTTTCCAAAATGCTACCAGCTGGGGACCAAGCATTCAAAACACATGAGCCTATGGGAGACATTTCATTTAAAGGAATGGTACTGTGATGACTAATCTTAATTGTTACCTTGAATGGATTTAGGATCACCATGGTAGCAAACCTCTCGGCATATCTGTGATAGATTTTCTTTTCTAGATCAGGTTAACTGAGATGTGAAGTCTCACCCTAAATGTGGGCAGTGCCATTTTATGGGCTAGGGCCCTAGAATTAATAAAACAGATAAAGGAAGCTGAGAGGTAGCATTCATTGCTGTCTGCTTCCTGACTATGGATGCAACGCTGAGGACAGCTTCTGTTGCCATGACTTTCCTATCATGATGGACTGGGTTCCTTCAGATTATAAGTCACAATAAACCCTTTCTCCTTTAAGATTATTCTTATCAGATATTTGGTCACAAATTAAGAAACATTACCAATACATGTGACCTTTCAGTCCAATGAAATGTAGACCCTAAGCATTCTCTCAAGCAGAGTATGTCATTTGTCTTAGTGCATATAAAATGGGGGCACAAGGGTGATTGGTCTTGCTAGAATGCCTGCTTTGGACCCACTTTTATGTGGCCCTGGTTCCATTCTTTGGTCTATGCCTTCTACTCAAGAAATAATAAGAGGAGAGGAATGAATGTCCCCCCCCCCCCGAGCCTTTTGTTATTTAGGGTACTTCAACTCCTGATCCAGTATCCTCTTTCCTAAAGTTGCATCAGCCCAATTCCATCCCATGTGTCCACAGAGTAGGGGCTCTGTCTCTTAGACTCACTTCTACCCCACAATACCAGGCCCATAACAGTTTCACCAGGCAAGCAGTGTCATGTGCTTGTGAAGAACTAAATCCTTTCGCTATATTTCCCGTCTGGCCACAGCTTGCTGTAGTGGACACTGGAGGAAGGGTTTCCCTATCATTGCCAGCACACTCACAACATAGACACCATCCCAGTGTCCAGTTTACAGATAAGGCAACAGACTGGGAAGGGCTTTTCCAGTCAGCAATCTGGTCCAACTGCTTCACCACTTTTAGCCTTGTTTCATTCCCTTAATATTTTGTTAGTCGTACCTTGTTCTTTGGGCTATTATCAACTTCTCAGTGCAGGCTTACCACCTAGTAACTATCCAATAAATGTAGTCACATGCTGTGTGTCGACATGTCTGTTAGTGATAGCATATATCACAGAGCCTGAGTGTGTGGCACCTTGTAGGGGCAAGTGCATTTTGCGATGTTTTCCCAATAACTGTACACAGGATATATCCCTGTCATTAAGTGACATAAGACTCTACTGCAAATATTCTTTTGTAGATACACATTTAGACACAGCCACAACACTTGTGCTCTTGCACAAATTTAGCACATTTGCATCCATTTAGCTCCTAGGTCCCATGGCACAGTTCAGAACTGAGGCCTGCAAATTAATGCCCCACTGTTTTTAGATAATCTGTGCACAAGCAGGGGCTAGGTTTCTCTCTCATTCTCCAGTCCCAAACACTGTTCCAGGCACACAGTGGGAACCTGTGCATTTTAGGCGAACAGGGCACACTGGTAGCCAGTGATTCTGGACAGGATGTTTATAGGCTGATGCCCATGATCTAAAGGGACACCAGAGTGCTGTCAGGGGAAAGACATTCATTCTGTGTGGTCCTTGGAATGGAACAGTCCGAGGGAGCTCTGTGATAATGGAGATGGTTTATGTCCATACTGTCTAGGACATAGCTACTAAGCACATGGATGATCGGGCACTTGAAATGTAGCCACTATGGCCGAGAGACCGAATTGTTAATTTTAATTAATCTCAGGTTACATGTGGCTGGTAGTGACCAAATTAGTCACTGTAATTCTAGAAACAGGTGTCCCCCAAGATGGGGCTGGTGGCTTGTAAATGAAACAACATAAGGGCTCTTATTTGAATAGCATAGTATCTGACTCAGTGTAGTATAACAATTAAAAGCATGGGGGACCTCCGGTTAAGATGGCTGCGTAGGCACCACGCCCAAGTAGCCTAGGGGGAAAAAGACCAAAAAACTCAGCAAAATATACACTTTTACTAAAAAGAAGGTGTATAGGAAATTGAAATGGCAGCGGAGAAGTAGAAGAGATCCAGAGCATCCAGAGCCTGCACAGGCCGGCAAAAGCGGCCCCAGCAGGTCTGCCGACCGGCTGCAGTGGTGCACCAGAAAGCCGCCAGGATCTGCTTGAGCCCCAGGAAAAGCCAGGTGCGGGAGCTTCCCCTCACACCGCGCTCTCCGCAACTCAGGACACGTGAAGGGAGAGCAGCAGTGAACAACGGAGGAGCAGACCACGAGGTAGAAGAACACGTGGAGCAGCGAGAGAACCAGAGTAGCATTGGCAGTCTCTGTAGAAAATCTCACCAGTAGAATGGATGAAGGAGAGGACAGAATATCTAAGCTAGAAGACCAGGTGGCAGATCTAATACAGTCCAACAAAGAGAAAGACAAACTTATAGAAAAGTATGAGTGGGAATTTCAAGATATTCAGGACACTATGAAAAGATCAAATATAAGAATTCAGGGCATAGTAGAAGAAGGCATAGTAGGCATCTTCAACAAAATCATAGAAGAAAACTTCCCCCAAATTGGGAAAGAGGTGCCAATGCAGATACAGGAAGCCTTTAGAACCCCATCCAGACAAAACCTGGAAAGAACCTCTCCTCGCCATATTATAATCAAACTACCAAACACACAAACCAAAGAAAAAATATTGAAAGCAGTTAGAGAGAAAAATCAAGTTACCTACAAAGGCAAGCTTATTAGGACTACAGCAGATTATTCAACACAAACTTTAAAAGCCAGAAGGGCTTGGAGTGATGTATTCCAAGTTCTGAAAGATAACAACTGTCAACCAAGGTTACTTTATCCTGCAAAGCTATCCATTCAAATAGACAGAGAAATAAGGACATTTCATGACAAAAGCAGGTTAAAGGAGTATTTGAAGACAAAACCAGCTCTACAGAAAATACTTGAAAGAATCCTCCATCCTGAAGAAAAGGAAAAGCAAACATATAAGGAACCTAGAAAAAAAAGCAATACTCCAGTACTAGTTAACACAGAGAGCAAAGGTAGAACCAGAGCCGCAAAAAAAAAAAAAAAAGGCAAACATAAATACATACCTTTCAATAATATCTCTTAATATCAATGGCCTCAATGCCCCAGCCAAAAGACATAGGTTTGTAGACTGGGTTAAAAAGCAGGATCCTACAATTTGTTGTCTCCAAGAAACTCACCTTTCTACAAAGGATAGACATTATCTTAGGGTGAAAGGTTGGAAGACAGTGTTTCAAGCAAATGGGCCTAGAAAACAAGCAGGGGTTGCTAAAAGCATGGGGTTTGCAGCCATGCTGTCTTGGGATCAAATCCCCTCATCTCTAGATCCTAATAAGATGTTTAACGCTATGCTTTTACTCCTCATCTGAAGAACAGGAATAGCATTTACCATACAGGGTTCCTGTGAGGGTCAATTGGGTTAATGCAGCGTAACAGTGTCTGGCAACTGTCTTCACACCGGGTTACATGGTCACAGCCTTCAAGGGCGCTGGGCAGTTCTTGGGGAAGCGGAGAGTGGGTAAAGTTTTTCTGGTCCTGGAAGGGCTCAAACTTTTTTTTTTTTTGCCTAGATTTTCTTCTGAAGAGACTTGTAGTGAAGATGATGGTGGTGGCATGAGGGCATGTTGGAATCATGTAAAGGAGAGTTTGTCAATTGGTAAGGAAATTTCACTCAGAGGTGGGTGCTGCGGTGGAGCACGCCTGCAACCTCTGCACTTGAGAGGCTGGAGCAGAAGGATCATGTGTTCAAGGATGGCGTGGGCTACATAGCAATATTTCACCACCAACCCCTCTAAAAAAAGAAGGAAATTTGATGGCAGGTGAGCCCAGTGTTAAACCCAGTGGGTAGAAGGAAGTACAGACAGAAAACATTAGGGTGCTACCTCTACTTGCACTTCCACAGACCCCAGCATCCTTCTTTCCTAATTCCAAGCTGAAGTCACCTCCCTGGAGCACCCACCACCATTTCCCCAGGTCAGCAGACCCTGTCCAATTGCCTTTCTTCCTGCTCCAATTCAACACTTTTCTAGCTCAGAAATAGACTGGTGATATTGGGAACAATGAAGCTTGACTCTGTTAGTTCATAGCAAAATGGCTTTTTTGCTTTTTAAAGGGTATTGGCATTCTTGGTGATGTATGGACAGACACGTTGAGAGAGCAAGAAGAGCCTTGGGGCAGCAAAGGAAGGGGAGGAGTGTGGCTCTGGAAGGCCAGGAAGGTGCTGGTGCAGGGCTGTTGGTCTGCAGAGCAGGCTTGGCTGAGCCAGGCTGAAGGAAGATCCTGTTTGTCAGGGAGGAATGAAGTGATTTGGCTGTCTACGAGCCAGGGACTGTAGAGACCTTATTCTTTCAAGGGAGGCAAAAGAGATATCCAGTTGAGCTCCTGTCTTGTCCTATTGGACAAGAATGAGGCAGTGAGACAGGCTGGAGTAGGAAAGCATCACAGGAGGCCACAGCCAGTCTCAAAAACTACGAGTGATTTGCCAGAATATTAGTTGCTCTTTCTGGGTGTGAAAGGATGTTAATGGTTAGATCATAATTCATTTTTATTGCTGAGAAGTAGTCCATGAAGTATTCATCAGCTTTCCATTACTGTAACAAATAACCTGAGATGATCAATGTACAAAGAGGAAATTTTGGCTCATTTTTTTTAAAGGTTTCAGCCCACCGTTGATTTTCTCTGTTACTTTGACCTGTGCTGAGCTAGTATATTATGGAAGGGAGAATGTGCCAAGGTAAGCCCACTTACCTCCTGGCCAGGATGTGAAAAAAATATAAGAAAGAGGAAAAGACTGGATTCTCCCATAATGCCTTTTGAGGAGGCATGTAAAACCTGTCACTAGGCCCCACCTCTTAATGATTCCACTTCCTCCCAATAAGGCTGGGGAGCCAATCCTTTATCATGTGGGCTTTTGGGGACTCACATTCAGATCATAGCGCATGGCATTTGTGTAACATGATTTCTTTAGGCATTCACTTGACGAAGGACATTTGGGCTGTTTCCAAGGTTAGACTTTAACTGTTTGTTTTCATCCATCTAGTATCTCTTGGATCAGTTTTAGGTTTATAGTGAGGCTAAGTGGAGTCCTGTGTACTCCTTCACCTACGTGCCCCTCACAGTTTGTTGTATTGTTCACATCTTGCATTCCTGTGGTACAATTGTTACAACTGTTGTGCCAATATTGACACATTAATATGAACTAAAGTGTGTGGTTTACCTTAATGTTCATTCTGAATTGTGCACTCTGAGTTTTGACAAATGCCCAATGTCATGGACTGTCCATGGTAGTGTAATGCAGAGTGCTTCCTCTGCCCTGAAGTCTGTGTGCTCTGCGTGTTCATCCCTCTTGCCTCAGAACCCTTGGCAACCACAGATCTCTTTTTCATTACCTCTAGTTCCGTGTGTGTGTGTGTGCATGCGCGCACACGCTTAGAATTTTCTAGACATTTTCCTCTTGGATCATCATAGATCTTTCTTGAAACCCAGACCCTGTGGGCAGTGAGTTCCAGGGGTGAATTAAAATTTTTTTATTAATAAGGACTGACTACTGTCCCAATTGACTAACTCAGCCCATTTCTGTTAAGTGAGCTGTGGCCTCCAGAGGCTCTGTTTGGGGTGAGGCAGAACATAGGAGGAGAGAGGTAGCTTTGTCCCTGAGAGCTGTGCTCTGGGACCTTTTCCAACCCAAGGCCCTAGAGACCCTGCACACTCAGCTCCTTTACAACCTGGCTTAGAAGCCAGCTGCAGGCCTCTCCTTGCCGGTGCCTCCGGCTCAGCCTGGGGCTGCCTCCTGGGTTGCAGGTTCCCCTTGACATCCCACTTTCATTTCTAAATAAACAAGGAAATCAGCAATTGATTTTTGGATATTACATAAGCTGGGCAATGGAAAAGAATAAGGAAAAGAGCAGAGGGAGGGGTCTGAAGACCTTCAACTCCAAACTACAAAAAGCCCACCATTGTCAACTCAAATGGAGGCATCTGTAAGCCCACTCTGGTTAGGGAGATGGCGAAGGTGATAAGAGTGGCCTGGACAGCTGTGGATTTTGGATGTTCTGTTGGAGCCTGAGTCCAGGAAGGGCTCTTCTGTTTCATTCTCACCCCAGGGCCTTAGCCATGTCTTCTGTTGCCCCAGCATTCTCTCTATTAAGTTCAGCTTCCACTAGATTCTCAACCCTCAGAGGTGGGGCCAGCTGGGACCTCAGGTAGCCAAGGGCATACTGGGTGGGAAGGTAGAAAGAGGGCAGTGAGAGTCAAGGGCCTCATATTCCACCTATGGGAACTCACTCCATGGCCGAGGGAGGAGACTGATGCATAGTGCTTTGTAGGATATCTGTTGATAATGGGTATACTCTATATGAAGAAACTGAGGTTTTAAGAAGTGGCTCACCCTCATGCCTTTAACTTCTAGGGGCTTTGAGCCAGTGAAATCTGTACTTCTGAAGTCTCATCTGGTTCTCTCATCTGACCTTAGTTTTCTTTGGTGCCCAGCAGGAAGCCCTGATTTCTGAGGAAATTTTCTGTTTGGGATACAAGGAGACAGCTGTTCTGGCACCCTGATTTCCTTCTCATTCTGCCATAGTGAACCCACTAGGAGACATCTTTTTTTAAAAAAAATTTTGTTTATTTTTATTTACTTATTTGAGAGCGACATAGAGAGAAAGAGGCAAATAGAGAGAATTAGAGAGAATGGGCACGCCAGGACTTCCAGCTGCTGCAATCGAACTCCAGATGTGTTCGCCCCCTTGTGCATCTGGCTAACATGGGTCCTGGGAAATTGAGCCTTGAACCCGGGTCCTTAGACTTCACAGGCAAGCACTTAACTGCTAAACCATCAGGAAACATCTCTTTTAATGTTCCACTTGGTTGTATCTGGGACTTTGGGAGAGAGACTTTGTGGAGAGAAGGCTAAGACTTTATTTGTTGGTCTCAACCTACTCTGACCCTGTGGGACCAGAAACAGGGTCAAGAGAAATGGTGGGAACGTCTATGCTGGGGGCCCATTAACCTCACCACCATCCTCTGCCTGAGTGATGGGGGTTCATGGCAGGTTAATGTTCTGTCAGCCAGTGGGCAGGGTGGTTTGGCTCTGCCTTTTCATGTTGGAGTAGGACTCCAACTTGAACTTCTTTGACATGTACTAAAGACTTCAGTTTTGATCTTGCAAGAGGTCCAACTCATGGGGAGATGGATCCAGGATAGACAAAAAGACAGGGGCATTTAGAACCAGGTTACTTGGCACTGTCTCTCCCTCAGGATAAATGTTCATTCACGTGTTTATCCAGATGACTGAAGGCCATGGTAACAGTCCCAGCTACTCGGGAGGGAATCTCAAGTGATTAAAGAGGACTCTGCGACCAGGGAGAGGAGAGCCATGCCACAGGTCTGTATGCGTGTCACAGGGTGTGTGCTGCTCAGAGGCCCCTCTGCTTTCCCAGTCCCCTCCTGTGCAGCCTCCTGAAGCAGGGTCAGGCCAGAGCCCTGGAGCTGGCTCTCATGTTAGCTTGAGAATTTGCACGCACTACATCTTGATATCACTTCATGAGGGGTCTTTCTTCCTCTCCCCAGGGGTTGTGAAGGCTTTTATGTTGCCTTTGGCCCAAAGCTCATACTCAAGTCAGTTGCTTGCTGTTTACAGAATAGTCAAGTCCCACTGGTTGCCATTGTAAAGAGCTGGTGCTTCGATCTGATGCACTGGGATCAAATCTCAGCTCCCTGCTTAGAAACTAGGATGGGGCATCCTTAGGTCAGGGCTCCTTGGAGTGGAGGTCAAAGCCCAGCAGGGACATTCTCTGGTTTCATGGTCATTCCAGTGGGCATCAGCTTTGTGAGGAATGAGTCCTGGAATGAAATTGCGAAGGCTCCCATGGACCCAGTGCCGCCAGCCTTCCGTCTGCATCCTGGACACCAGCCCAGCATTTCAGCATTCCTCGTGCAACCTGGGAGATGAAAGAGCTCACAGACTGCCAACCCTCTGGCCCCTGGGCCTCTGAACTAAGGAAATGGCTGAATAATGAATGAAGCCCGTGCACTTCAGAGAGGTGGCCCTGGGGATTGTATGGGTAGGGGGGTGGTATGGACAGATGGGGGCCAGACTAGGCGTGTGGAGAGACACCAGGAGCACAGGTAAGGTCTCTCACTGTGGCTTCTATGAAGGTCACAGCTGCTGACTTCAAGACAATAGTGGCCCCAGAGTTTACGTATGGACGCGTTGCAAACCATCAGCCTGGTATAGTACTCTTTCTGGCCCCTACCAAGAAAAGCTCAAGGTGACTTTGTTGAGGGCTTGTGCAGCTAGATTGAAGTTGAGTACAGGGGACCCTTCTAAACAAGATGGCTGTGGGATGGGAGACAAAAGGCAGCCAGGAGGCAGAGGAGTACACGTGTGACTTGCAGCAGGTATTGGGCCAAAGGGAGCTGAGGGGCCTCAGGGTCATCGCCGTCAGCTACTTGCTTCAGGTGATGAAGCTCTGTCTTCTTTGGAGGTTTCCCTTTTCCATTATGAAGGCACCTGGGATGGTTACTTTTTATTGTCAACCTGATTGGATTAAGAATCCCATGTGGCATTAATGAAGTACACCTTTGGGTGTGTCTGTGAGGGCTTTTCCAAGAAGGATGAATCAAGTGGGGTGGAGACCTTCTCTGAATGTGGGTGATACCATTCCCCATGTGTTGGGATGGCAGACTGAATAAGACAGGGAAGAGGAGGAAGCCAGTGGAGCACCCACATGCCCCTTCCTCTGCTTCATGGTCCGTGAAGATGTGAGGAGGGCCAGCTATACCCTCTTGCCACCATGAACTCCAACTGCCTTTCCTGAACTTTCAGATCATGAGCCAAAATAAATCTCTCCTCTCTTAAGTTTCTTGTTAGGTCATGGTGATGAGAAAAGTAAGTCATAAAGCATCAAAGCATATGATCAGGCACCCCATTACCTCTAATGTCCTCAGACTTTCCACAGGGCCTAAAGAGAGGACAGCTTCTAAAACAGGACCTGCAGGCACAAGGAGAAATGCCTTTGTGAAGTGCTGCTATTTTCCAGGTTCTTCTACAGGTTCCATGTAATAGCTGTGTATATATATGTATATATATTGGGGGGGGGTAAAAATACACACACACACACACACACACACACACACACACACACACACACATATATATATATATAGAGAGAGAGAGAGAGAGAGAGAGTTAGTTTTTTTTTTGAAGAGGAACTAGCTAAGATGTAGTGAGTATGGACCCACATTTCAAAGGTGATGCAGGGGGAAGCGGAATCCAAATTTCTGTGGCTGAGTGGATATTTGAACTGCAGGTCCCTTTCATGTCAAACTGGACCTTAAAGAACTACTTAATCTTCTGGGCATTTTGAGGGCCTTTTGGTCAGGCTTACTGTTGAGGCAGCTTTGCAAGAATGCCCATCAACCCACTCTCTTGAGCTCTTCTTGGCATAAATGAATTTCAACAACGCATTTGGGACAAGAGAGCCTGCCTGGTCCTGAATCCCCTTCTCAGGAGCTGCTTCTTCTTTTTCTTCTTCTTTTTTTTTTCTTTAAAAAAATATTTTATTGGTCTATTTTCAAGTAGAGAGAGATAGAAGAGACAGATGGGTGTACCAGGACCTCCAGCCCCTGCAAATAGACTCCAGATGCATGTGCCACTTTGTGCATCTGGCTTTATGTGGGTAGTGAGGAATTGAACTCTGGTCATTAGGCTCTGTAGTGAAGTAAGTTCCTTAAGTGCTGAGCCATCTCTCCAGCCCCTTTTTATCTTTCCTTATTAGAGAGAGGGTGAGAACAAGAGTGACAATGTGTGCAAAAGAGAGAGACAGAGAGAGAGAGAGTTGGTGTGCCAAGACCTCCAGCCACTAAAATTGAACTCTAGATGTGTGTGCCATCTTGTGTGCATGTGTGACCTTGTGTGCTTGCATCACCCCTTGTGTGTCTGGCTTATGTAGGATCTGGAGAGTAGAACATGGGTCCTTAGGCTTTGCAGGCGAGCACCTTAACTGCTAAGCCATCTCTCCAGCCCAAGGAGCTTCTTTATCTCTCCTCTTCTCTGCAAGGCCAGGTTGAAGCAGGGGATGCCTTGTATTTTTCAGTCTTGCCACATATTCAGAGGCCTTGTTTAGGGTCCAGCTGCCAGAACTGTTTTCCAGGCTTACTTTCTCTGCCAATAACAAGCATGTTACAAAAGGAAGTAGGGGACCCCCTTCTATCACCTCTGAGCTCAAATAAGTGTGGGCAGCATCCAAGAGTTCTCATAGAGCTGGGGATATCTTATACATTGCTCCCCTAGTGACAATCAACCATACCCTGGCTAGTAACAATAAACACCAGCCCTAATCAAAATGCTTTTGCTGAGGAAATAAGTGCTGGGCAGTGTGCTTCTTCCCCAGGCACTGTGGAGTCTGGAGCCCCAAGAAAGATGGTGGTTTGGCCAAAGGGGCTTCATCTGTGGAGAGAGTCAGTCTGGATTACAGGAGGGCTGAGAATGTTGTAGAAAGTGCTTCTCTCCACATACTACATGACATGGGAAGGATGAGGCCATTTTGTCCCCACTTAGAGCAGCACCTCACTCTGCTACCCAGCCAAGCCACATCTTTCCCAAAAGCTCCTCCTCCAGGCTGGTCCTCTGGGCTCCTAGCCCAGGCCATGCCTCCTTCCCTTGGGAGGCCAAGGGGTATGCACATCCCAGAGACATCTCTGAGCAAAGCCACATCATGACAACTCTCCATGACTGCAGAGTCCCTTCACCCCAAATGCACATATTGCCACATCACACAACAAATTTCACTGTCGTTCATGTTTTATTAGTATAAGTGCCTTAAAAGCAGATCAGAGATTCAACTAATTTGCTCATTAGTAAAAGGAAATTAGCCATTTGAGATCTGTTCTAATAAAATTAGCTTGATGACAAATGCTTTGTTGCCATGTTGATTAGATTGCCATACTCCCTGCATCTTAAAGGCCAGAGCAGTCACCAGCAACTCTTTGGGGCATTCTCAGAGCTTCTCCCTTACTCTTTTCGTTCTTTTGGGGGGAGCTGGGGAGAGTTTTATTTTCCTTTTCAAGGCTAATTGAGACAACCTGACTCAACTGTGGGCTCTAATTCCCATAATCCTGTGGGCCCCATGTCATCCTGCCCATCTCTGCCCTCACTTTTCTGGTCACCAGGCCTGCCCCAGCCCCCAGCCCCATTCCTTCAGATTTTCTGTCATTGACTGTCTTGCTAACCACAGAATCTTGCTGACTTGGCCCTTTATAATGAACAAAAGTTTACTGGCTCACAGTTTTGGAGGTTGGGGGACTTGGGTGGGTAAAATATCTGTCTCTGGTGAGGGCTTTCTTGATGTGTGCTCCCATGGCAGTAGAGTAGCTGGACAGGGGAGAGTCCACTTAAAAATATATTTATTTATTTATTTGAGAGAGAGAAACAGAGAGAGAATGGGTGCACCAGGGCCTCTAGCCATTGCCAAAGAATTCCAGATGCATGCGCCACCTTGTGCATCTGGCTTACATGGGTACCTGGTGAATCAAACTGATGTCCTTAGGCTTTGCAGGCAAATGCCTTAAGTGCTAAGCCATCCCTCCAGCCAAAATATTTTATATTTATTTACTTGATAGAGAAGGCAGGAAAGAGAGAGAGAGAGAGAGAGAGAGAGAGAGAGAGAGAGAGAGAGAGAGAATGGGTGTGCCAGGGCCTCTAGCCACTGCAGATGAACTCCAGATGTGTGTGCCCCCTTATACATCTGGCTAACGTGGGTCCTGGGGAATCGAACCTGGATCCTTTGGCTTTGCAGGCAAACACCTTAACTGCTAAGCCATCCCTCCAGCCCAAGAGTACACTTTAACAACAAAAAAAAAAAGGAAACAACTTTGTGTGTATACAAGTATGGGCCAGCACATGTCATGTGACACATGTGGAAGTCAGGGGGCAACCTGGGTGTTGGTCCTCACCTTACACTTTGCTTAAGACAGGGTTTCTTGCTCACCACTGCATACACAGGCTAGCTGGCCCATGACTTTCCAGGGATTCCCCTGTCTCTGCCTCCCATCTCACCTTAGGAACTGGGACTATAGGCGGCTGCTAATGTGTCTAGCTTTGCATGATCTCTGAGGATCCAAACTGGGGTCCTCATGCTTGCACAGAAAGTGCTCACTCACTGAGCCATCTTTCCAGCCTGAGAGATAATGGACTGGTGCCCCCTGCCTGCCAGTTCCTATGGGTTGAGCCCTCGTGACTTAAACATCCCTTAAACACTTAATAATGTCATCGTGGCAACCCAATTTCAACATGAGCTTTGCATGAGACAAAGCAATTGTGGCACTGGTCCTTTAAGTGGAATCGGCAGCTTCCTGCTACACTCGACCTCCTAGGCCTGTGACAGGCTGCAGTGAGCAGTCCTCTCCCACTCCTCTCCTGGTCTTGTGGGCCCTTGCTTGGATCTCCTCACCCCAAAGAGCCTTCGGGTTATACTTCAAAGTAAGAGCACCTAGGATGCATGCCTGGCTTCCCCCAGTCAATTGTTTCTACTCTGTTGGACATGATTTGCCTGGGCCTGTGACAGTTTCCCTACTTGCTTCTATGTGCATGTGTCTGGCTGGCTGGACACAAAGCATCCCATAATCACACCAAAGGCCAGGGAAGGAATGTGTGACTCATGAGTCCCTCCAGACTAATCCAAGACTGTACGACTTGGGAGGGTACATCCCCCAACATTGCCACCATACCCTGCAGCACGCTCTTTTGTCTCCTGGTGCATTGTTTTCATAGCTACCATGGTGCCAGGCACTGGGGGTCTGGAGAAGCAGCAAGTGCTCAGCTTGGCTCCTTGCATTTAATTTTTTGGAGGCAGACTATACTATTGTTTTCATTAAAGATGCAGGAGCTGAGGGTGGAACTCAGTGAGTAGAATGCTTGCCTAGCATGCCTGAAGCCCTGGTATTGATTCCTGACACTTCATAAAAATCCGAGCGTTGGGCTGGAGAGATGGTTTAGAGGTTAAGGTGCTTGCCTGCAAAGCCAAAGGACTTGGGTTTGATTCTCCAGGACCCATGTAAGCCAGCTGCATAAGGGGGCACATGTATCTGGAGTTCATTTGCAGTGGCTGGAAGCCCTGGCACACCCATTCTCTCTCTCTCTCTCTATGTCTCAAATAAATGAATACATGAATAAATAAATAAATAAATAAATAAGAAAAATCCGGGTGTTGTGGCCCACGCCTATAATCCTAGTGAAGGTAGGAACATAAGGAGTTCAAGTTCATCTTTTGACTACATAGTGTGCTCAGGGTGCATTTGAGGCTAGCCTAGGCTACATGAGACCATGTCTGAAACAAAAACTATGTAAGATTGACATGTGGCCTGCTTGTCAAGGTTATCCTGGTGTCAGCTGCAGAGAACAAAATGGAAGCCAGGCGTGTGTGTTTCCAAATCACTTGACTGTACCTCTAGGGTACACAGGGTGCTGGGTGAGTGCCAGCAGCTGGCTTCTTCTGGGGTGTGGGATGTGCACTTTCTGAATGTGAGGGCTGGCCTGCCATCCTGTGTCTCCCAGGACCTGGAATAACCTAGGGGAGGTGTGATTGACCTTGCAAACTGCTTCAAGGGTTGGAAGTGTCTTTCGGGGCAGGGGGAGGGCACTGAAAGAGCCTAATAGAACCAGGGGACTTGTCTTGCTCTCGCTTTGCTGGCTAGCAGCCCTGGGCCCAGCCTCTCTCTGCCACTCCGGAGGCCGCCTACCCTGGTACAAATCACTGGCTCAGACAACAGCGATGTGTTTATCCCACAGGATGTGACTCTGAATATTAGAATGTCAAAAGTGGCTGCCTTCCCAATAAGTTGCTGTCAACGAGAAAATAAAAGGGAGTTGCAGTTATTTAACTTGGAGCACACAGGCGCCAGACTGTGCCTGAGGACTAGCTGCTGTCTCCTCATCGGCTGGGGAGCAGACCCGGCCATGGGTTCCCATTGCCCACGGAGCTCAGGCAGGGGCTGCTCACACGTCTCTGTAGCCCCTGGGCCTGCATGTGTTGGCAGTTTGAGCTCCCTTCCCCCTGGACATCTTCTTCTTTCTGCCTCTTTAGCCCCACAGTGCCTCGTGGGACATCCAAGTCCTTCCTAGCCCTTTTAGTCCTTTGTGTGGCCCATAATGTCACTCCTGACTGGCCCACACCTCTCCTGGCAACTTTAATCTTTTTATTATTATGTGTTTATTTGTGTGTGTATCTATAAGTTTCATGTGTGTGACTGTGGCACTGCGTGTGGAGGTCAGAGGGCAACTTGTGGTCAGTGTTCTGCCTGTAGACTTCATGTGAGGCTGGGCTTCTCCTCTGGGTTCTTACTCTGCTGTTGTTCTTTGCTGCACTTGCGGTGAGCTTCTAAGAAATTCCCCTGTCTCGACTTCCCATCTCACCGACTTCCCATCTCACCAGCCATGTCAGCATGCTGGGGTTCCAGAAGCCTGCCCTGGCTTCCAGCTTTTTGCCTGGCGTCTGGAGATCAGATTCTGGCACTCCAACTTGAGTGGTGTGTGATGTATCCACTGAGCCATCTCTCCAACCCTCTCCTGGAACCTGTATCAGTTTTTCTCATGCATTCATTTTTCCACATCTGGGAGGTCATGGTTCTTTCCATCTTAAAGAATTAGGGAGCTGTACCAAAAAGCCATGTCTAGGGCTGGAGAGATGGCTTAGCGGTTAAGCGCTTGCCTGTGAAGCCTAAGGACCACATTTCGAGGCTCGGTTCCCCAGGTCCCACGTTAGCCAGATGCACAAGGGGGCGCACGCATCTGGAATTCGTTTGCAGAGGCTGGAAGCCCTGGCGCGCCCATTCTCTCTCTCTCCCTCTATCTGTCTTTCTCTCTGTGTCTGTCGCTCTCAAATAAGTAAATAAAAAATTTAAAAAAAAAGCCATGTCTAGGGCAGGATTAGGGCCCAACACACAGTCGGTACATTTCCATCTCCTTGATTGAAAGGCAGCTTAGATGAAACTCACAGTCTGCCCCCATACCGCAGCAGCCCCCTCATACCGCTCCTTCAGGTCCAAAGTGGAGGGGTGCCCAGGACTTCACTGCTGGAAGCTCTCTTCATTCTTCACGTTGTTTGCTGCAGAGTTTTTCCTCTTCTCCGTCTGGGTTTTCCATTACAGGTGTGTTTGCACAGTTGATGTTTTGCAGGCTTCTGAGGCTTTGCCCGTTTTCCTTGCCTAGGTTTGTTCTTCGTTCTTCAGATTGGATAGTTTCTGTTCACCTTTCTTCAAATTTACTATTTCTTTCTTCTGACCTCTCAGATATGCTGTGAAACCCAGCTAGTTTTTTCCTGCATTTTTCAACCCTAGAATTCCATTTGGTTCCTTTTAATAGTTTCTTTTCTTTATTGAGAGTCATGATTTGTTGAGTCATTGTCATCATGCAGACCTTTAGTTCCTTAAAAATGTTCCTTTAATTCCGTAAATGCATATGCAGCAGTTGCTTTTGAATTCTTTATTAAGCTTGATAACTGGGTCTGCTGGTCTGCTTTGAGTTGGTTCCTACTGACTGTCTTTTTTTTTTCATTTTTCCAAGTATGGATTGTTATTCTGTTGCTTTCCATATTATAATTTTTATTGGAAATTAGACATTTTAGACCATGTGCTTGATTCTTTTTTTTTTTTAACTTTTTTTTTGTTTATTTATTTGAGAGAGACAGGGACAGAAAGAGGCAGATAGAAAGAGGGAGAGAGAATGGGCATGCCAGGGCCTCCAGCCACTGCAAATGAACTCCAGATGCGTGCGCCCCCTTGTGCATCTGGCTAACGTGGGTCCTGGGGAGTCGAGCCTCGAACCGGGGTCCTTAGGCTTCACAGGCAAGCGATTAACCGCTAAGCCATCTCTCCAGCCCCTGTGCTTGATTCTGATCTTATGTTGTGGGTGATTTTTTTAAAAATTCATTTGGTGTGTAAAGTTGGAGAACACATTTAATGCTCAAGCATTATACTGCTTACTTTTCTCATCCCTGGGACTAAATACCTGATCAAAGCAACTTAGGGAAGTGCTGTAATTTGAATGCGTGCCCAATAGACTTTGGTGTTTTATTAAAGCTTGTATCTTGAATTTCTAGCCACATGGCTGGAACAGGTGTTACTGTGAGGGGATATGAATTCTAGCCTAAAGGTATGCAGAACAGTCTGAGCTCTGGGGGTCCTGCTTGCTTGTGGTGCTGGCTGCTGGTAGTTTCTCTCATCTCAAATCTGTGAAAGGGGGCCATCCTCTTCTGTCACTATGAAAGTTCCCCTGGACCTGTAAGTTTCAAATAAATCCTTCCTTCATAAACTGTTTCGTTTGGATGTTTATCCTAGCAACATAGAGCTGACTACAATAGAAATTTGGTACTGAGAAGTGGGATGTTTATGTGTGATGAATCTTGACTATGTGGATTTTGGTCCTTTGGAACTTTTGTGCTAGAGGATTGGAATAGAACTTAGTGCTTGCAGCTGAAGATGCCTTCCAGAGTGATAAGCCAAGTTTTATGGTCTATGCTGGTGAGAGTTTGAAAATACTAAATGAAGAGAGAATTGTATTTGGAGACTTTGCTTATTAACTTTCAAAGGAGAAGGAGGGACTGCAGAGAACCTTGCTGGAGCTAGGTTACTGACATAAAGGCTGGTGGCATTTTGCTGCCCATGCCCAGAGAGTTTAAGCAAGGTTGAATTTAAAACATATGGGACTGAGAGATATAAGACTTAAAGTTGGAAAGATTAAAGCAAGTTTAAAATTACTGGTCCTGAGACTGGTTGCTAAAGCTACTATTGTTAATGAGAAATTACCATGATTAGGGATGATTCAGCTACTTTACATTGAAACAATGGAAGGATGCTTAAGGTGATTCTACCCAGGAAAGACTGAATGGTAAAATATAAACTCTTATGTAGGAAGGAATCTGTTCTTTAAGGTCATGCTTTATTTCATCCCTGAATTAAAAATATGGCTAAGTACTCCATATCTGGTATTGATTTTGGAAGCGTGAAAATATATGGAAGTGGGGTCATGAAAGTGCTTACAGCTCCATAATCCTCTGCTGAGATGAGGCATGGGAAATAGGATATTCCTGTTTTAAAGGCTGGAAAGGCCACTGTATGGAGTTGAAGATGGACCATGGTTTGTAATGGAGCCCAGAAGATGTTTTGGATATACTAGCTGTGCAAGGGCTACTATGGCGTACTGTTGGCTCAGGATGGAAGTTTTCCCTGGCTACTCAGCTCGGATGTAGGGATGGAAATTGGAAAATCCAGAGATGTTTTTACTGGTTATAGATGTCAGACTTGAACTGCCTAATGGTTATTGATTTTGCATTGGTCTAGTCTTTCCTTGTAATGCCTTTTAGCAATGGAAACGTTTACTTTATGCCATTATATGTTGGAAGTATGTGACTTGATTGATCTTACAGGACTTATAGTTAAGAGACAGTCTTGAATATCAGATGAGACTTAGGTCTTTGAAACAATCTTAAGTTGTGAGACAGTCATGATCTCTTGGGAGCCAGGGGAAGAATGTAGGACTTTGAATGTGTGTCCCCCAATAGACTCAGGTGTTTTAGTAAAGCTTGGAACTTGGATTTCCAGCCACCTGGCTAGAAAAGATATCACTGGGGGGAAATTCTAGTGTTTAGTACTTACATACAACTGGAGGTGGATCTAAATTTCAGCTTAAAGGTATGCATGGCAGTCTGAGCTCTTAGGGTCCTGCTTGCTGCAGGTTTGTTGCTTGCTTGCTGTCCGGTTATGCTTGTTTGTAGTGCTGGATGGTGGTGGTTTCTCTCATCTTGGATCTGTGAAAGGAGGCAAGCATCTTCTACTATTATAGAACTTCCCTTGGATCTACAAATTTCAAGTAAATCCCTTCCTCCATAAATTGTTGGATATTCATCCCAACAAACATGGAGCTGACTACAACAGGGAGGAAGGCTTTATTTTGGCACATGGCTTGTGGGCACAGCTCACGGTGGCAGGGAAGTCACAGCTGCAGGAGCCTGAGGCTGTTGGTCACATTGCACCTGCAGTTAGAAAGCAAAGAGAGAGCCAGGCATGGTGGCGCATGACCTTAATCCCAGCACTCGGAAGGGAGAGCTAGGAGGATCTCTATGAGTTCAAGGCCACCCTGAGACTACATAGTGAATTGCAGGTCAGTCTGAGCTAGAGTGAGACCCTATCTTGAAAAAACAAAAAACAAACATAAAAAACAAAACAAAACAAAAAGCAAAGAGAGAGATGAATGGTGGTGCTCAATTTGCCTTTTTCTTTTTAAAAACCTCTTATTGACACTTCTATACATATAGACAATATAACATGATCATAATCTCTTCCCACCACCTCTTCTTTTCCACCATTTTCTTTTTTTTTTTTATTCAGTCTGAGATCCCAGCCCATGGAATGGTACTACCCATGTTCAGGGTGAGTCTTTCCTCCTCAGTTAAATTCTTTTGGAGATACGCTAACAGGTACACTCAGAGGTGTGTCTCCTAGGTGACCCTAAATCTAGTTAGTTGATAGTGAAGATTTGCCATCACAGGGAGTTATCTATCTACTCTTCTCTGTGTTTCCACTCTAAGATTATCCTGCCTATTTGTACTCCCACAGGGTGCCGGGAAACACTGCTTCTCTAGGCCCTCTGCACCTCTCTCACACATAGGAGCTCTCATCTGAAATTCTGGCTGTTTCTCTTCTCTGTTATGTGTCTCATCTGATACTAAAACCTCAGCCAACAGAGTCATGGGTCCTGCCTGTTCATGTCTGTATGGAGTTTGCCATTTATCTAGTCAACTTCTACAGGTTGATCCAACAAACTAAGCCAACCCTCTCACACTGAGAAGGCTGGATTTTACAGTGACTCCCTCCCATGAAGAACCACATAGGGCTGAGAATGGGAGAAGCCCCAGGATAGACCTTGTCAGACTTTGACATTTCTCATGAAGTTTGATTTTCCAAGAACAAACAAATTTCAATTTACTGCGTTCTCTTTAGTTGCTTTCCAGAACACTGGGAAACATTTCTCCTGCTATCTTTACATGATCATCACTGGAAGTCATGCCTTAATTCTTGCGACTTTGGTTTATCCATGTGTAATGAAGGTTTTTTTTTTTTTTTGCAACTGACAAAGAAACCACTGCATGTTCAGTGTCTCAAGGTTTTGATGAACTAACCTTTTCCAAAGACTAAACTGGGTTGGAGATTTGGACACTCATCATGAGTCCTACATGCTTTCCCTGATGTTGTCTTTATTGTTGTCCTTTCTAGTACAGAGACCCACACACCACTCCTTGTACCAGCCAAGACATTCCAGGCCTAGAGACTCCCCTAGATCTGTCTGTTTACCCATCAGCTCTACCTCATCCATAACACTGACAGCAGTGGAGGCGTGGTTTCCATTTGGAATATTGAATTGTTAAGCTTTGGGTCCAGTGAGAGACCCTGTCTCACGAAAAAAAAAAAAAAAAATGTGGTGAATGCTTGAGTGAGACACGTGATATCAACCTTTGGCCTCCACATGCATCCATACATAGTTGTACACATACCTGTGCACATGTGTGCCAATACACATGCAAACGTATATACACAAGCAGGCTCACCACACTAGGCATCTGTCTGGCCTTTCTCCAAGTGGAGAGGGGATTCTGAGAAATCTCTGGTCCTCACTCCGCTCTCCTCCCCTCCCAGCCCAGAACTCTGTAGCCTTTGGAGTAGCAGGTTTGTTCTCTGAATATAACTTTCTAAAACATGGACCAGCATGCTGGTGCATGCCTGTAATCCCAGCAACTCAGGAGGCAGAGGATCACTGCAAGTTCAAGGCCAGTCTGTTCTTTATATAGCAAGTTCCAGGTGAGCCAGCCAAAGACCTTGTCAAAGCCACCCTGAAGCTGTAGAGATGGCTCAGTGGGTAAAGCACCTCTTCTCAGCATGCTTAATGGAAGAATGGCAAAGCGGGGGACACTTCTGGTCAGGAAAAGGGGACTATTTGTAGAAGTGTAGACATGAAAGACCCAACAAAGATGCTAATGCACTAGCCCTGTGGTACATAAAAATCCAACTGCTCCTTACATCTAATCTCTAGTCACTTGCAAGTGTCTCTTGTGCTGAGCTTAGATGGATATCAGAGAGCAAGAGAGCTTGGGAGTTGTGCCTCATAGAGGTGGAACAAATGAGGGAGGGGCAGAAGGATGGACTGGGTCAGCACACAGAACACCGAGTGTGTAGAAAATGGTCAGTTTGGAGGGTGTGGGGTGGGATGGCCTCATCCCATCCAGAAGTGGGCTGCAGGTTGGTAGGTGGCTTTTGAGTCCTACATCCAGAAATACACAATTATAGAGCCAGCTCATCCAGTCACCCAGCCCCTCCTGGTCCCCGATGTATAACCCAAAGAAGCCCCTCCCCTGAGGATTGACTCCAGGACCTTGCGCATGCTGGGCAAGAGGTCTACCACTGAGGTACATCCCCAGCTGTACTTGCCCCTTTCACTGCTGTTGCCCAGCTGCTATTCTAGTCAGGGAGGACACTACTGGCAGGCTGCCAACGAGACACCCAGCCACACATTTCTGGTCAATACTGCAAGGGAGAGCAGGACAATTAGTGGTATTTTTTTTTTTTTTTTAATCTTCCTAGAAGTGGGTTGTTTTTAGTGCAGGGCAGAGGTGGAGGGCCTCCAGCTGGAGATGCTGAGGAACTTCATAAATCAAAAGCTAATGATTCCTGGGTCTTGTGGGATTCTAGGCAGGGGACCATCCATTTTTGCAGGGGTGGTGGGATTCATTGGAAGTGGGGAAGGGAGGTGGTCATAAGTTTAGAGTTGAGGAATGGAGAGGAACCTGGCTCTGGGACTGTCTCCTAGTCTGTGACAGTGGGCTGTCTTGGCCCAGGACAGTCTAGGCCAGGAGTTTCTAAGTCAGAATCCAGGACACCGGAGCCTAAAGAAACAGAGCTATCTTACAGAAAAACCTGTATTGTTCCAGAGGGTGATCCAAGCTTCCTGAGTGAAACGACTTTCCAAGGTCCCACAGGATATCCATGCAGTGTCACATGTTGTCATAAAATGCTAACAAGGGGCTGGGGCTGTAGCTCAGTTGTTAGAGAGCTTGCCTGGCAAAAAACCCTGGGTCTAATCCCCAAACACATCATAAACTGGCTTGGTGGCTCATGCCTTTAATCCCAGCACAAAGGAAGTGGCAATAGGAGGATTAGAAATTCAAATTACCCTCTACTACATAATGAATTCAAGGCCAGCCTGGGCTAGCTAGGTAAGACCCTATCTCAAAAAAAAAAAAAAAAATCCTTCTAATAAGCTTATGGGATTTTATTTGTTAGTGTTGGGGTTGTAACCCAAGGCTTCACCCATGCTAGGAAACTGCTCTACCACTAAGCTACGTCCCAGGGAAGAGGGTCGAGACTCAGAGAGGTCAAGTAGCTGGCTTGAGGTCCCACGGGCAGTAATACAGTCCAAATTTGACTCTCCAGCCATTGTCCTTCCATCAGACAGGCTGGAGAAATCTTGGGGGGCCAATCTGGGGTCATCTCCTCATCATACCCCCTCTACATAGAGCATGGGTGTTTTATTTTGATGATGTCCAAATCCCACATCGATCATTGCTATTGTCTGCCTGCAGCGGCACTGCTCTGTTTGGGATGATGCATGAGGGTCAGCTCAGGGAGAACTAATGGATCCATCCTCCTTTCCGCTGCTCAATTGAACTCAATTTGGGTGATTTTCATTAGTCCATTTGGAGACCTTATTCTAGGCAAGGGTGGGAGACTAATGGGATAGTCTCCCACAGCATGGTGAATGGACTCACACAGGCCATGCTTGTAAGGGGCTGGCTAAGGCATACCTGATCCTGATCTCCATGGCGCAGACAGTGGTCCCACTGGGGCACATGTGTCTATGAGGAGCAGCTGTCCCTCTCCCCTCTGGAACCTCCCCAGAGGCCTGGAGTCTTGAAAGCGCTTGAAAAGAAAGAGACCAATTTGTTTTCTAATATCTCAATCCTTCTGCAACAGATTTTCATCCCCAAACTCTTACCCAGTCTTTACTTGCGCATCTCGGTGACCAGCAGACACTTGCGGAGTGGTCATTAAGTGCTCAGCCTTTGCTCCTTCTCCCAGGAGGAGGAAATGCCACAGGGCTGTAATCACCCAAGTGTACCGTGAGGCCAGAGCTGTTTCCCATGGCTCCTTCTTTTGGCCTGACCCCTTTCCACTCTTCCTGTGGACTTTCCTGGACTCCTTCAGCTCTAGGTTGGTCTCTTTCCTGCTCACATTTGCCCGAGGGAGGCCTGCCTGGTCTTGGGGCTCAGAATTGAAGAGTAGGAGGGTGCAGAGGCAGAACCAGCTCTCTCCTTCCATGCTGCCCTCTTCCCATCACCCAGGAGAATAGTTTGTCCCCTTTACTGGCCCCTTCAGTGGCCTGGACCAGAGTCTAGTCCCGCTACACTGGCTCATTATAATTGTGACACCTTGAGCTGCCTTCCCCAGGCCCTTGCTTCTTACTGTGTGTCCTTGGGTTAGCGCTCAACATCTCCCATCTTCAAGCTTCAGAGTTCAAATCTCTAATATGAGGATACAATTCCCATCTGCCAGAGTGGATGTGACCCTGAACAGTATCATCATATGGCGGGCATTAGCAGAAAGCTGTACGAGCTCTCATGCCTCACTCGTCTTTTTAGAATATTTTTTCCTTGGCTCCTTTGTTCCTTCCTCCCCTCACCCCCTCTTCCCTTCCTCCTTCCTTTCCTCTCTCTCTCTCTTTCTTTCTTTCCTTTCTCTTTCTTCCTTTTTTTCTTTCTTTCCTTCTTTCAGATAAGGTCTTTCTCTATTTCAAGTTGACCTGGAACTCACAGCAATCATCCTACCTCAGCCTCCTGAAAGTTGGGATTACAGACACAAGTCACCACACCTAGCTTTTTTTTTTTTTTTTTAAAATATTTCAATAGATGACTAAGAATGAGGAGTAAGTGGGGCTGACTCGGGTGGGGGGGCTGAGGCCCAGCACCCCAGGACTGCCGCTCTCAGCCCCCAGCACAGGGAGCGGGGGAGCTTTTCACCGAGCTGCTCTTGCCTATGCTGCTGCCGCGGGCTCTTCGCTTCAGGTCCTGCAGGAACTGTCGCTCTGCCCCTGTTTCTAGTGACACCGCAAGTAAACAGCAGTTGTCAGAGTCGATTTAACGTTGATATTTTTATCACATATCAGGGCTTGGTGCCACAGCAAGTGAATGACAGAAGCAGAATGCTAAATAATTTCTCTAAATAATGCAGGCTCCCTGCGCTGCCTGTGGGGGGGGCGGGGAGCCAAGAGAAAGTGGGGTTGCTAGTTGGGCTTTTGGAATTTGGGTGAGGGACACATTTGATTCCCCATCTCCAGGGTGCTGCCCTTGACAGTCTGTGGGGACTAGTTCCTGGAGAGCGAACGCAGCCGCAGGGCAGCAGCGGGGGACAGAGCAGGGGCAAGCAGTTGTGGTGGTGGAGGTGCTCAGATTCAATGGCTTGACGATTTGACTAGAAAAGAGAGCAGACTTAGAGATAGGCAGGAGAGGGAAGAGGAGCAGAGATGGAGGGGCCTGAGGTACAGGGGAGAGAGCAACAGGGAAGTGGTCAGACAGAGGCAAAGGGGAGGAAGGGAGCCCTGAGATGGAGATGCCACTCGGACCAGTGAAAGGACTTTGGCAAAGGGCCAGGAAGGGAGGAAGAGGCGGGCAGACATGAGGTGGCATGGCAGGTCAGGGGGCTCAGAGGGCTCTGGCAGCAGTGCCAGGCCTGCTCAGGGAGGGATACGCAGGATGGAAGCTCCGTCATTTGCAAGGTTTCCCTATTTTACTCTACCTCATCTGGGGCCCCAGGTGCCTTCTGGGAAAACAGTTGTTCCTCTGAGAGGTTAAAGCTGTGGCTGTGCATGTTAAAGCTCTCCCCAAGGGGACTGGGTCACTCAGCCCAGCAACCGAAGTGGAGACATCCCACTGTGTTCATTCTCTCTTTCTCTTTCTGTCTCTCTTTTTCTCTTTCTCTCTCCTCTCCCCATCTCTCTCCATAGTTTTTTTTTTTTTGTATCCCAGGCTGTTCTCAAACTTGCTATGTAGACAAGAATGGCCTTGAACTCCTGTCTCCACTTTCCAAGGGCTTTGATTATAGGCATGTTCTACCATGCTTGGTTTATATAGTGCTGGGGATGCAACTCAGGGCTTGTGCATGCTGGACAAACATTATACCAGCTGAGCTGTATCCCTAGCTATATCCCACCCCATCTCTCTTCATCCTCATCCTGCCTTGAAGGGACGAGAAACAAGGGTACTTTCCCTGAGGAAGATTAGCTTTCCATTGCCATTATAAAATCCCCAAGGTAGTCATCTTAAAAGGCCCACCTGCTAAAAATTCCACTCTCTCCTTGTGTGGCCCAAGGTTGAGGATCAAACCTCACACGTGTAGGCCATTAGGAAAATTCTAGATCCAACTATAGCGAGTCCACTGGCTGCTGAGGACTCTAGGCCCATACAGACCAGTATCCGTACACTGGAGTAACAAGGACACTGAGCTTCACTAACTGCTACCTATATTCAGGTTACCTCTGAGGCCCTATATCCGTCTGTAGAATATATTGTTCATCTCTGATTCCAGGACCTAGCAAAGTGCCTGGAATATATTATGTGGTCAGTGCATGACTATGGCATAAATCAGGGAGTAAATGGGCCATCTGAGAGAGATGAAGATGTGGGAGGCATAGCTTAAATGGCCCTGCCCACAGCCCATTTATGATAGAGTGAGGAACACAGACCAAAAGTGGGAAAGGTCTTCCAATCTTTGTCTCTGGAGGAGCCAGAGCATCTCAGGTGTGGCTGAGTGTTCCAGACACGTTCGAGTTTCCTACTTCCCTCCTTTACACTTTGTCCTTCTTCTTTAAACTTTTTCCCACAGTTCCCGCCTCTACCAACCCAGTCAGAGGGGAAATACTGTGACTGGCCCTCATGGTCACATTTTGGCCAGCTAAATGCCACTGTGGTTCTCACTCCTGCATCCTTGGTTGTCACCAGGCAGGCTATGTTTCTATAGTGATCAACTCCAAAGCCCAGTGGCTTCGCATAGCCATACCAATCCATGCAGGGTGGGGTGGCTCTTCTTGGAAGCTCTGCCCCAGGAAAGATGCGGAGGTCCTTCTGGGTCGTATGACGCTGCCATACTCACGTGATGTGTACTGGAAGGAGAAGAGAAAGTATGAATACACAGATCCCATGGTCAAGCTGGGAAGTGGCACATACCACCTCTGCTCACATGTATCAGCCATGACACACACAGCTCCAAAGGCTAGGAAACTTAGGTTTGTCAAAAGTGCCCAGGGAAAGGGAGCTGCCATGACATCTGGTAATTACATTGTATTGACTCTGTCATGCCCCCTGAGATGTCGTCTCTACCAACATCTTTCCTTTCTCCCCTTCCTACCTTCATGTATGATACTCTCCTAGGGTTGACATGCTGACTCAACTTTCTATTTCTTGGCTCTTATCCATTCCCAATGTATTCTGCTATCCCCATACCATGAATATGTATAAGTCCTTCTAAATCTAACACATTTTCCTAACAGAGGCAGGAAACTGGCTGCCTTTAGACAAGACAATTTTCCTCACCATGTGTCTCAGGGCTGGGAGGTAGAGTTGGCATGTCCCAACATCAGGTCTGGACCCTCTCATAAGGAACACGCCCCCCCCCCCAACAGTGTGGTGTCAGCTGGCTTTAGTTTTCCTTCTTCACCATGTCACCCATTGGCTTGGTCACTTTCCCTTTTCCACTGAGCTCATGGCATCTGCTGCATTCTTTGTCCATATGTCAAGGCTCTGGGAACTTCATTGCCCACATGGAGACTTATCCAGTGCCCGGGCCAATCTGTCTTCTCATCTCGTCAAATGGAGATTTTAATCTTTACTCTACTTCAGCCAGCCATTCCCACAGTGACAATGGGACCTTATTGCCCAGAATTTGCCCCCTTCTGAAATCTTACATTCAACCATCTTGTATTTTGACCACAGCATCCCACTAACCAAGTTATCCTGCTCAGTTTCTTCAATGGAGTGTGTGTGTGTGTGTGTGTGTTTACTCTCATGGAGGGTCCTTTGATTTATTAACTTTCTGCTATGGTTTGTGGCATTTTGGGGACTGTGGCCTAGCTAGCAGAAGTCACTGAGGGAAGCCTTGTAAGTGATAACCACTTTTGATTATAGCCAAACACTGCTTCCTGATTGCCCAAGATGTGAGAAACCTCTGCTACATGCATTCACTGCCATGAACTGCACCCATTCCTTCTCCATCATGATGGACTGCAACTGAGTCACAATAAATCTTTTCTCCCTTAAGTTGCTTCTATCAGGTATTTTGTTATAGTAATGAGACAAATAACTAATACACCTCCATTGTATTTCTTTTGTCAGCTAGTTTAAATCCTCTGAGCCATCATTTGATCACTATACTACTGAAGGTTTGACAACTACATCAAATTATTGTGCATTACATATACTATTAAGAATTGAATCATGTGATTGTGGAGGCTGACAAGTCCTCAAACCTATAGCTGGCTGGAGACCCAGGAGAACTAATGGTGTAAATTTCAGTCTGAAAGCTTGCAGCTCAAGAACCAAAACGTTTTAAGTTCAAGTCTGAAGCAAGCAAGGACCAATATCCCAGTTGAAAGGCCACCAGGCAGGAGGAGTTTGCTCAGGGGATAGTTGGCCTTTCACCTCTAGTCAGGCCTTCAGGTGATTGGATTGGGCCAACCCACATTGGAAAGAACCATTGCATTACAGTTTACCAAACCAAAGGCCAAGCTCATCCAGAGATGTCCTGACACACTTGTTCAGAATAATATCTGATCAAACATCTGGGCATCCCACGGCCCTGGCATCCTGCCTTGCTTTGTTCTGGAAACCACTCCAGTGTCATTTCATGACGACATCATTCACTGTTGCTCACCCCTATAAGGAAGCTTCTTCTGAAAGGGAACTGTGTATTGCTCATCGTTTAGTCCCAGCACTTCATGCAGTGCCTGGTACATAGTAGGTGCTCAAAATACCTCTGTCAAGTGAGAGTAAGGCATGTGGGACTGTGGATGTAGCTCAATTGGCAGAGTGCTTGCCTAGCATGCGCAAAGCCCTGGGTTTGCCCCTCAGTACTATATAAACTGAGCATAGCTACACATGCCTACAATTCTAGCACTCAGGAATTAGAGGCAGGGGGATGAGAAGTTCAAGACATCCTCACCTCTATAATAAATTCCAGAACAGCTTGGACTACATGAGATCCTGTTTCAAAAGAGGAGCTGGAGAGATAGCTTGGCAGTTGAGGCACTTGCCTGTGAAGCCTCTGGACCCAGGTTCCATTTCCCAGAACCCATGTAAGCCAGATGTGCAAAATGGTGCATGCTCCTGAAATTTTTTTTTAATATTTTTATTTATTTATTTATTTGAGAGTGACAGACACAGAGAGAAAGACAGATAGAGGGAGAGAGAGAGAATGGGTGCGCCAGGGCTTCCAGCCTCTGCAAATGAATTCCAGACGCGTGCGTCCCCTTGTGCATCTGGCTAACGTGGGACCTGGGGAACCGAGCCTCGAACCGGGGTCCTTAGGCTTCACAGGCAAGCGCTTAACCGCTAAGCCATCTCTCCAGCCCCTGAAATATTTTTGCAATGTCTGGAGGCTCTGATGTGCCCATTTTCTTTTCTGTCTGTTTTTTTCTCTCTCTAATAAAGAAATAAAATAAAATGTTTTTAAGGAAGGAAAAGAAAAAAGAGGTGTAAGCCATGAAGTGAGACAATTCCCAGAGCCCAGTTAGGACCATGGTGACCAGGGCATCTGTGGATGAGGAGGGGCTTGAAGTTTAGCACAAGACGCTGGGGCTTGTTTGGCAGCACCAATGGTGAAGGAAGTCGTACTGTACTCTGGGTCAGAGAACTTGGATTCGAGTTCTGTTTCTGCCATTTCTTAGCTACTAATGACTCATGGCAATCCACTTAACCTTCCAAAGCCCTTGTTTTTTTCATTTGTTAAGTGGGGATGTGAATGCCAACCTCATAATATTGTCAGGATCAAATGAGGTGAGAGTTGTGGGAAGTTCTGTGTATTTTACAAGTTCTGTGAAGGTCTTTAGAGGATTCAGGAACTTGGGTAAATGGCATCTTAGACAGGCTTAGCAAGGAACTCAGGAACCTGCTCCCTGGGGTCTGGAGAAGCCTCGGCAGAACAGAGTTCCAGCTCCATGGAGCTCCCAGGGGCAACACAGCAGAGAGTAGCTCAGCCTGGACTCAGTCTTGGTCTCATCTAAGCTTCCCGAGGAGACCCAAGTATGCGCCCCTGGGAGGAAGGCACGGCCAAGGGCGGCTCATCGCAGAACAGGATAGCCAGGCTCCCTCTTCCTAATCCCAGATCTGTTCCAACTGACTTGACCTCTTCTTTCCTGTTTCCAGGACCCTGAAGAACCCATATCTGAACCTAAAGAGAGACCCTAGCATGGGCCAAGGGGTGGTCATTGCATATGGTAGGAGGTCTGGGCAAAAGCCATCTTCTGTCAAGACTTGGGTTCCTGGCCCAGGTCTAGCTAGCCCGAGTCCTGGGCAGAAGCTTCTGGGCTTTTTATGCATTTCAGAAATTGGCCTTGGGCCTCCAGGCCTACTATAGAGGTTGTTGTGCAGGCCAGCAGAATAAAAGAGCTGAGACTGTTCTGAGCCCTTGTGTGCTATGCAAAGAGTAAAGAGTATCAGAAATCAGATGGGCTGGAGAGATGGCTTAGCGGTTAAGCGCTTGCCTGTGAAGCCTAAGGACCCCGGTTCGAGGCTCGGTTCCCCAGGTCCCACGTTAGCCAGATGCACAAGGGGGTGCACGCGTCTGGAGTTCGTTTGCAGAGGCTGGAAGCCCTGGCGCGCCCATTCTGTCTCTCCCTCTATCTGTCTTTCTCTCTGTGTCTGTCGCTCTCAAATAAATAAATAAATTAAATTAAAAAAAAAAAAGAAATCAGACTTGGTAAAGGCCTCCATGCAGTCCATGCCACAGTCAAAGGATGAGTCCACATGAACCTGGCTCATCCAGGCCTGAACTGAGACATGGGGGATGTGGGTTTCACGAAACCTGATTCCAAAAAAGGGAATCCACTGGGTGGGTGTGGGATGTTGCTATAGGGGCTGGGTGCTCATGAGATGTTGCTGTGGGGATCGAGGGGCTGCTATCCAGTTTTGGGGATACATGAGAAAGAAGGAGAGAGTGGCAGTGATCAGACAAGCCCAGGAGGACACAGCAGGAGCCCGCTGAGCTGGCCAGCCTATGCCAGGACCCAGCAGTGCCAGAGTTTTAAAGTGGTTGCTTATAGCTGAGTGTTTAAAGCAGTTTACTCTCGGTGCCAACTGTTCTTGGATGATTTTCCCTAAATGTTTTATGTCTTGCACTTGTGCCCAGAGGCAGTTTTCTATGGTGGGGGCTCTTCTGTCAATCTGTCACGGTGAGTGATTAGTAGCAAGGAGGAGAGAGAGCTGCCCTTGTCCCCACAGGGGCCTGGAAGAGGTCTGCACACATAGTCCATCAGGCAATTGTCTGTTGATCAGCCCGTCCCCTGGAATGAGTGCCTATCAATCTGTCAATGTGGCCAGATGGGGGTGTCCGAAAACTGGGGTAACATCTTTACCCTCGGGGTGCTTAGAATTGAATGAGGTGCTCTGTCTCTTTCTCCCGTGTGTGTGTGTGTGTGTGTGTGTGTGTGTGTGTGTGTTTGCATGCACACACACACACACACACACACAGAGCTTATAAGGAATGATTTAGGGTCCTCTGAGAGGATTCTCCCTCACAAAACCTCTTCTCTATCTTGTTATCTTTCCTGGTACCTGAACTTCCTTTAACTGAGGGAGGAGTGACTTTCTTCATATCTGTGCAACCAGGGCAAGTCATGAGCTACCTAGCTTGGGATGTAGGCAGATTACTGACTCCTTTCTCTTGTCTTGCTCCAACTGCTTGTGTATTGGGTAGTGGTACTTGGGGCTCAGAGCTGGCCGTATACAACCATCTGGACTGTGGGAGGCTCTGGGATCAGATCTGATAGGGTTAGTGTCAGGACTGGGCCTGGCTCCTGGTGGCTAAGTAGTGAAGGTCTGTTGGATGAATGAATGAGAGTCAAGCACTGGCATTATAAGTGGGCTCTTACAAATGCAAATTCCCTGGTGAGAGGCAGGGCCAGGTCAGACAGACCCAGGTTAGATTCTCAGCTTGGCCAACCACGAAGTTTCTTAGCTTGTGAAATGGGATCAGAACATCTTCCTCACATAGTAGTGGTGCAGATTAAATGTGTGTGAGAACTTGGAAGTCAGGAGTGGGCAAGGGAAGCAAGAAGCCCAAGTAGAAGTGAGAGAGGTCAAACACAGTGCCCCGATCCTGGGAGAGAGCAGAAGAAAGCAGATCATTGAGGAGTCATTTTACCTTAGACGCATGCTTGGAAAGGGGACAATCAAAATGTGTCAACTCAACAAGGAGGGTCTGGGGGAGGGGGTAGGACATGGATGAGCCTAACAATGGTACCAACTTGACTGTATTCACTGAGTACAAAACTAATTAATTAATACACATACACACTACACACACACAAGAAAAAAAAGTGTCAACTCTCCTCAAAGTGCTCTGTAAACATGTATTGTGTTATCTGATTTTCATAGAAATCTGGGGGGATTTTCATATATGTTTTTTTCCCACTTTGAAAGTGGTAAGACCGCAGGCCAGATAATGGAGAAAGGTGTACATGTGACAGTACACACTAGTCTCTGGAACCCAGGTTCCTTTGCGGATGGGACTGTTACAGCAAAAACAACCAAGCGGCCATTTGGGAGATTTGACCCCTACAAAGCCAGGCCTCCCACAACTGATTACAAATACTGTAAGCACTAGGAATGGGGACTGAGGGGTCAGCTCTTCCCCAACTTCGCCCGCTGTCTTGAAGGCCGTGACAAATTGTTGTGGGGGCAGATCTCAGGAGAGCCTGAGTGGAGCTTGAGCCAGATGCTATCAGCGTTGTCACCAGGTCCAACTGTCCCTGTGTCCAGGATGGCCTTGTAACCATGTCACCTGCTAGTCTGATGGAAGCCATCCCTATCCTGGAGTCCAGAGTCTGGGATCAAGTCTGCCTTCTGCCTCTTGCTGAGTGGGAGCTGCTGGAAACTCATTAGCTCTGTGTTTGTGTCAGGAAGGGAAGCTGCACGGGTGGACAGGATGAGACCAGAAAAGGTCTGTTCTGCCCCAGAGATGCTTGGGTGTCCCTTGTAAAAGAGCCCTCCAGGGGGTGCAGCATGTGGCTCAGGTGTACAAGCCACCGCTTGTAGAGCTGACCTGGAGCAGTGTGCTGAACACAAATAGCTACAAACATCTGTGGGGTCTCTCCAGGGCAAATGGCAATGTGAGACCCCTTGTTCAAAAGGTACGAAGACTTTCAGCCCAGCAACAGTGCCCCATTAACCGAAGCGTGGGGCTCTCTGAGCATGGGTCTCTGAGAGACAACATAGATCGTCTGCCCCACAAAGCTAGCCCTGGTCTTGGGGCTTACTGCAGTTAAGAAGGGACCCTTCCCTGGTCCCTGCAGGCTTGGACTTACCTGTGAGTCTTCAGGTGGTCTGGGGTTGCAGAAAGCCGGGGGCAGAGGAGTGTGGCACTGGAGGGTGAGGGGTCTCTCGACCCTGAGCAGAAGGACATCTCTTCACTTCCCATTCAGTAAGTTTCCTCCTCATTCCAAAGCCACCACGAGGTAATAGTCTTTGACACATTTCATTGAAATATAATAAAATATTTGCATGGCGTTATTAAATAAATAAGGGTTGACTTGAAGCAGTGCTTATTGGGAAATGTGATATGAAAATTCATTTAATATGAAAGAACGCAGAAGCTTAAGTTTATGGTAATGGATTGATTGCAGATAGTATCTAATAACTCCATACAAATATATTTCAATCACAATATCCGTCAGGCTGAGCCCCAGTTCCAAAGGCGTAAAGGGGTGATTGTATGCCCGACCTCTCTTCCGGGCCAGATTAGAATTAATTAATTGCTAATATTGTGACATTACTTTTGTAATTAAGAAGCTCCACAATTTCCAGTGGTGGTGGGAATGAAAAGTGTTTATTATTGTCTCAGATGAGGCGGGGAAGGAAGAGAAGCGGAAAAGGAGAAATCCAGAGAGGGAGGATGCTTTATCTCCTGTCTTGAGCTTTCAGGAGTTGCCTGCAGTGTGAGCAGCTCCAGATAACAGGCAGGGTCCCAGGGCAGAGCCTATGGCACCTCACAGAAGGTCAAGGGCGACTCTTCTCTCGGGCTTGCTGATCCCAAGGGGATGGCCCAGAAGCCTACTGAAGAAAGGGGGAGCTTGTGGGAAGTGGTGACATGAGGCAGAGATCAAAGGTGGGTCAAGGCTGATGGGCACTGACACGCCCCTTCCTCCCTTGATAAACTGTGAAATCAATTTGTCCTTGGCCAGGATGAACTCAGTGAGGCGAATGCTGTCACTTCTGGGTGGCTGTAGCGGGTCTGGAGAAGGAGGAGAGGCGCCTGTCTACAGCCCATATGCTGGCCTGTCTCCCAGTCCACGACCCTGCGAGCTTGCTTGTCTTCTGCCTTTTCCCTTCCTGGGGAGAAAATGAAAATAATTTCCTTTGAAACGTGACATTTCCTAATCCGGCGCCCGGCCTGGCTGACAGCAGGATTAGTGTGCTCAGGCTGCCAAGCCTGGCTGGCCATATGCAGGCGCCTCCCGTGGGGCTGCAGTGGCCAGCACCAGCCCCTCCCCTGGCTCTTCTCCCATCCCTAGACGAGTCTCAGCTGTCCCCTCCATCTGCACATCGGGGACTGGTGGGCTGGAAGCCAGTTCTGGGGGCCCTTTCCTGACTAAAGTTTGAAGTCAGCTTCCTTCACCTGCTGGCAGCTGTCTGAGTTGTTAATGGAAGGGAGGGTGAGGGAGGCGGGGTCCCTTCTTGGACCTGAGGCGCTTCCTGAGCTCTGTCTGGGTTTCGGTCATCTTATCTTCCAGAGACACTGTTGCATTAGGTAGTTTTGACCCCCTTGGCTCCCAGCAGTCTCCGATTCTACAGAGCCCTTCTGTTAATAATAAATACCAGTGGCGGTGCTTGTTTACTGAGCAAAGCATTCTTCTGGCTCTGCCTCTTTTTCCGCTGTAACTGTCCCCGAAGGTGTCCAGGACAGGCACTTTGCTTTGGCTCTCTCTCAGATGTGTTAGAGACAGCACCTCACCCCTCATTCATGGGTTATTAGCATAGCCAGTGGCCACACCTCTCAGCAGTCTGACAGGTGGACGGTTTCCTTCTCAGAGATGAAGAAAATAAAGTCACTCGCTCAGATTAGCACCGGACGTAGAACGAAGCTCAGCCCACCCCCCAGGGCTCTATGCTCTGCTGCCTAAGCTGCCTCCTCTGTTGACCTGTGAGCCCTCTTTAGATCCTCCCAGCCCATAAGCCCGGAGCTGGGGGACCAGTCCGGGCCCAGTACCTGGCTGGGTGTAAACTTATTTCATTTTAATTTTTGCAGTAGGGTTGAGATGCTGCTATGGTGAGGGGTGTACCATGTCCTGCTGCTCTGCTTTGTGACCGCTAAGTCTGGGACCTTGGGAGGTGTCCCCAGAAACAGAATTCCTGACCCCTAGGCCTGTCCACAAGATCAAGATGAAAACTGACAACCCAGGAAGGCACAAGTCATCAGAGGGCAAGGAACAAGGGTGTCAGCTGGTTTTGCTAGAAGTCTCTTCCCTGGCCTCGAAGCCCAGCAAGGCCAGGAGAGAACAGGAACCCGAAGGCCCCGGTTTCTGAATCTGTTAGTCACCTTAGTCACTGGCTGAGACGTTAGGGTTTTCCAGAAGGGCTTGAAGACCGGGAGAAGGGACAAGGGAGTCTCTACCTCCGCCTTCTCCTCTCCCTCTATTCCTTTCTCTTCTCTGTGGGGTAGATGTTGGAATCTGGGGTTTGAAAGCTGAAGAGCATTTTATGCAGAGGGTGAGGTGCTGTGGGGAAAGGAAGGAGGAGTGAGCCCACGTGCAGTAAGGCTGAGCTCTGCCCTCTGGCCCCATCTCCAACAAAGAGTGAGGATGGGAGGAAGTTGCCCAGGGCCCAACTACCATAGAAAGACGGCTTGATCACAGATTTTTTTTTTTTTTTGAAACAGTATTTGTTGGAGATTAGCAAGGTAGAAAACTAAATCCAAACCCCATGGACTGGGAGTGCTGGGCTGGCTCACGGGGAGCACCCATCCCCACGGGTAGGCGGGTGGCTGGGCACCCAGATTCGTCCCACAGCTCCATTCTGCCTCTTTTCTCCCAGCTCTCCCTGCGTGGCGTCCTTTCTTCTCGGTCAGGTGTTCCAGCCGGCCTCTCTTTCTTGTCTTCTCTGCCCCTCCCGTCTCGCTTCGCATTTTCTCCCTCCCCTATCGATCCCCCCGACCTCCGCATTAGCATTCACAACCTCTGGCACCATCCACTTAGGCCAGAAAGACAGCTCCTTGGAAACACAATTGAAATATATTTTTTTTATAAATGACCAGCGGAGTTTGAGTGACATGCCCTTCTTAGGCTAAATAAAATTAAAGTTAAACCTTCTAAAAAATACATGAGCCAAACATCTTGGGCACATTTCATTATGCAAATAGGGCTGTCCGGCACTGAACAAATTAGCCCTCCTTTTGAAATCCGCCGCTGCCTTCCCTTCGCTCTGCACCCCCCCCCCCTTTTCTCTCCCTCTGGGTTGTGAGCAAAAAGGCTTTGTGTTTTTAGGCCGACAGCTGGAGTCTAGGATGGAGAGGTGGGGGAGGGGGAAAGCTGGAGGGTGGGAGGACCCAAGGACTCCTTATTTCTTTGTCCCATTCTTTTCTGTGCGCTGTGAAAACCGGGACTCCTTACCCTTTCTCTTTCCAAACTGCTTGGCGGGGTCTGGCCGGGAGAGGTCAGTCTGGTGTCGGAAATAGGGTCTCTTGGGATTGCGGGGGATATTCAGACCCCTCCGTCTGGGGTCTGTGGCTGCTGCTGGCCTTGAGGATAGACCCATCCCACCCCAGGTACAGCTGCTCCTTTCCAGGCCCAGGTGGTATAAAGCATGTCTTCTTGTTTGTTTTCCCAATCCCCAGGGGGCCATTGGGAAACCTGGGTGGGCTTTTCCATGCTCCTCTGTGCTCAGCCCACTGACTCAGAGGATCTGAGCCCAGGGAGGAAGGAGGATGGGTGACTGGGATAGATGAGGGGAGGCAGCTGCCAAGGTCACTGGGCAAGACTGTGGCCCTTATAACCAGCCCTGCACATGATCCGCGCTAGAGTGAAATATCACCAATAACCAGTCCTCTGTAGGCAGACATACACTGGGGAAGGGGAACACTACAAGGCACCGGGGAATTTAGACTCAAAGCTCTTGGATGTGCCTGTGTTCTACAGGTACAAGGACTGAGGTCAACATGGATGTGGTGAGGTGGCCAAGGCTGATTAAAGTGGCTCTGGGTTCACTGGTGCCTTACTAGGCTTGGGCTGCTGTAACAGAATACCATAGCCTCTGCAATTTATAAACAGCAGAAATTTATGTCTATCTGTTTTGGAAGTTCAAAACTGAAAAAACAATCTAAATATATATGCATATGTTTATATGTGTAAATATGTTTTTATATTTTATCTGTTCCTTGCTTTTTTCACTCAACTCACATTAATTCATGTCACTAAATACATCTACTTCCCTACTAGCTTGCTGCTGTAGAGTATTTTACCCCACATACCCACCAAATACTGCTTTGGATCCCCCAGCTGACAGAAGCTCTCCTTGCCTCAGACTCCTTGCTGTGGTGAGCAGTTTGTACCCTGTGCTCTCCTGGGTCTCTGGGAAGTTAATATAACACATGTGCCCAGCAGAGGGCCTGCTGGGCCTTGGTCAGTTTCACTTGGAGCAGATGGTGACTCTAGAGGCCAGCTGTGTCAGTGACCTCTCCCCTGTTGTGCCTGTCGGTTTCTGATGCCCCACATCTTTCACAGCCCTTGCTGTCTGTTACCTGGCTTTCAAATGGTCGCCAGGCTGACAGACTTAAGGCCACTCTTTACTGTTCTTTGCATGGCTCTGATGGCTATGGTATCTTACTGCCATCCTCCTCATGCACCTGCTCTGAGGAAGGGCTTGGAAGATTCTTTTTTTAAAATTTTTTAAAAAATTATTTATTTATGTGTGTGAGAGAGGGAGAGGGAGAGGAAGAGGGAGAGAATGCTTACGCCAGGGCCTCCAGCCACTGCAAACGAACTCCAGACACATTTGCCACCCTGTGCATCTGGCTTACGTGGGTCCTGGGGAATCAGTCCGAGGTCCTTTGGCATTGCAGCCAAGCGCCTTAACTGCTAAGCCATTTCTCTAGCCAAAGGCTTGGGAATTTCACTTGTTGTGAATTGCTGGCCACAGTCTTTGTTCTTCCTCAGTGTGTGTTGCATGTTGATTTGACACAGTCTTTGTTTAAGTTATTGCAGTATTTTCTTTTAGTGGGCTGTCCACCTGCCCGATGACTCTGTGGTGTCCTTCTGTGAACAGAAATCTCCGATTTTATTCTAGTTAAATATATAGTTTCTTTTTTTTTTTGCCTCATAGTTTGTGCCTTTTGGGGTCTTATTAAAGAAATCTTCCCATACCAAGGCCACAGATCTACCCTTTACATTTTCTTTAGTTTCATATGTCACTTTTAAGCCCTTAATTGTCTGGGTTAGTTTAAGTTTCTATACAGTGGAAAGGGAGGTTTAAGGTATTTTATTAAAATGTGTATGGTAAGCCAATCTACTTAATATCACCCACTGAGCAAACCATTTTTTTTTCTCCAGCACTTTACTCACCTACATCCTATACTCCACCTAAATATACCCACCCACCCACATGTGCACACACCTGTGCGTGTGTGCACGCACACACACACACATACATACACACACACACACACACACACACACACACACACACGGATTCTCTCTCGTAAACAATGGGCCACTTATTTGCTTATTTGTTAGTGCCTGTGTCAGTATTACAGTTTCTTTTAAGAAAAATATAGTAGTTGTTAGGACTGTTCCTAAACAGCTCTTTCTTTCACCAAAATAGTAGGGTTGCATTTTTTTTTGTCCACTTGGAGTTTGCCGTGGCTCTGTGACTTAATCTGGACAATGAAGTGTGAGCACAAGTGACACCTGTCACTTCTGGGAGTCAGCTTTCAGAGTTGGTATTTAACTCACCATGTCCCCTTGCCTGCCATGACAGCCTGTACTGCTCCAGGTCAGGTAGGTGCTGCTTGTCTGCATCCCACAGGGAAGAGGCAGCGGGACCTCAGGAACCCCGGTGGACATGGACCGTGTACGAAAACAAACCTCTGCCGGTTCCATTGATTGCAATTAGGGTTTTTGTTTCTGCTGCAAAATCTAGCCTATCCTGATTGCAACACTGGCCGTGCCTTGTGCTGATTCCTTCCAGTAGCTGATAAGGCATGTCCCTCCTCGCCTCTTTGCTGTTCTTTTAAAAATTGCTCCTTTGTGTCTCCCTCCCTCCGTTCCTTTTCACTCCCTCCTTCTCCTCTCTTTCTTCCTTCCTTCTCTCTCAATCTTGTCCTTTAAATACTGGTGTGTGTATGACGTGTATATGTGTTTGAGCATGCTGTGTGAGGTCAGAGAACAGCTTCGGGTTCCACCTTGTTTAAGGCCAGATCTCTCCTTTTAGCGCTACTTTGTTCACCAGGCTGGTTGACCAGCAAGGTTCTGGGAGTTTCCTGTCCCTGCCTCCCTTCTTGCTGTATACAGGAGCAGCACTGGGGCGATAAATGCTAGCTACTGCGTCTGGCTCTTATGTGGGTTCTGGGGATCCAAACCTAGGTCATCATGCTTGTACAGCAAAAGTTTTATCCACTGAGCCACCAACCCCAGCCTTGATTTTATTTATTTATGAGACATAGTCTAACGTAGCTCTGGCTGGCCTTGAACTCACTGTGTAGTCAAGGCTAGTCTTGAACTCCTAATCCTCCTGCCTCCACCCCTCAAGTTATGGGATTACCTTTGTGGTTGTTCTTGCATCTTAGAATTTTTCAAACTTCTAAGATATAAAAAATTTACCCATACAGGCAGTTTTATTTTTAATTAATTTTTTAAAACTTTTTCAAGGTAGGATCTCGCTTTAGTTCAGGCTGACCTGAAATTCACTGTGTAGTCTCAGGGTGGCCTAGAACTCATGATGATCCTTCTACCTCTGCCTCCCAGGTGCTGGGATTCAAAGCATGCACCACCACACCCAGTTCCAGTTTTATTTTTATGTATTATGGGAGGGAGGGGGGAGAGAGGGAGAGAGAGAGAACGGGCATGCCAGGGCCTCCAGTCGCTGCAAACGAACTCCAGACACATGTAGCACCTTGTGCATCTGGCTTATGTGGGACCTGGAGAATTAAACCAGGGTCCTTTGGCTTTTCAGGGAAGTGCCTTAACTGCTAAGCCATCTTTCCAGCCCCCGTACAAGCAGTTTTGAGTGAGTGAAACAGAGCACTTTAGTTGATGAAATAAAAAAAGATTTGTTCTTTATAAGCATCGCTTTAAAAACTATTTTAGGAGAGATGGCTTAGCGGTTGGAGAGATGGCTTAGCGGTTAAACGCTTGCCTGTAAAGCCTAAGGACCCTGGTTCGAGGCTTGATTCCCCAGGACCCATGTTAGCCAGTTCACAAGGGGGCGCATGCATCTGGAGTTCGTTTGCAGTGGCTGGAGGCCCTGGAGCGCCCATTCTCTCTCTCTTTCTCTCTCTCTCTGCCTCTTTCTCTCTGTCGCTCTCAAATAAATGAAAAATAAAAAAAAAATTAAAAAAAAAACTATTTTGGGCTGGAGAGATGGCTTAGTGGTTAAGCACTTGCCTGTGAAGTCTCAGGACCCTGGTTCAAGGCTCAATTCCCCAGGACCCACTTTAGCCAGAAGCACAAGGGGGCGGCGCATGCGTCTGGAGTTTGTTCACAGTAGCTGGAGGCCTTGTCTTGCCCATTCTCTCTTTTTCTCTCTGCCTTTCTCTCTGTGTCTGTCTCTCTCAAATAGATAAATAAAAATTCAACAAAAAAATTAAAAAAAAAACAAACTATTTTATTTGGCTGGGCATGGTGGTGCACACCTTTAATCCCAGCACTCAGGAGGCAGAGGAAGGAGGATCGTCATGAGTTCAAGGCCACCCTAAGAATACAGAGTGAATTCTAGAAAAAGAGAGAGAGAGGGAGAGAATGGGTGTGCCAAGACCTCCAGCCACTGCAAACAACTCCAGATGCATGTGCCCCCTTGTGCATCTGGCTTACGTGGGCACTGGGGAATCAAATCTGGGTCCTTAGGCTTCATAGGCAAACACCTTAACTCTCCAGTCCCCAAGCATTATTTCTTTTCTTTTGCTTAAAAATTTTTATTTATTTATGAGGGGAGAAAGAGATAGAGATAGAGAGAGAATGGGTACACCAGAGCCTCTTGCTACAGCATACTCCAGACCCGTGGACCATGTGTGCATCTAGATTTACATGGGTACCGAGGAATTGAACCCTGGCTGGCAAGCTTTGCAAAAAAGCTCCTTTAACCACTGATCCATCTCTCCAGTCCTACTTTTTTTCTTTTAAGACAGGTGTCACTGAGTAGCCCTGGCTGGTTCTAAACTCAGTGATCCTCTTTTCTTAGTTTCTTGGTTGCTGGGATTGTAGGTATGAGTCGCTGTGTGTGGTAAATGTCACCCTTTAAGGTACACAAGTTGCTGCCACATCTCCATGTAGTTTTGCAACCTCCAGCTTATTCTTCTGACTCAATGCCCCATGCTCTCCTCTTCATGTTCCGTCTTTGGAATACTGCCTTTTCCATTGGTAAAAAACAAAAATCCCTCTTGAATGTCATGCAGAGAAGTATCCCTCTCACCCCAACTTTTGGTACCATTGTTCCTCAGGCCTTCAGGGGGTCACCTTTTATTCTACATTTATAGAGATAATTTTCTAAACAATGACAGTCCTCCCTTAAAAGAAATTCTGATGCCAGCTGTTGAAACAATACAAAATTATCCACTTTGTTACACATAAAAGATGCTGGGAAAAATTGGATAGCTCTGGGGCAGGAGAAGGAAAACATAGCTCAGATAATGTATCTTGCATCTTAAGAGAATAACACATTTCATATCAATAAGGATGCTAACTATAAAATCAGAGAAAATAGAATAAAAATGTGACCTCTGTTTCTTTGTGTGTGTGGTTTTGTGTGTAAGTGCCCGTGAGCACACACATGTGGGGGGTATATGTGTGCATGTGTGTACATGTGGAGGTTGGAGGTTGACACTGGGTGTCTTCCTAGATCACTCTTCTTTTCATTTTTTGGAGACAGGGCTTCTGGCTTGAACCCAGAGCCTTCCAATTCGGCTACTCTAGCCAGATAGCTTGCCTCAGGGATTCCCTGCCCCTGCCTCTGTATTCTGGAATTATGGGTAGCTGCCAAGCTTCCCTGACTTTCATCTGGGTGGTAAGGATCTAAACTCTGCTCATCATTCTTGCATAGCAAGTGCTCTAACCATTGAGCTCTCTCCCAGCCCCTGACGTCTGTGACTAACCTTAATTATAGCATTTGAAATCATGTGCACAGAAAATATCAAAGAAAACTGAACCACTGGACATCTGATCAGCAGAAGCAGACTTTTAAGGGTGTTTTAGCTTATTGTCACTACAACAAAGCCTGAAACCAACTGACTTACACCCAAGAAATAGGTTTATTTTGGCTCACAAGTTTTGAAGTTTCATTCCATGGTTGCTTAATCTGGCTGCTATTGGGCCTTCGGAGAGGCAGGGCATCATGCTAGAAGCATGTGGAAGAGGAGAGGAGGGGGCTGATGTCCCACCATCCCCTTAGAGGATATGTTCTGATGTGCTAATTCCCTTGTAGCTCCACCTCATAAAGATTCCACCTCTCTCCAGTGGCACCTCAGGCTGGGACTGAGCCTCTAGCATATGAGCCTGTGGGGAACATATAAGATCCAAAAGCATGATGAAGGTTAATCTAGAAACCTGGTGACTTTTTTAAAAGAGATTTTTATTTTATTTCTCAATTTTATTAAACAGTTTCCATGATTATAAAAAATATCCCATGGTAATAACCTTCCTCTCCCCTTTTCCCCTTTGAAATTCCCTTCTCCATCACATCTACTCCCCATCTCAATAAGTCTCTCCTCTATTTGGATGCCATGATCCTTCCCTCCTCTTATAATGGTCTTGTGTAGGTAGGGTCAGGCACTATGACGTCATGGATATCGAGACCAATTTTTTGTCTGGAGGGAGCACGTTTTAAGGAGTCCAGTCCTTCCTTTGGCTCTTACATTCTTTCCTTCACCTCTTCCGCATTAGACCCTGAGCCTTGGAAGGTGTGATCGAGATGTTACTCGGTACTCTAGTCACTTCTTTCCAGCACCATGAAACCTTCTGAGTTGTCCCAAGGTCACTGCCGTCTGAAAAGAGAAGATTCTCTATCCAAAGTGAGAGTAGCATTAATATAAGGGTATGAATATTAAGAGAAGTGCTTACTGGGCAGTTTGATAAGCATAGTATATACACTTAACCAGACATCAGCAGATGTTACAACCATAGGGCTCATGACTACCCCTTAAACCTGGTGACTTTTAAAATGTGTATTTAAGAAAACATTTGCAACCTCAATAAAGGGTTCAATCAATGGAGGAAACTCAGAAAGCAATCTCATGAATAGGCAATTCCCTGAAGAAGAAATTTAAATAACAAAAAAAGAGATAATACAGAAAAAAACCCCACTCAGATTTATTTACAATTAACTAAAAACTAATTTCAGAAATCTGGCTGGAATTTTGTGTGGAATTATATTGAACTCATAAATTAATGTGAGGGTAATTTTTTTTTCTGTAAATTTGGGTCTTGTTTTACCTTTTGATAATTTATACTGTTAAAAATAAACGTTCTTGACATTTGTAGGTTGGTTAATTTCCAAGTACTTTATATGTTTTGTTGGTGATGTAAGTGACACCTACTTTTAGTTGGATACTGGCATAGGTAGATACACCTGCTGCCCGTGGACAGAAGATAGGCTCGTCTATTTTCTTTCTCCACCTAGCCTCCTCCCAGTTGCCTGCAACTCCTGTCAGCTCCTTCAGTGTTGAGTGCAGGGAGGGGTGATGAGGAAGGGGCGGCAATTCTTACTGAATGATGCTGTCATAGCATGGCCCTGGCCATTGGGTCCTGTGCCACCTCACTTAAGCTAGACTTCAGTTTCCCAGAATTTCTTTCTTCAAATGGTCCCCTTATTGCCCTACTTGGGCCAGGGCTAGGGTCTAGCCAGCCATGGTTTGTGGGTTATGGGTGAGGGTGGGGTTGGAAGCAACCAGTTGTGGGTCTTGCCCAGTGAGACAGACAGACAAACTAGCCAGAGGGAGGGTTTGCTGTGTGTCCACTGCATGTAGCTGTCAGGCCCACGATGCTGGGGTTAGTCTCCTCAGTCTTCCCCACTGGCCAGACTCAGCTGAGGCTTGCTGGGGAGGCAAACTCTGGGCTTGAGGAAGGGAGGCTAGGCCTCTGCCCATCTCAGAAATGATTGGGTTTCTGGACCACCCTTCTTTCTTCTTCTACCTTTCTCAGAGCAGAGTTTTCCGACAAATTTAGCTATAGATCGAATATTGTGTTTGAGTCAACAAGACTCAGTGAAGGACTAAGTCATGTGGGGCATCAATTTCTATTGCTTACATAGGCTACTACTTTAATTCTGAAAATAATTCTGAGGGGGGGGGGGGAGAATATGCGTGTTATTAAGACTCAGTGAAAGAAACCTGCACAGAATCAAACATCTAGCTAGTGACAAACCCATGGACTTCATATCAAATCATGCTCCCGCCAGCCTAGAGAAAACCTGAATGAGCGTCTGTGGTGGTTTGAATGCAAAGCGTCCTCCGTACACTCAGTGTGTTTGAATGCTTAATTCCCGGTTGGTGGTGCTATTTAGGAAGGCTGTAGAACCTTGAGGTGTTACAGCCCATCCTGCTGGCTCTTTCTACTTTCTCCCTGCTCATGTGATGTGAGGCAGCTTTCTGCCCCTGCTGTGCTTTGCCTGCCATCACTATGTACACGCTACGTAAATTCTGTCCTTTCATAAGTTGCTTCTGGTTGGGTATTTTGTCCCAACAATTAGAAAGACACACCATCCTTTTTCCTATATGGGGGCCTTGAGCTTTCTTATGTTTGGAAATTGCTTGGTTAAAAAACAATGGGATCATAATGCTAAGATTTCTTTTATTGTGGAGGAGACCAATCATTTTTTCTGGTATTTAAGAATAGCCTATTTGGGGCTGGAGAGATGGCTTAGTGCTTAAGCACTTGCCTGTGAAGCCTAAGGACGCCAGTTCGAGGCCCCAGGACCCATGTTAGCCAGATGCATAAGGGGGTGCAATCATCCGGAGTTCGTTTACAGTGGCTGGAAGCCCTGGCGCCCCATTCCCTCTCTCTCTGCCTCTTTCTCTGTCTGTAGCTCTCAAATAAATAAATAAAGTAAACAAAAAAAATTAAAAAAAAAAAGAATAGCCTATTTGTGGCTGGGATGTAGCTCAGTTGGTAAAGCATTTGCCTAGCGCTCACACGGCCCTGGTTCCACCCACAGTACTGCATGAATTAGCTGTGGTGGCCCATGCCTGTAATCTTAGCACTCAGGAGGTAGAAACAGGAGGATTAGAAATGTAAGTACATAGTGAGTTTGAGGTTAGCCTGGGCTACAGAAGACTCTGTCTAAAAAAAATGTTTATTTGTATCTTTTGCCCAACCCTTCATTAATTGATACTCTTTCTCCTTTCAGAGACTATTATGTTTCTGATATGTGTATTAGTGACTTTGTCCATTACTGTGACAAAATACCTGACTAGAAGCCATTTGAGGGAAAACAGGCTTATTTTGGCTCACCCTTAAGAGTACAGCTGACCCAGAGAGGGCCTGGCAGCAAGAGCGTAAGGCAGCTGGTCACCTGGCATTGGCAATATTGAAGCAGAGAGAGATGAGTGCCGTGCTCAGCTCACTCTCAGCGTTTTATTCAGTCCAGGTCCCCAGCCCATGGCATGGTGCTGCTGACGGTCAGGGTGGGCCTGCCCACCTAAGTTAACTTAATCTGGAAAATCGCTCACAGACATGCCCAGAGGCTTTTTTTCTTGGTAATTCTAAAATTCTGTCAAGTTGGTAGTTAATATTAGCCACCACAATATGATGTAATTATTTTTCAATTTTATAATTTTTCAGCTTTATTTATAGTGTTTCTAACCTCACAAAATCCAAAATAGGCAAATTTGACTGTTATATAGTCAAGTCTAGTCAGTAGTTTTTTGGCTTTTTGTTTGGGATCATCTATACCATTCCAATATTATATCTTCAAAATGCTCTCATTTTTTTCCTAGAATTTTAGTATTCTATTTTATAGAAAAATGTAGTTTTAATTATTATTGAGTCAGTTTGGGTATAAGGTGTGAGGTAGGGATCCAGCTTATTTTTGTTCTCTGTAGGTGGCTACCTAATTGTTGAAATGCCATTTATTAAAAAGTTAAGCTGGTAGCCTTTCTAAAATCATGTGTTTGGGTCTTTTCTATTCTATTTATTTGTTCATCGGTTTCTGCCACATGCTATGATGGGCTAAACATTTGAACTCCATTGTTTTATCACCTGCTTTAATATCCAGGATAAGTATATCTGCTTCTATTAACCATTCCTCTTCTTCTCCAGAATGCATGTTCTCTTGATTCTTGCCTGTTTACACTAAGAGCTTGTGGTAGTTGAATGCCTGCCTCCCATAGACTCAGATGTTTTATTAAAGCTTGTAACTTGGGTCTCCAGCTGCGTGGCTGGAGGAGGTGTCACGGGGGGCAGATCCTGGAGTCCAGCCCAAAGGTGTTTTGGGGGGCAGATCTGAATTCCAGCCCAAAGGTATGCAGGGAGGTCTGAGCTCTGGTGGATTTTTGTGTTGCTGCTTTATTGTGTTGCTAGTTGGCAATGGTTTCTCTCTCTGCTTGGATTTATGAATGAGAGCCAGTTTCTTCCACCATTTTTGGAACTTTCCATTGGATCTGTAAGCTTGAAATAAACCCCTTTCTCACATAAACCATGTCTGTTTGGATATTCATCCCAGCATTGTGGAGCTGTCTACTTCAGAGGTTATTATTTATTTCAGAATTATCCTTTTAGATCTCTAAAAATGCTCAGCCAAACAAAAATAAAATTAAAAACAGAACAGAACATAACTCTTGTCAGTATTTGTGAGGTAGAATTTCATTAAATTTCTGTATTAAAATAAAGAGGTTGATGAATTTTGATATTGAATCTTCATATCTAAGCCTATTTGTTTTAATCATGTTCATGGTTTTTCCCCTTCCTAGATCTTCTATGTCTCTTGTTTTAATTTTATCCATTTTTATCTTCCTTTGCTCTTCCAAGTGTGTTGTTTTCTTCCACTAAATCTTTCGACTAGTTAGTTGTATAAATATTTTGGCATGTTAATTTATAACTACCCAACTTAATGAGCCTTCTTGTACTTTTAACATTTTGAAAGTTGATTATTTTGAGTTTTCTAAGTAAACAATCATATCATCTGAAAGTGATAAATCTTTTTATTATCTTCTTTTCAGTTGTCACATTACTGGGAGAATGTTAAATAATAGCAGTAATGTCCTGGTGTTATTCTTGACTTTGCTGTGAATACTCAGTCTTTCTCTATTAAACATTGTTGTGACTATTACATAAGAATACCTTCAATCATATTCTCAATCCACTGATTTATTTTTATTTTTTATTTTTTGTTTATTTTTATCTATTTGAGAGTGACAGACAGAGAGAAATAGAGAGAGAGAGAGAGAGAGAGAGAGAGAGAGAGAGAGAGAGAGAGAAAGAGAAAGAGAGAGAGAGAATGGGTACTCCAGGGCCTCCAGCCATTGCAAACAAACTCCAGATGTGTGCGCCCCCTTGTACATCTGGCTAATGTGGGCCCTGGGGAATTGAACCTCGAACCGGGGTCCTTAGGCTTCACAGGCAAGCATTTAACCACTAAACCATCTCTCCAGCCCTCCACTGATATTTTATAAGCAACTTTACACAATCAAGTGTGTTTTTCATATGTTTGTCCAGCATCTATAAGGGTGATCTGTGTATTGTCTCTTCAGATCTGTTGATAATATTAAATTACAAAATGATTTTTACCATATAATCATTCTTGAATTCCTAAAGAATTTAATTTTGTCATTATTTTTTAAACTTTCATATTTATTTGTTTGAGAGAAACAGAGAGAAAAAGGGGGGGGAGAGAGAATGAGAATGGGCACACCAGGGCCTCCAGACACTGAAAATGAACTCCAGACACATGCATCACCTTGTGCATTTGACTTACTTGGGTACTGGGGAATTGAACCTGGGTCCTTAGGCTTCACATGCAAGCGCTTTAACTGCTAAGCCATCTCTCCAGCCCTGGTCATTATTTTTAAATATAGTATTATTTTCTATTCTTAATATGTTATACATCTTGTTTTGATACTCATAATTGACATAAGGCTATTTTTTGTTTACTGTTACATTTTGATGTTACTATACATTTTGATGTTACTGTTAGCCTATTTACCTCTTCTTTGCTCCTTTCTTTTCTTCCTCTCTCTCTCTCTCTCTCTCTCTCTTTTTTTTTTCCTTGAGATAATCTATCCCAGGATATGTGACTGAGCTCTTGAACTCTTGGTCCTCCTTTCTCTACCTCATTACAGAAATGTTCTACCATGCTTCCTCCTCATTCTTCTTTTTCAGATAGGGTCTCAGAACCTAGCCCAGACTATCCTTGAACTTGCTGTGTAGTCCAGGATAGTTTTGAACCTGTGAACCTCTGGCCTACGCTTTCTTGCGGTTAGGATTATAGGTGTGAATCATTACCCCTAGTTTATACTATCGTCATTTTAAAAATTGTACAGTTTTTTCTTTTGCATACTCTGCCCAAAGCTTATGTAGCACCAGGATTACATGTTTCTCAAAAGTTTGTTAAAGGGCTGGAGAGATGGCTTAGCAGTTAAGCGCTTGCCTGTGAAGCCTAAGGACCCTGGTTCGAGGCTCGGTTCCCAAGTCCCATGTTAGCCAGATGCACAAGGGGGCGCACGCATCTGGAGTTCGTTTGCAGAGGCTGGAAGCCCTGGCGCGCCCATTCTCTCTCTCTCCCTCTATCTGTCTTTCTCTCTGTGTCTGTCGCTTTCAAATAAATAAATAAATAAATAAATAAATAAATAAATAAATAAATAAATAAATTTTAAAAAAAAGTTTGTTAAAATTCCTCTCTGAAGCCTTTTGGACCTGTTGCTCTTGTGGGGAGCTAGAGCAGCGCTTTAATGACTTTCATTTTATTTCTTCATTTGCTGTGTGTGAGTACAGGCCACATGTCCCATGACAAATGTGTGGAGGTCAAAGGACAGCTTTCAGGCAGTCCTCACCTTCTACCTTGTTTGAGGCAGGTTCTTTCGCTGTTGTTCACCACTCTGTGAACTTCCAGAAAATGCCGCCGCTGCCTCCCTTCTTGCTGTGGGCACAATGAGATTACACAAGCCTACTATAGCCTAGACGTGGGGGCTGGGGATCCAGATTTATGCATTTAGGGTTCTATTTATGCATTTTATCCACTGAGCCACATCCTAAACCCTGTTCTTATTTTTCTGTAGAAAGTGGTACTAAATTGTTTGATGCTACTATGGTTAGTGTTTGCAATTTGTATTATTCTGCTAATTTGCCCCTTTAGCCTGCTTCTGAAATTATTTTGTGTGAGCTGAGCCATACCACACTATGTTTGAAATTTGATTACTTTCTATGGTTATTCATTCATTACCAATCTTTATTTGGAAGTATTTCTGTTTTCTGAAAAATTAGCTGATAGTTTATTTTGTTCACTTTAAAAAATATTATTATTATTCATGATTGAGAGAGAGAGAGAGAGAGGCAGATAGAGATGGGTGTGCCAGGGCTTTTAACCACTGCAAACGAACTCCAGACACATGCACTACCTTGTGTGTTTGGCTTTATGTAGTTGTTGGGGAATTGAACCTGGGCCCTTTGGCTTTTCTGACAAGTACCTTAACTGCTAAGCCATCTCTCTAGCCCTTGTTGACTTTTTGAAGACATATAATCATCATTGAGATTATACATTACTTTCATAGCTTCTTCACTTAATCAACTTTCAAGTAAGCAGGGCCTTATTTCTGATTTCCGTATCTGGAAGGTAGGGTCTTTATTTTGAACTTTTTGAGTTCAGTGCTTTATTTTTTTTTTACTTCATTCTTAGTTTTTATATTTTACTTTATTTTATTTTTTTTCTTTCTTTGAGGTAAACCCAACAGACTGCCTTTTTTTTATGAAAGGGAGAAAGAGAAAGAGAAGGAGAGAGAGAGAGTGAATTGGTGTGCCAAGACCTCCAGGCACTGTAATTGAACTCCAAACGCATGTGCCACCTTGGGTGCATGTGTCACCTTGCGTGTCTGGCTGATGTGGGACTTGGAGAGTTAAACATGCATCCTCAGGCTGCACGGGCAAGTGTCTTAGCCACTAAGCCATCTCTTCAGCCCCATTTTTTGTTCTTATTTCTACTTTTTTTTAAAGCACAGGTTCTGGCAGGAAGCATTTTCATCAGTATTATTTTAAAGGTATTTGCAGATTTCACTTTTGATTTCCTCTTTGTCCAGACTTCTATTTGTGAGAACAAATGAAAATATCTGAGTGGAAAGGATTTTATTTGAAACTTGTGTGTGTGTGTGTGTGTGTGTGTGTGTGTGTGTGTGTGTGTGTGTTGTGGGCATGTCGAGGCCACAGAAAAACCTCAGGTCTCATTCCCAAGCATTCCATCCACCTTCACTGTCTCAGGGTCTTTCGTTGGCCTGAAGTTTATGCATTAGGATACCCAGGCTGGCCAGAAAGCTCCACGAATCCACCTTAGTCTGTCTCCTCAGTACTGGGATTTCAGGTACACCTCACCACACCCAACATTTTATTTCATGCTCCTAATTTTATTGTATTCTCAGATTATTGTTCATATAGTTTCTGGAGTATATTAAGGTTTTCTTTCTTTGTAGCTTAAGATTTTTCAGTGTTTGAAATTTCTGTTTTGAAGGTATTGAACTGAAAAAAAATGTTAGACTAACTTTATGAATCAGATTATTTGCCCTTCTATATTTTAAATTATTTTTGTTTGCTTTTGCCATGGACTGGATGGTCAACTCTAGTAATGCTGGACTTCCGCTGTGCTCCTATTTCTCCCTCTGTATGTGTTTATAATGTACAGGACGGTGATTTGATAATACTTGGACTATAAATATTCTTGGCTGTTGGATGCTCGTTGGTGATAGCACTCCTTATCATCCGTGAGTTTCTCCCTCTAATTTACTGCTCCCTGTCCCCAAGTTCAATCTTGTCAGCTCCTAACAACCTGTGCTCCTTGATTCTCTGTGCTCTCATATTATGTTTTTTGCTCACTTGCCTGTTACCAATCTCTACATAATTGTGCTTTAAGATATAAGAGAAATTTATTTTCTGATTTAGTCTGAGAGTAAATATTTTTGGTTGATAAAATTCATATAAATTAATATGACAGACATGCTTGGTCTTAGCTATTTTGGTTTAAATCAAGTTTTGTGTTATATTTTGTAGTTTTATTTCTGCTTCATTGTTCTTCAATCTTTTATCCCATATCTATTTTATTTGCTTGATATTTATATGTGCATTTCTTCTAATAATTTAGAAGGCTTGTATTTTCCCCCAGAAGTACCTATGTCTATATTTATGTCTACGTCTATCTCTATACCTCTGTTCCTTAACATCTACTGGTGACTTTCTGAGAGTCAATTGCTATACTTTCAACTTGCTTCCACTATCTTATTTTAATTGACTATACCATTACCTTTGTTTGTTTGTTTGAGGCAGGGTCTCACTCTAGCCTAGGCTGACGTGGAATTCACTCTGGAATCTCAGGGTGGCCTCGAACTCACTGTGATCCTCCTACCTCTGCCTCCCAAGTGCTGGGATTAAAGGTGTGCACCACCACATCTGGCACTATTACTACTTTTAATGGTTTTATGACTTTAAATGTACATGTATGTCTATCATTTTCTTTGTTTCAAATGCTATTCTCAACAATTAGCACTAAACAAAATGTTGCCAACCCACTAGTATTGCTTTCTGCCTTTTCTTCCCCTTCCCCATCCAGTTTGGAGCGGTATAGAATTTTTTATGTGATCAAGGTCATAACCTTAGCCTTTGGTTCCATGGCTGTCACCTCTGACTTGCTGTACTCTTAGCCTGATTTTTGGTTGCATTTAATGTCACCTCTATTCTTCTGCTGGTTTCTTCTGTACACCCTTTGAGGCCCTGAGTTCACCCTCTTGCCGTTTGTTCAGGCTCATGAGGCTGACCTTCTCATGTTTATTGGTGCCGCCCTTACATGAGGTGGGTGCAGAGTTCCTAGATTACACTTTGTATTTCTTTGCATGGTGTAATGTTATGAAGATGTATGAGGGTACCCTGAAGTTTTTCTTCTACTTATGGGCAACTCGATCATTTGGATTCTGTCACTCGAGTCTCATTTCTTTACGAGATATACTCATTCTATGTCAGTATTTTCTGGGGACACATAGGCTTCTTCAATCTTTGATTCAGTTCTTTCTCATTTTTGTAAACTTATAATAAATCATATTTTAAAATGTCAGCTTTTTGTAAGGACATGAATTATACATATGTTTATCTGTTTTTAATACCTACCTTACTAGTCAATTTCTCATTGCTGGAACAAAACACCTAAGAAAAGTCAATTTAAGGGAGGAAGTGCTCATTTCAGCGTATGGATCCTAGTCACAGTCCATCATGGCCGGGAAAGCATGGCAGGTGGAGGAAGCTGGTCAGATTCAGTCCAGCAGTGAGGAAGAGGAGCGGAGCAGTGAACGCTGGTGCGCACTCTGCTTTCTCCTTTTCATACGGTCTAGAAACCCAGCCCATGTGATGGTGCTATCCAGTTAGGATAAGTCCTCTTACATCAACTAACCTAATCTAAAAAATCCCTCACAGACATGACCAGAGGTCTGTTTTCATGGTGATTCTATAGCCTGTCAAGTTGACACCCAGAGATTAACCATCACAGCTACTGCTTTCTCTTTTGTACTTAATTTTTTAAATTCATTTTTACTAATGTCTCATCTTTTCTAAATTGGTCTTCTATAGTCCTTCCTGTGCTTTCAGTGATATATCTATTTGTTTTACAGATATTTTTCTTGTACTTATTTTCTGAACAATATGGTTTATATCATTTGCTTGTCTGTCTTGTATGTTAAGGTATATTTGTATCTCGTTTTTTGTTCTCTTGGTCTATGGAAGTAATGACTCCATTGAGTATTAAATATCTTCCTGGTAACCTTTCCTGGAGATTGTTCACATGACATTTATTCTTCATCTCTCCTTTAAGCATTTTACTATCAATCAATCTATATCTATCTATCTATCTATCTATCTATCTATCTATCTATCTATATCTATCATCTACCTATCTTCCATTGCAGCACTGGGGACTGAATCTAGAGGCTCTCACAAAGTGTTTTACCACTGAGCACAGCTCTCTTCTTTTATTTTTATTTTTATGTATTTATTTGCAAACAGAGAGAGACAGAGAGAAGAGAGACAGAAACAAAGAGAGAATGGATGCACCCAGACCTCTAGCCTGTGCAAACAAACTCCAGATACATACACCACTCTGTGCATCTGGCTTTACATAAGTACCAGGGAATGGAACGCCAGCTGTTAGGCTTTGTAGGCAAGCACCTTAATTGCTAAGCCATCTCTCAGCCCTATTTCTTTTTTATTACAGTATCTTTATTGTATAAGATCCTATGAATATAGATATGAGACTAGAATGAGACCAGGAGAGAGCAAAAATAAGGAGAGAGGAGTTACCTGATAGGTTAGGGGAGGGACAGATTATTTGGGGTGGGAAGAGCTTGAAGAGATAGAGGGTAAGGAGGGTGGGGAGAGAATTATGCGAAAGTTAAGACAACATGAATGAGCTCCATAGAAACCTTTGTTCTGACTAGCATCCTACAAGATACAACCATCAATAAAGGGGGAAGGAAAATAAACTGAACAGAAGGTGGAAAAAGCTTAATCTTAAAACCATGGACTCTGGCCTGAAAATCCCAGGTCCAGAATTATGTTGCCCCCCACACACCCAGTGAGATGTTGGCCAGGGAAGATACCTGTAGTCCTCACAAACAACATAGGCCATTGCCAAAATGCTTGGTTACCTGCCAGAGCTAAAGGTAAGACCCTATTGCTAAAGACACCACAGGCTGTGGTCACAGACATTCTAATACCATGCTGGAATCAACAGGGAAACTAGCTCCTTCCTGGCTAGCCCACATCATACTGGAGAGCCCTATGGGAGCCACTGAGATCAATGGTCACCAACAGCATGAATAAGTAGGAGCAGGGGATTCTGCAGACTATGAAATCAACAAGCTGGACAAGAAGTGCACACTTGTATAATAGTGGCACACAGCTTCTGTGGGTAACCAACTGTTCTCTGATTGGGCATGAGGCCAGTTCAGTGGTACCTGGTACTGGAAACCAAGTCAGAATCCCATGGTCAGGAAACTTAGACTTCAGAGAGAAGTCCCCACTGCTCTCTGGAGAAGAAGAGTGGACTTGCACATCCAAAAAATTCTCTCAAATAACTTTGCATACCCCTTTAACCCAAGCTGCTCTCATTCTTGGTTGGAGAGTCTGTTTCATTTTATAGATGGCAGAGAAAATGGAGGCGAGCCAAGACCCACTGACAAGACAGGAAGTTAGGTGACTGCTTACCATAAGATGTACCACTTCTACCACATTGGCCAGGGCACAGGAGAAATTTCAGAAGAAGCAGTGAAATGAATACTGCTCTTACAGCTAGCCTGACAGCCAGCTCCAGGGTGATACTGACAGACATATTGACCAATAAAAGCCCATCAAAGCAAAAATTCTACAGAGGCTACAGAAAACTCAACACAAAATCAGACTGCCAACAGGCCTGCCATGGGCTCAGGAAACATTGTGGAAGAGGGGAAAGAAAGACTGCAAGACCCACAGAGTGGGTAGGAATTCCCTGAGGCACGGTCCCCCCACTACCCTACAGTGACTGAGTGAATACTGTAACCCCACTGAGGAGGGCCCCAGAAGTGGGGATAAAGAGTATAACTTGTTATACATAAAATTATACACACACACACACACACACACACACACACACACACACACACACACGATCCAATGATGGCTCCTTTTAGTCATTTATTCATCCTTAAATGAAATGACTAGTTCTTGAGCTGTTTGGATAAGGTTCTGGATTTGCTGTCTTTCCTCTCACAGCCCATCCCTCCTTGTGCTTTATGACAAAACAGGCTCAGGATAGCTCCCATTGCCAGCCCACATACCTGTCCTCATAATTTCTCATAAGGAAGTGTTATTTATTTATTTATTTTTGGTTTTGTGAGGGTCTCACTCTATCTCAGGTTAACCTGGAATTCACTATGTAGTCTCAGGGTGGCCTCGAACTCACAGTGATCCCCCTACCTCTGCCTCCTGAGTGCTGGGATTGAAGGTGTGTGCCATCACTGCCAGTTATCAGCGTTAATTTTTGGCTGGAGATGTGACACTGCCCTTGGGAGCTACTCCTCCCGACCCATCCCCCCCCCCCCCCCCCCCCGGTCTCTCTGCACTTAGCTAAACTTCACGGGCCTTCCTTCTTGTTTTGGCTCAAGTTTATAGATCTGGGCTAACTTTGTCAAAGACAGAATTTGTTTCTTATTCTTCTATAGCTTTTAGGTGATTTTCAAGAGAAGTATTTTTCTCTTAGAGGAAATATTGATGCCTTACAATATCTTTTTACTCAAAATACATCAAAATACATTAAGAACCTAGTTTCCTGAACGCCTATCTATGTATCTTTTTACATGTGTATGTGGTGTGGGTACATGTATACATGTTTGCATGGGAATGGGTGCATGTTTGGAGGCCAGAGGTTGATGCTGGGCATCTTCCTTGATCGCTGGCACTTCATTTACTGGAGAAGGATCTCTTACTTGAACCTAGCACTTGCCAACTGCACTAGGCTAGCTGGGCAGTTTGCCTCAGGGATCCTGTCTCTGCCTCCTATTGAGATGACAGGCTGGCCACAAGCCACCGCGTATTGATGTGAGAGCTGAGGGACCGGACTCAGGCCCTTACATTTGCATGGCAGGCACTTAATCCACTGAGCCTTCTCCCCAGGCCTAGGTATAGTTTTAGCTTTTGCTTTTGCCATGGGTTGCATCATGTTCAACCTATAGCTCCTGTGGTGGTTTGATTCAGGTGTCCCCCATAAACTTAGGTGCTCTGAATGCTAGGTTCCCAGCTGATGGAGATTTGGGCTTTAATGCCTCCTAGAGGGAGTGTATTGTTGGGGGCAGGCTTATGGGTATTATAACCAGTTTCCCCTTGCCAGTATTTGGCACACCCTCCTGTTGCTGTGGTCCACCTTATGTTGGCCAGGGGGCAATGTCCACCCTCTGCTCATGCCATCATTTTCCCCTGCCATCGTGGAGCTTCCCCTCAAGCCTGTAAGCCAAAATAAACCTTTTTTTTCCCCACAAGCTGCTCTTGGTTGGGTGATTTCTACCAGCAATGCAGACCTGACTGCAACAGCTCCCCATTCACGTGTCTCAGCAATTTGACCAGTTTAATGACTAATGACTATCTCCATCAGTTGGACAGAACTTCTTGTCCACGTGGCCCTAGGCAAGTCCTCAGGTTTGATTTCCTCTGCTGGTCAAGCAGCTATAGGTGAGGGTCTTCACTAACACTAGTATAGCAGTGTTGCCAGTCTCCTCTGTGGGCAAAAGAGTTTGTTCAGGGCTGGAGAGATGGCTTAGCGGTTAAGCGCTTGCCTGTGAAGCCTAAGGACCCCGGTTCGAGGCTCGGTTCCCCAGGTCCCACGTTAGCCAGATGCACAAGGGGGCACATGCGTCTGGAGTTTATTTGCAGAGGCTGGAAGCCCTGGCGCGCCCATTCTCTCTCTCTCCCTCTATCTGTCTTTCTCTCTGTCTCTGTCGCTCTCAAATAAATAAATAAAATATTAAAAAAAAGAGTTTGTTCATGCAAAATACTCTAGGGAATGATAGAGCCAAGACCAATGTGGGCAGTTTGGAATGCAATCTCCAAGCCAAGTTTTGTTAGAAGGGACATGCTCAGAAGTAATGGAGGGGGGAGTTAAGTAGGCAGAGGCCAAAGAGTTTATATTTAAGTTTCCATGCTTCTGCGAGTCATTACAAATGGGGCAAAGTGGACCTTAGGAGGAGCTGCCTTGTTGCCTCAGCTCCAGGCTGGCTACATGTTCTATACTGATGTCCTAACTACCCCACTTAAGAATATGACTGTATTTGGAGATAGCATCTTTAAAGAAGTAGTTAAGCAAAGTGAGGCTGTATGGGAGGCCCCCATTTCCATATGACTGCTGTCTCTCTCTTTAAGCAGAAGAAATGAGCTCATAGCATATAGAGAGGGAAGAAGACTGCCCCGAGAGAGAAAAGAGACAGAGAGAGAGAGACAGAGAGAGAGACCTTGGAAGAAACCCACTCAGTCAACATCTTGATATGAGGCTAATAGCTTCCATAAATATGAGAAACACAGTTCTATTGTCTAAGCCACACAGCCTGTGGCCCTGTGTGACTGAAACGCCATGCAATGTGAAGTGCCGGCTTTGTATCATCTGGTCCTTGTCCACCCTTCTGGCTTCATCTCTCCCCTACTCCAAGCCCAACTTTGTCCACTTGGTTCTAGAGGCACCAAAGAGATTACAGCTTTCTGGAAGCCTGCCTGGTTAGCTCCTGGCCAACTGTGAAGTGTGCTCAGCCATCACTTCCCCTGGGCAGCTTCTGGCTGTTTCTTCTCCTGTGCCCTCTGCATCTGGCTCAAACCCATAGCTTCTTGCATCCCTGTTCATCTGGAGGGAGAGTGTTTGGCTGGCTTGTTCTCTCTACCACTGGCTGTGGACAAGTAGCCCCTCCATACACTTTGGATCTGCAGAGCCGTGGATATGTACCTAAGGAGAAAACACAAGCGAGGGGTCTGGTTACAATCTGGTCAAGCTAAGCTGGCATTAGCGGGCACGTCTCCTGAGAGCAGCTTGTTTGCTACTGTGGATCCAGCGGGGGTGGGGGTGGGTTGCAGATTTGTGCATGGCACAGCTGCTTGTGTGTGGAGGATTGAATGTAAAATGGCCATTAGAGCCTCATGTGTTCTGAGTACTTGGTTTCCATTTGGTGGTAATTGGGGAAAGTTGTGGAGCCTTCTGGAAGGGGTGTGTTACTGGGGGAGGCAGACCTTGGGGTTTCTTAGTCCAACCCACTGGATGTTCAGATTTAGTCCACTAAGACTACTTCCTTCTTGCTAATGTGTGACGATGTGTGCCAGCTTCCTGATGAAACTTTCCCTTGAAAGTGTAAGCAGAAATAAACCCTTTCCTCCCGTAAGCTGCTTTTGATCAGGTGCTTTGTTCCAGCAGTGCGAAGGCAACTTCAACATTGGATGAGAGTGTCCATCACCATGTCTGTGGGACAAGGGCGTTTCAAAGGCTCAGTCATGTCTACTCCAGGCCCAGCACATGACAGGAAAATGACAGGCACCAAGGAGGTTGGATGCTTTAGGGCAGAGAGCAGAGTCTGAGTGAATTATCTCTTACCTCAAAGGGCTCTGGGTTTTAATTTAAACTCTGTCACTTAGTAGGTGTGTGACTTTGGGGACAGTTACTTCAGCTGGCTAAGTCTTATTTTCCTCATTTGTCAAATGAGGAAAATAGCACTTGCCACTGCAGTAATTGCCTATCATCCCTATGTATGTATGTATGTATGTATGTATGTATGTATGTATGTATGTATGTATGTATGTATCTATCTATCTATCTATCTATCTATCTATCTATCTATCTATCTATCTGTCTATCTATGTTTTATCATCAATCTCCTCTTTCATCATCTCTATAATCTTCCCTCCACACTTCCCTTTCTCTGTTTATGTATACTTTTGCTTATTCATTCCTTTATCTATCTATGTATCCATCCACCACCCATCCATCAATCCATCCATGTATCTCTTCATCCATTGACCTACCTACCTAATGCTTTTTCCTATTCCTGGCACACACCAGTGCTTAGCTGATGTTACTTTCATAAACTGAAAATAGAACATTTTCATTTCTTACCACTTCAGTGACAGGATTAAGAGAGGGAAGGACCTTCCCAAAGCTATTCAACCCCCCCATTCTGTGCTCCACATCATCCACAGGTCTAGAAGAAAATAATAATGATAATAGCAGAGGCACACTCCGGGCAACACTTGGTGGATCATAAAATACTTCTCTATCCACCCTTCCATGACACACAGTCAGCAGTCTGCTCAACCCTGTGGCAGGAAGACCTAGGGATCAGAACAAGGGATGGTAAGTGCTGAGTGGGAGCGGCCCTGGCCTCCAGGGGTCCAGCTGCTTCTCCCCTGTCTAGCACAGTTTTCCTTTCCTCAGCCAGGAGGCCTGCACAGAGAAGCTCTCCCAGAGGCCAACTGAGCTTTTAAAGGGGTTTGACCTTGACGATCATTTCCTGGCCTTGGAGGAGTAGAACCCTCTGGGGCTTGGGCATCCTCTCTCCACCTGAGGAATAACCTATCTGCTTTGCATTGGTCTGTCTTCTTGGCAGCTATCCCAGGAAGCCACCCCTCCTGAGTGCCATCCGGAGGGCCGTGTCCTTGTTCACGGACCATTGGGTGCAGGCTGCTGCTCTCTCCTGCCTAATTGTCAGTCTCCTGGTTAACACCCTCCTTCTGCCTTCATGTGCACACACACCCACCTCTCCTGGCTCCCCCACAAATGCCTCCTACTTGATGAACAAGATGTAAGTATACAAGTTATTAATCTTCCTACCAAGGCAATTACAGCCCTGCAAAGTTCCTCCTTGGCCACGTTGGCTCTTCTATGACAACCTTATCAGGTTAGCAATTTCAGATCTGCATTAAGTGTTCAGAAATCAATTTTCAGCTTATTTTGTGTTGCAAAGTTTGCCATGCCTGAAACCACACTGCTAATTGAACAAGAGCAATTGATGTTTTAGCAGTAATTAAAGATGGTAATTATGACCAAATCTCCCCCATGGCCCTGCTGTGTTTGCTTTTGGACCTGTCAGATGGCAGGCAGACCAAATCAATCTTAATAAAGTTGGTACTTTAGAAGTCTCCCCAGAAATGGTGCTGGCCTCTAGGCGGGGACAGTAGAGTCCCAGGGAACTAGGGGATGGTTGGGTGATGATGGTCAGCTGGACAACCGGGTAGTCATCAGATGTGGCTCGCTTGGCCTTCTGAATCCTGTTAGCCTTCAGCTGGCTGTGGAAGTAAGGACGGGCTCTTCAGAACTTGATATTGAGCTGCTTACACCGTTTTGAGGAAAAATGATGTGTGTGACATAAAAATAGCCTCAGAACACTGGCTTGAATATTTCGTTCATTTATTTATTTTGGTATGTATGTGTGGTGTGTGCTGGTGTGGTGTATGCACATGCAGGTAGATGTGTGCTCTCTATGCACACACGTCGAGACCAGGAGAAGACTTTGGGCATCCTCTATCATTTTTCCACCTATTTTCCTTGACACATGGCTCTTACTGAACTTGAAGTTTGCCATTAGACTGGGAGACTGGGACCCCAGGGTTCCTCCTGTTCTGCCACCCTCACCCAGCACAGGGTCGCAGACACTTGTGGCCATGCCCATCTTCTTGCATGGGTGCTTGGGTCAAACAGACCCTCACGCTTGTGTCTGGGCGCTCTTACCCAGCGAGTGATCTTCCCAGCTGTGCCCCTACAGCACTTGTTTTCCCTTATAACTGTTGCAGAGGGGCAAGTATCTACTAAGTGCTAGGGGAATAAAACCAAGACATTTTCTCAAAAGAACCCACCACAAGCACAAATGACTACTGTGTTGACCGATGGTCTGCAAAGAGGTTATGAGAGGCTTGGCTTCCATGGCCATCAATCTAAAAGTCGGAGAACCAGAGAAGCCTTCAGTGTGGCTCAATCCAACTCTGATGGCCCAAGAGTTGTGAGGCTGGTGAGAGCCTAGGGATCCAGAAGCTAGATAACGGGGGTTCTGATGTTCAAGGACAAGAGAAAGGAAAGAGAGAGAGAGAGAAAGAAAAAAAAATACTTCACATTATCTCTGTTTTTAATTCTATCTGGGCCTCGGCCAAGTGACTAGGGCCCATCCATAACATTGACTGACTCAGCCCCCTGCTTTGAGTGCTAGTATCTTCCAGAAATGGCCTGCTGGACATACCTATGCTCATGCCGGGTGTCGGGGCAATTGGCTCACCATTGAATGCGCCCACAGCTCCTCACTCAGAGCTACCCCCGGCGGCTTCTTGAGCTTCAAACTGACTCTTCCAGAGAGCAAGAGGAGTAAGAGTTCAGCCATGGTAGCTCCCACCAGCCCCTGCCTGCCACATGGGCCACTGGTGTGTATTTTGAACCATGACTCCTTGCACTGCTCAGCCCTCACACCCACCTGCAGAATCATGAGAATGTAAATGGATCTGCCTGAATGGGAACACACTGAGCAAAAGGCGTGTCCACACATGCACGCATGCACACACACACACACAACGTCACACATTTATGTGTCCTCATGAAACACAGCCCATGGGTGTGTCATTTGTGAACATGCCCAAGTACCCAGGGCTGGCTATGCCTATATGTGCATGCTGTCTGCCCTGATGAGAGTATTTGCCCTCTGGTCCAGGGAAGATCAGTTTATAATATGAGGTCATTTGGGAGCCAGACATGTCTTTAATCAGAAGACATTACTATTCCATGGGAGGTGAAAGGGATGGGGTGGGCAGGTGGGCAAAGGAGAGGAAGGGAAGCAGAGGAGACGAGACTCCTCAGCCTCTGTGGGTGTGTGCACCATTCTTTCCATAGCCTGGCTTCCTTTTGTCTTTATGGTGTTGAGGAGTGAAGTCGAACCTTGTGTGTGCCAGATAAACACTGTATCACTGAGCTTCATCCCCATTGCTTAGTTCCAATATCTGGAGGATCCCCCGGCAGCTCTGCCTTGGATTGCAAATTTAAAATGACCAGTTCTTTCCCTATCAAGGTCAGGCCAACTTAGCTGGGAGCAGCTATGATAGGAATATGTTGGCTCCGTCTCCAGAGTGGCAGGGAAGGTGAACCAGCGAGTTCCTAGTTCAGAGTTCATTTTGCCCAAACTTGCATTGTCTAGAGAGTGGTGAGGCCTCAAGGGAAAAGTGACTTGCCCCAGGTCCTTCTGAAAGCCACACTTTATGAGACCTTGGAGGCATGCTATGTCATAAACCATATGTCCAGGCTCAAGAGGAATGGCAGCTGGAGTTCAGGTTGTGTGGGCCAGATCTTTAATATCTCTTGGTGTGTGGTGAGGACCTGTGACTACGTGGTCATCCCCCTGGCCACCAGCAGCCTCCTCTTGTTCATCAGATATCATCTATTCAGACTCCTGCTTCAAAGGGAGACCTCAGCCTCCTTCTCTCAGCCCTTGCCACTATCCCCAGAGTCTTACTTGGTTTCCTGTAAGGACCACCTCTGAAGGGACATCTCCCTCACCAATCTGTGTGTGGCAGCTTGAGCTTTTCTCCTTTGCTGCTGTTTTAGGAGAAGAGAACAGCTGGTCATTTCTTCCTAATGTTTCCTGTTGCTAATCCCCCAGGCTGGTCCAGCTTGCAGACCTAAGCCGTGCAAGCATTTTTTCATCTTTGGCTTCCCCAGGAAACAGCATCCATGGAGAAGATATTTTGGAGGTGGGAGTTTTTGAGAGTGCTGGTTTCATTCTTTTTAAAAAAATTATTATTTTTATTTTTTGCATGTGCATGTGTGCATGCCACACGTGTATGTGTATGTGTATGTAGTGTGTGTGTGTGTGTGTGTGTCTATACAGTTCTGGAGCCAGAGGTTGATATAAACTGTCTTCCTCAGTTACTCTCAGCCTTATTTTTTGAGATAGGGTCTCTAATTAGTCTGGAACTCACTGATGCAGTTAGAGAAGCTAGCCTGTAAGCCGCAGGGACCCTCCTGTCACTGCATCCCCAGTGCCTGGATCACAGGTGTGCACTGCTGAGCTCAGCTTTTACATGGGCATCAGTACCCACCGAGCCTGAGTGTTGGTTTACTAGTGTCCATTTGTCAGCACCCTCATGGGATCCCGAGGAAGCCCATTTAAGCACGACGGAGGAGCCCCCAGGTATGGCTGACTGTGGGATCTGCTGTGTTCAATGCCAAGGAGCCTTCACCACTTCCTGGGACCACACAGTCCTTCTTTCAGCTTCCCCCTCTCAGCCGCCTGTGTTCCTGAAGCTCCTTCCCTGAATGGGTGATTGATTAATTGATTTACATATTTATTAAAATGTATTTTAGTAGCGTCTTTGCCTTTGATGCCAAATCTCATTTCCTATTGTGGGCTGCTGACAGCCGGCATTGTAAATGCAAAGACACTTTACAAAACAATTTAAATAGCAATTGCCACCAGCTTAAAAATGAGCAAAACAGACAAATAAAATACTGATGAGGAAATTGGCAGCTTGAGGACAAGGAAGGCCAGGGGTTTCTAGGCAGCTAGCAGCTGGTGGGGGGAGGGGAAGCTGGGCCAAGAAAGGCCATGTAATTGTCTCTTTGGAATGGCCTAGATGTTAGGTGTGGATGAAGGCAGGTTCACACTAGCTGTTCTCAGAGCAAAAGGCCTCACCCTCAAGGAAGCTTGCCTCCAGGGATGTTTCTGAGCTGAGGCGGGAAAAGATAAAGGAAGTGGCTAGGGTTTGAACTCTCATCTAGACATGTGAGGCTGTGTCCCTACATGCTCTGAGGGGCGCTGCAGGCTGACTGCCAGCAGTAGGGTGAGGATTGAGGATAGGAAGTTGTGTCTCCATTCAGGCCCCATCTTCTGGGACTCTTGAGCAGGTCACAGCCTCCCTCTTGCTGCTTTCTCTGGAGGGAGGGCAGCAGTAGAAATCCAGGAGCCACTGCTTGTCAGGACTGTGTGACTTTCAGCAGATTACATTCTCCCTCTGGGCCTTACCTGGAGCCAGGGAGCAAGCAGAGGTATGATCCCTTATGAATCCTTCATGTCTTCTCGGAAAGCTGCTTCACCGATGAATGGTTGCAGGGAGAGGGGGTGGGGAAGATGTGTGAATAGGCGGGTGGAGGAACCCAGCAGAACAGGAGGCCAGGACCTGCCAGTGTTTGGGGCAGGACCGGGTCCCACTATTTCTAAGAAAGGACAGAGCTGAGAGTGAATGTTCCCACAGGCTGGATTGGCTCCACCTCCCTGACCTTGTCTACATACAAGGTCCTTGTGGTCCTAGGGTTGCTTCCCAAACCTCCCTGACTGCACTTCCCAAATGCCATCAATGCACCTTGGTCCTACCCTGCCTGTCCTCCAAGGTCCTCCTGGAGTGCCTGCCCTGCTACTTGATCTATTTCCCACAGGAGCTCATTCGCAGCTATTCACTCTCTCCCATCTTTCTCTAAGATGCTCAAATGTTCATTTCTGGCTGTGACTTCTTACCAGAACTCTAGTCTCATAAATCCAGCAGCCTGCAGGACATCTCTCCCTAAATGCCTTCCTGACACTGTAAAATGTCCATAGCCAAACTCAGTGGCTTGTCTCACAAACTACTGCTTTCCCCTCCCCCAGAATGCTTTTCAAATGCATTCTTCTCTCCCTCCTCCTCTCCTTTTCTCACTTCTTCTCTCCTTTCTTCTTTCCTTCCCTCCCTTGCTTCCCAGGACTTTATCTGCTAGGCAAGCACTCTGCCATTGAGTCCTATCCCCAACCCTGCATTCTTTCTTCTTTTTTAAATTTTTTAACTTTTATTTATTTTTTTAAAATTATTTATTTATTTATTTGAGAGTGACAGACACAGAGAGAAAGACAGATAGAGGGAGAGAGAGAATGGGCGCGCCAGGGCTTCCAGCCTCTGCAAATGAACTCCAGATGCGTGCACCCCCTTGTGCATCTTGCTAACGTGGGACCTGGGGAACCGAGCCTCGAACCGGGGTCCTTAGGCTTCACAGGCAAGAGCTTAACCGCTAAGCCATCTCTCCAGCCCTAACTTTTATTTTTGAAAGAGACACAGAGAGAAAGGGGGAGGGACGGAGAGAAGGAGGGAGGAATGGAAAGACAGAGAAAGAGAGAAAGAGAGAGAGAGAGAGAGAGAATGAATGCACCAGGGCCTTTCAGCCGTTATGGACGAACTGCAGATGCATGCGTCGCCTTGTGTGCATGTGCGACATTGCACAGTTGTGTTAACTTTTGCTTGCGTGCGGCTATCTGTGGGACTTGGCTCCCAAGCATTCTTAGGCTTCACAGGCAAGCGCCTTAAGGGCTAAGCCAGCCCCATTTTTCCTTCTTTAGCTGGTCATATTCAGACAATTATACAAACAACACACCATGTGGTTACAGCTGTTTGGCTCGTTTTCTGAGCGTGAACCACATCTCTTTCAGCAGGGATCTATTCAACACCCTTTTGTGCCAGGCACAGGCCACGGGGTACTGGGACTCTTTTTGTCTCAGGTCTCTCTTGCCTGGATTGCAATGACCACACACGTGAAAACGTGGCTCCACTTGGGGAACCTTCTTGAGTTTTCTCACATGACTTAATTCAAAGAACATGATCCAGACCTAACTCTGTCCATCCCCGCCCAAAGTTGGGGCAGGGTGGAGACAAGAGATGTATCTCAGTTGATAGAGCATTTACCTAGCATATTTTCTCAACACCTCATAAACTGGGAGTGCTGGCACAGGCCTGTTATCCCAGCACTTGGGAGGTAGAGGAAAGAGGATCCGAAGTTCAAGGTCATCTCAGCTAAATAGTACCTTTTGAGGCTAGCCTAGGCAATAGGGGATGACCATGGTTTGTAATAAAATAATCTAAAAGAACAAGATAGCATGTGGACCTGGGTTTAGTCTTCAATACCAACAAACCAAAACAAACAATGAAATAAAACATAAAGGCTCAAAGCATAAAGAAATGATAAGGAGACAGAATTACTCCTGACTCTGAGCTGATCTGTACAGATTCTATGCACCCATGTGTTGAAATATCATGCTGCACCTCTGTAATATGAGCAATTATTACATGCTCATATAAATTCGTGGATACACCTGGTATAAACACAATGCTATACTAAATGTAGAGATTCAGTGATAGGAACCTGCTGTCAGGAAACTAGCAAATTAGAGGAACAATGAAATGTATATATGGATGCAAGTATGAAATTGTCAAAAATGGAAAAAATAAATTAAAATTTTATTAATATTTCATTTTATATTAGTTATTTATGAGACACAGAGAAAGATAGACAGAGAGAGGGAAAGGAGAGGACTGGCACTCTAGGGCCTCTTGCCACTGCAAACAAACTCTAGATGCATGGTCACTTTGTAAGGGCAGAAGGACTCAGCAGAGGAGAGGGCTCTTCTGGAGAACTGAACACAGGCTCCTGGAGAAGCGGCCTTCATCTGCACACTGCTGAGTGAGGGAGCTACGGACCAGTCGAGATAAAGGATGCATCATGACCTCCCAGCCTTCTAGGGTTGAAGTCTTTCCCAGTTTGACATTCTTTCCTATCTGGCTTTGGATGTCTTGGCTCAGACCCAGAAAGGATAGTAACCACAAATGAACTGTTAGGAATGTGTGGACATTCCTTTTTTTGTTTGTTTGTTTTTGAGGTAGGGTCTCACTCTAGCCCAGGCTGACCTGGAATACATGTGTAGTCTCCGGGTGGCCTCCAACTCAGGGTGATCCACCTACCTCTGCCTTCCAATGATGGGATTAAAGGTGTATGTTACCACATATCACCTTGAGTAGACTTTTTTTTAACTTCATTTATTGGTGTGTGCATGTGTGTGTGTGCACATGTGCAGGGCCTCTTGCCACTGCAAAAGGAATGCCAGATGAGCCACTTTTTGAGTCTTACTTTACTTGGGTGGCTGGGGAATGGAACTCAGGCTGCAGACTTTGCAAACAAGGGCCTTTACCAGATGAGCCATTTCCCAGCCCCACTTTTTATGCATGTATACATGTGTGTGGTGTGCCTGCATATTTGTATGTATTAAGGTACAACATATGCATGTTTGTATGTATGTGTGCAGATGCAAGTTCAACATCAGGTGTTTCCCTAGATCTCTTCCACTTTATTTATTGAGGCAGGGTCTCTCTGTGAACCCAGGCTCATTGATTAGGCTAGACAAGTGGGCCAGCTTACCTCGGGGATTGTCCTGTCTCTGCCTCCTGTGTGCTGGAATCACACCTATGTATCATCATGCCTGGCATTTTCATGGGTGCTGGGGATCCCATCTCAGATCTTCATCCTTGTTAGCAAGCACTTTACCCACTGAGCTATCTCCCCAGACCTGAGAATTCTTATATGCATGGCATATGCAATAGGTAAGGTATCTGGGTACATGCAATGAAGATCATGTCCTCAGAGGGTGGGGAAAGGTAGTTTGACCAAACATGAAGGGATGGAGTCCAGTGTCAAGTGCCTGGTCCTAACTGTGTAGGAAACTTTGACAGCACCCATTTTGGCTTTGGCTAATAAGCAAACATATTAAGTGGGTTTGTGAATCATTCAGTCAGTCATTCCCTCATTCACTCACTCACTCCTCAATTAATTACTGATGGTGCTGAGGTGCTCTGGGGCATTGGGAAATAAGTTGGTGCCTGCCATTTATATTTCCTGTCATTATTTACTTTTTGTTTTCCCTGAATATTTAGAAAAGTCTTGTTAAAATGCCAGCCTGCCTCAGCTGCACGGAGGGGAGGGGGTTTTCAAGGCAGGAGCATGGAGGAGACCAGTAGGTAGGGCAGGGAAATCCCTGTGGGTTAAAGGAGTGCATAAGGAAGGCAGCCCTTAGAAAGACAAAGTGGAGTTGCTTCATCCACTGATGCTCTCACCCAGCCTCTGCTTCCTCAGCTCCTCTGTGGGGACTCTGAAGGCTCTGCCCAGTCCTCAACAAGGCTGTTCTCTTCTCATGAGGAAGTATATGCAGTGGTTAGTGCAAGGCTCTGGCACCCAGAATGGTCCCTTTCCACAAGTTAATGGCTTGGCCTCTCTGAGATGGGACGACCTCAGGAGTGGTGGTAAGAAGCACAGAGCCTGACCCCTCCCCACAGTGCACACCCCACAGTGAATCCTTAATGAGTGATCACTGTTACGAACAGGGAAAAAGGCTCTAAGGCTGTCTCTTGTATAGAAGAAGAACGAGGAAACAAACAGGAACACAAAGGCTAAGGCCTGGGCCCTTTTAATCACACAGAGAAGGGGGGTCTCTCACTCCACCTCTAGTCACACAGGGGTCAAGGTGGGGTCCTGAGCACAAGAAAGGAGCTAAGTGAACCTCAAGAAGACTGAATCCACAGCCTTGTCTGTTAGAACCACAGAGCAGACTTGGGGTCACACTGAACTATGCCATGCAATCCCACAGCCACATGGAGTGGGGTGCGGGTTATTACCAGTTCCCAAGAGACAAATCAGCTGCACAGATGACTGAGCCCCTCCATGGAGCCTTCCCTCTCCAGTTTTCCTAGGTAGGTGCTCCCTTCTCTCCCTTCTCTGGGAGTGCCGTTCACAGCCATCCCCATGGAAACTGCACTGGGGACCTTGTAAGGGATGAGGAGGGAGGATAACCAAGAGTTATTCATTTGGGGTGAGGAAAAAAGTGTAGGAGGAGAATGGGAGGGAGGACAGACAGAAGGAAGGCAAGGAGAGACAGAGGGGAGAGCGTAAGAGAGTAAGAGAGAAAGGAGAGAGAGAGAAAAAATATCTTTTCTTTGGGGAAAAATGGAAATTTAATCAGATCAGTTTTTATAGTGCAAATAGAAAATCAGTTTTAATAAAGCCAAAAGGAAATGCAAAACAGCCGCTTGAGATGGAGATTGTGTTAAACAGACAGCTCTTTAGGAGTAAGAGTCTGGGATGTTTATTGTGTGCACACGGAGCAAGGATGTGCGGAGGGTGGGGGAGAGGGTTCTGGCTGAATTTCAAATAGATATTGGATTTGACTTTGGAGGTGGGCGATGAACCTCTGCTCCAGCCTCCTGTGTCCATCTGTCCAGAGAAGGAACTTTCCCTAACCCAGAAGGGAGCAGTTGGGCAGGGGTAATAGCCCTTCCCAGCCCACTGCATGTTTCCCCAGCGCCCCCTTGCGGCAGCCCTCCATCCCTAGCGCCCATGGCCACCTGCCCAAAGACCTGACTGCCTTCCACTGACACACCTCTATTTTCTGAGCCTGATTCTTAATTATAGTTCTGGCCCAGCTCTTGGTTTTATTGCTTTCATTTATTATAAAAAGACCAGTGTCTGTTTTTTGAAACGGCTATCTGGCCAAATCACAGTTGATAAGCAACACTGAGCTGTCTTTTTAAGACAGGCCAAATTTATCACACTTAAAAAAAAAAAAAAAAAAAAGCAAGCCAGCCTCCCGATGGTCTATTAGGGAATTCCCCCCTCCCCTTTCCCCAGAGTGACATTTTAGTAAAAGGCTTTATTTTCCCCTCAGCTTTCACAAAGCCATCGCCTTGAAAGAGAGAGGGAGGGAGGGAGGACCAGACGGAGGAGTACTTTTGAGGCTCCATAAAATACACGGAGAGGGCAAGGGTGATAACAGGATCTGTCCTAATGGGGCTGTTAGCTTGGAGGAACGAGGGGGCCTCCAGCACGAGTTGTCAGCTGTTAGTTTTGTAATTAGAAGAACACAGCACTTCACATTTCAGAGACACAGCTATCTGAGGCTACGAGGAAGATACGGGGGTCTGGACCAGAAAGATAGGTTGGGAGGAGGAGGCCTGGGGAAGAAGGGGCTGGCTAGGTGGCTCATCTGTCACCTCTGAAGCTGGCTGCACAGTAGAGAGAAGGCCTACAGAGCCTTGTGGTGGCTCCCCTGTCCTTGCACAGCACCTGTCACCTTTTTATATCCCAGAAGGGGGACCAGATTAGGTAGTGTGCTCATCCTGCAGCCGCAGTTGCAGGGGCATCTTCCCATGCCCTTGAAAGCCCGTACTTGCTGTCGGATGGTCCTGAGACAGGGGCTGGGGTGAGGCTATTTTATAGGCTCAGCTAGAGACAAACGTTGTGCCTTTGTTGTTTGGCTCTAGGAAGAAGAGAGCTCCTGGAGAGGAGAGTGGTGGGACTATGCATCCTCAGAGCAGAGCCGGAGTCTAAATGAATCTGCAGACATTCTGCACATGGGAGAGTCTGAGACACGGAGGATGGTTGGTGGAGATCACGGCATCAGGAGACTCCTCCCCTGACTACCCTTGACCTTTGTGTCCCTTCCAGACTCCTCCAGACCCTAGCTGTGGCACTCCTCTGCTTGCCCCTTACCGCTTTCCTCCCCAGCAGTATTTCTCTCCACTTCATTGTGCACATGATCGGCTGTTGAGCAGCAGCACCCTCTCTGTTCTTCTCCCCAGTGGAATGCAGGCTCCAGAGGGGCATCACAGTGTCCCCTCCCTGCTGGGCTTCTGGCCCTTGTCTGTCCCGTAGCCTCATTCCTCTCAGTCTCTCTTTCCCTGGCATGGACATCAGCAGCAATGACACACATGACATCATACCTCAAAGAAAGCGAGGTTGGAGTCATCAGGGGACATCCTGAGAGGATCCTGGGCTCTGGAGCCAGAGAAGGCTAACACCAACTGGATGAATGTGGCATAATCACTTGACTTCTCTGATTTCTCACACAGAGGAATTGGAAGATAAAACAATATAATGAATGGAAAGGTCATTCTATACAGCCATAGGCTCATTAAATGCTAGTGTTCCTGCCAGGGCTGAAGGTGTGCACTGGGCAGGGCAGCCTATGTGACAGTACAGTCAAGACTACAGTCTGCGACTTTCAGGCCAGAGTTGCTACCCTACTGGGTCTTTCTGTCTTTCAGTGAGATATGGAATAGGCCATTGCCATTTCTCTGAGACTTAACTTTCCTATTCTTTATTTTTATTTTTTTTTTATTTATTAGAGAGAGAAAGAGAGGCAGATGGGGGGAGGGAGAATGGTCACACCCTGGTCTTTAGCCAAAAGGAATTCCAGATGCATGTGCTACTTTGTACATCTGGCTTTATGTGGTTACTGGGGAATTGAACTTGGGTCCTTTGACTTTGTAGACAAGTGTCTTAACCACTAAGCCATCTCTCCTGTCCCTCAGTTTCCAATCCTCACTGACCTCCAGTGTATTCCAGTTCTGGCCATTTAAATCCATTCTGGATCCTTAGGTTTGTATGATCTATTGTAGCTTTCTGTAGCTGGAGGGGTTTCATAATTCCCTGAGGACATCGTGGATGTTGCTAGCATAGCCTTGAAAACAAGTCTCACATTATTTTGGGACCATAGCTCCAAGCAAGTGAGAATAGGAAATCCACTAGCTCAGTTTGCCAGGTACTAAGGGTTTTTCCAGGTTGTGGGACTTTCCGTAGTAAAACTGGAGCAGTCCAGGGCAAACCCCCTCACACATGGCTTTAGTTCAGGGCTATTAATGCCACTTGAGGTTCTACAGGTCAGGCACCATAACAGGGCAATTGTGTAGACAGATTAATTTTCCCACAGTCTGTTATAAGGGGCCTGAATGAAGTTTGTGTAAGACACACTGGCCTCCCAGAGGAGGAAGATGTAAACTCTGGTGTGGTAGTGGTACAGAAGAGGTGATGGCTGAGGGGTGTGTGTGTGTGTGTTTTAGTGAGGCATAGAGAGAGATAGAGACAGAGAGGAGAGAGAATTGGTGCAGCAGGGCCTCAGCCATTGCAATTGAACTCCAGATGCTTGTGCCACCTAGTGGGCATGTGTGACCTTGTGCTTGCCTCACCTTTGTGCGTCTGGCTAACATGGGATCTGGAGAGGCAGGGCTTAGAGAGATACAGAGGGACAGAGTGTAGCTTGGGGGCAAAGTGGTGTGAAGCTGAATAGAAAGTCAGGAGGCTGTAGACACTGAAGGAACATTGTAATGGGACGGGGTCAGGGGCAGCTGTAGGATGTGACTTGGAAGGAAAGCCTGAGGCCCAGAGAAAGGTTGGGATGCCTTCTTCACCTAAGGATGGAGTCATCATTTCTACAGTGTCCAGGTTTCATTTCAGCTTTCCAAGACCAATGACAGTGTTACAGAACTGCTCCATGCCAGACCTGCTTGGCTCCCTAGCATGGCTGGGTGCCTGGCCCATGGCTAGAGGCCAGTGGCCCAGAGCCCAGGGAAGCCAGCTGGTGACAGGATAGAGTTGTCCTGGCTTTGGCCAGGGAGATTGGTGGGCTCTCACCCAGACGGTGTTCCCCGCAGGACCTCTGCTTGGACAGAGTTAGCTCTGCAGAACTAAGCAAAGATGGTGGTCTGGTTCTGTCAAGCCCTGGTCATCTGCTCAGTGACTCTGAGGGCCCAGCCTCTGGGATGATGCTGGGCTAAGTGACCTGGTCAGTGGTATTCCTCTCTCCATTAGGCCCTTCAGTTAGAGGGTCTGAGGTAATGGAGAAATCAGCTGTGGACCAGAATGAGACCGAGAGCTGGGACCCCATTCACAGATGAAATTGGGTTGGGAATAGTAAATGAATAGAGCCAAGAAAGGTCCAGACGAAGCTCTTCCTGTGACTCCTGTAGGACAGAAGACAGACTTGGTCCACCATGATGTCTGTTGTTGTTTGTTTTGTAAAATGTATTACTTACATTCCTTGTTGCTATGATGAAATACTTGACAAGAGGCAAGTTAAGGGGCTGGACAGATGGCTCAGTGGTTAAGGCGCTTGCCTGAAAAGCCCAATGACCCAGGTTTGATTTCTCAGTACCCATGTGAATCCAGATGCACAAAGTGGGGCAGGCATCTGGAGTTTGGTTGCAGTGGCTGGAGGCCCTGGTGTGCTCATTCTCTCTCTAGCTCCCTTTCTCTCTCTCTCCATCTTACTATGCTTGCAAAATAAATAAAGAAAACACTTTTGTTAAAGCGAGGCAAGTTAAGGGATTTCAGCTTACACTTTGAGGTTCTAGGCAATCATGGTGGGGCAGACATGGTGGCAGGAGACTGAAGCTGAGCTGGCCGCATTGTGTCCACAACCAGGAAGCAGAGTGTGATGGATGCTTGTGCTCAGCTTGCTTTTTATTCATTTTGGGATCCAGCCCAGGGAATGGTGCTGCCCACAGGTAAGGGTGGGCCCTCCCACCTCCCTTACCTAATCTAGAAACTTCCTCACAGACATGCCTAAGGATTTGTCCTCTAGGTGATTCCAGATCCAATGAAGTTGACAATTAAGCTTAACCATCTCAGTGGTAAACAAGTAGCTGGTAAACCAACCAATGAACCACGACTTGACCATAGGTTGCCAGGCAGAGTCCTACAGGAAGGAACTCCAAGACACTGTGTCTGTCCTCCAACCTCAGCACTTGCCTCCTTTGATGTGTTGCAAAGTGCTTGACCTTGAGGGACTTGCCGGTGTCAGAGGCTCCTCAAGGTTTTTCTCCTAAGCTATCACTGTTTGTGAATGAATACAGTTTGGCCCCCCAAGGCTAATAATGAACTTTTTAACACACAGCTGGGGTGAAGCCAAGCATGGCAGTGTGGCGACCAAGGGCAGGGAGGACACAGGGGAGTCCAGCGCAGCAGCCATGGGTCCTTCCTCACGGCGGGTGGTCAGCTTGGTTAGTCCTGTCAGCTCTGTCCCGCTTCTGTGAAGAGGGACACTTTGTTCCTGGGCCTCTGAAGATTCTGTTCATTTAGTAGGTCTTCCCAATAGACTATGCATCCTCGAGGAACTTGGCTCCTGTTTTTTTTTTTTTTTTTTTTTTTTAATATTTCTTTCTTTCTTGCCTTCATGTCCCCAGGGTCTGGTATAAAGTAGAAACTCAATAAATGTTAGTCAAATGAATGAATAAACGTTTGAATAACAAAAATACCTGCTCCACAGACCTCTCAGGATTATTGGGAGGATCAAATGAGATAATGCACATGAAAGCACTTTGTAAATTGCAGAGCGCTATACAAATGCAAATCACTCACGGCTTCGGTGGAAATTATTATTCAAATTGTTATTATTTTCACCATCAGGAGGACAGGAAAGAGAGGGCACTGGAACCTTGGGTCCTGGATGGTCAATGGCCGTGGGGTGGCACTCTCCAGTGTGCCCGAGCCCTTTCTCAATCATCCTGGACAGACTGCTCTGTTAGACCAGCCTTACTGCAGCGGGCTGGGGTAGGCACAAGTTGCCTTTGGAATGCTGCCCAGTGTGGGGACTGAAGCTGCGCGCACATCTTCCCCTGAACAAAATGAATTAAACGCCAGGCTCTAAATGAAAAGGTTTTGTTTTCTGAGTTGCCTTTTTTTTTTTTTAATGAAGTGGGAAAGGTGGCATGCTGGGGATGGAGCTGTGGACGGAAAGGGAGAGACAGAAAGAGAGAGGAAGGGAGGGAGGGTGAGAGGAGAGAGGGGCAGAAACAGAGAGTGGGCACCTTTCCCCCAGCCCCCTAACTCTGGCTGGCACACCCTTTTCTCCCGCTGCAGTCACGTCTCGCGTTTCCAATGCTATTATCCTGCCTCTCCAGCCCTTGGCCTGCAAGAGGGAGCGCGAGCCGAGCCGTCTGGGCAGCCGGGAGACGCGAGCAAAGGCGTGATTGATAATTGGTGACTGTAATTCTATAATTCATCTCTGTACCGCAGTGAAATTAAAAGAGTTTAGGTTCCCAAGCATAATGATCATCAATTAAACGCCGGGGAGATTTAGTGTCCTCATTTGAATTTCGCTTTATTTATTTAAATGTCTCCTTCGCAAAGAGGGGAGTCCTGCGAGCGGGGAGCGGGGTGAGGGCCGGGCGGGGCGTCGCGGAGCAGCGGGGTAGCGCGGGGCGGGGCGCGGCCGGCGGGGCGCGGGGCTTCGTGCGACAGCGGATCCATCATCGCGGGCTTAATCAGTTAATACTGATAAACTGCCAGCAATAACTGCCAATTGCGCCGGCGTTTGGAGCTGCCAGTTCATTCATTTAGGGAGTGCGGCGGCACGTCGGGGAAGCGCTCCGGGCCCGCTCCGAAATTCGCACCTTGCGCTGGGAGGGAGGTGGTGGGTAGGGGCGGTGGGGAGGCCCTGGACCGCTGCGGCCTCGCCTCGGGCTGCGATCGCCGCACGCTTTGAGCGAGGCCGCGGTGTGAATCTTCCCCTGGGCCTGGCTGCGCTGGGAGCGCCACGATCCACCCCTTCCCTTGGCACGGAGGTGGCACGCGCTTTCATTTAAGAACCAGACTGGGAAGCATTTCCCAACCTCTTTGTAGAGCCTGCTTGTGCAAGCCCAGGGAAGGAAGGCGCGGGATTCTAGTGCTTGCAGCCCCGCCACACCAGTTCCTCCTCCGGACAGGACAGAGTTCGTAGGTGGCCGGAAGCGGCCCTTGTAGCGTGTTGGGTTTCCTACAGCCTGGGTGGGTAACCGACCCACCCTCGGTTTTCCCTTTCCAAGTCGCGTTTGGGTTTTGGGGGCTCTGGGTGTCCCCTCCCCTCCTCCCCTTGAAGCTCCTTCTCTTTCTCTCAATGTGGCTGTCCACTTTTCCAGGTTGATTTCTGTTGCATTTTCCCCAAGCATTCGCGGATTCTGACTTCTTACTTGCAATCAAGAAACTAAAAATAGAGCATAAAGGAGCTCTTGGGGGTGTGTGTGGGGGGGGAGGGATGTAGGGGGCAGAGGACCAGAAAGTGCTCCGGTTCCCTGTGGGGAGGTGGAAATCCAATCCAGAGGAATGAAGGGGCAGAGGCTGGGAGATTCAACCTTCCAGCTCACCATGTGGATCTGGTATGGGGAGGGCCTGAGAAAACAGTTTGTGCAATTTGTCCCTGGAGAAGGGAGGGCAGGGTAGGGAGACAGAAGCTTCCCGGGCATTTTAGGTCTTCTGGGGTGTGCTCCACAGCATCCTCTGCAAGAGGGATTCTGGGCAATGGATCCCTACTCACAGCCTGGCCAGAGGGCTTTGTATTCCCATTCGTCTGCCAGGAGGGGGCGCTGAGCCCTAATTTTCACAAGGGCGTCTTTTGTGCTGTGAGAAGGGTGTGGCGCCTGGTCCTCCAGTTAGTAGTCCTAGGTGCTGGTAGACAGTTGCACCCTTTCCCCTCCCAATCAGGGCTTTCTTCTTCAGGCCCTCAGATTGTGAGGAGTGGGTCCTGTTCCAGTGTGGTTTGTTACGATGGGCAATGTAGGCAACGGGGCTGTGCGTCAGGGTGAAGGCCTGGGCTCTTGGGCTTGCAGGCGGTGGAAGTGGACTAGGAGGTTGTCCACAGGCACGAGAGTGGCCTGGGTTCTCAGGCAAATATCTTGTAAACCCAGGATACCCTACCCTTCCCACCCCTCTGCCTTGAGCACCCTGGCGCTCAGAAAGGTGAGCATGGTCTTGTGAAACTAATGACTGGTATTGGGGACACAAACCTAATCCTGGAGTCCAGAGCCCTGGGCTGAATTCCTAGCTGTACCCCCCTATGTCCTTGGGCATGCTGCTTTCTTCCTTGAGCCTCAGTTTCTCCTCCTGTCTAATCATAGGATAGATTGCACAGAAGTTCTTGAGGATTGTGCAAAGGATGCGGTCATAGCTCTCATCTCTCCTGCAGAGCAAGAGGCAGCGTCCCAGTCTTATCTTCTAAGGGGCAGTGCAGAAGGAGGGCTTTATCACCACCCTTGTGTGGCACTGCCTCACAGGCCCCTTGCTCATTTGGCGCTATCTTCAGAGCCCATGACGCTTTCCCTCTTGGGGGAGGAAGGGAAATGGCTGATATTAGAATCCTGAGACTTGCCAGTTTTTATACCAGCGATTCAAATCAAGATACTGTCTTTCAGTCTCCTCTCTGTGTCGCGGAACTCATTCCAGTTCCTTTACCAAGCCGATTTCTATCAAGGGACTCAGTCCTCGAGGATGTGGGGATGTGGCCAGTGAGGGAGGGCTGAGAGGAGCCAAGGCCTGCTGGGGCAGCCCCTTTCGCTCCCTGCACTCTTATTGGCCTTGTACTTTCTTAGTGAGGTGCTCCCTCCTGCTCCTTTCAGGAAGGGGAAGTCTTTCTAGGGAATTGGAGGAGACAGGAAGGTGACCCAGGTCTCCAGGAATATCCAGCCTCCTTATGCGACCATGTGTTTTCATCTTGTGCCTGGCTATTCACTCAGGACTGGTCTGGGGCCAAGGGCTCTTCTCCAGTCCCCAAGGCTGTCTTTGGCTGCTTTGGACAGATCTGCTACTGTATTTGGGACAAGAAGCTCAGAGAGGCTAGGGCTCTATGATTTTCCGTGTGGAATCCACAAAAGCACCAAGTCCAAGTGGGCATGCAGCCCAACAAAGGCTTTTTAAAAATTACCATGTGCTGTCCTTTCTCTGATTACAAAAGTAATACATATTCATAGATAAAAATTTGGAAAATACAGAAAATCACAAAGAGAAAAAAATCATCCATATTCTGCAACCCAGAAGCAGCCACTATTAATATTTGAGGTATATCACGTTCCTGTCCTTCCCTTTCTTGTCCTCTTTTTTTTTAAAAAAAATCTCTGACTTTTAGTAGGCGTCTCATGCAGTACTACTGTTTTGTCACCTGCTTGGTAACAGGGTGTCAGGAGCATTTCCTCACATAACAAAAGGCATTTGATGAGGGTGGCCAGGTGTTTGGTCAGGGAGAGGCAGGGCAGCAGTCTCTCAGGAGATTTCAATGCTGACAGATCCTACTCTCTGGCTTCCAGTGGAGACAGAAGGCCATCAAATCCATCATCTGGAGGGGAAGCCATAAAGGCAGGCAGCATGTAGCCCGGTGACCTGAGGATGCTGGGGTGCCGGGCTAGGCTGCATCATTGGAGACTCTATCACTGTATCGGTTCTCTACATCCACTCTTGTCCTGGCATGGCAGGCAAGCAGGAAATGGGCAGAGAGTTAGGTGCTAATCACTGGGAAGTTGAAACAAAATAGCCTCAGAAGTTAGCTTAGAAGCTAGGCATGGAAGCTTCAGAAGCTGAGGCAGGAGAATTGAGAGTTTGAGGCCAGCATGAGCTATGAACAAGGCCCTCTCTGAAAAATGAAAACCTAAACCAAACCAAAAATATCCAACAACAAAAAGGAAATAAAAACAAAATAACATGAGAGAATAAGCTAGAAATAGAGCTAGAATTGTAAACATGCCCCACTCACCAGGGTAGAGGCTGAAAGCTCTTATCCAATGGCACAGGCTAAATATTAAAGCAGCAAAGACATGTTGGGGTCCACATGAATGTAGAATGTTAGTTTCACTGAGCATATGTGCATATCTGAGGCCCTTGGCATCTTGAAACACACAAATAATGGTGGGATGTTGGTTTGTAGACTGCCTGAACCCACTGGCTGTCTTGCCATTACAGCACGTTATACTCAACTTCCTTAAACCACTGTGACCACTGGCCCAACAGAAATCTATCATCATCTGCCTGGATTTCTCTCATTTGTAGGCAGAGAGAATAAGAGAGAGAGAGAGAGAAAGAAAGAGAGAAAAAGTGTGTGTTTGTGTGTGTGTGTGTGTGTGTGTGTGTGTGTGTGTATGGGCATGTCAGGGCCTCTTTCCACTGCAAATGAACTCCAAATGCATGCCCTATTTTGTACATCAGGCTTTACGTGGGAACTAGGGAATCAATTCACGGTTGGCAGGCTTTGCACAAGCAAGCATCTTTAACTGCTGAGCCATCTCCTTAGCCCCTTGCCCGGATTTATTTTCTTTAAGGTCAGCTTAAGATACCCTTTCTTTAACAACAGACCCAAATAAGGTAGTCTTTAAATGAGCAAAGGACATAAATAGACATTTCTCAAAAGATGGGGAGTCAATGGACATCAAGCATATGAAAAGATGTTCAATGTCATTGATCATTCATGAAATGGAAATCAAAGCCACCATGCGACATTATTTCACACTCATTAGGATGTGGAAAGAGTGCAAGAAGGATAGGAGAAAGGAAAGAAAGAGAAGGAATATGGTGGTTTAAATGTGAAGTATCCTCATGAGGTTGTAGCCTCGTGTATTTGTGCTTTAGCCTCATGCTCCAGCCTCAGCAGGTGGCAGTTGGGAGGTGGAGCCATGCAGGAGGAGACGTGTCCCTAGGGGTGTTATAGCCCAAGCTCCCCTTGCCAGAGCCAGCTGACTTTCTGCTGCTTCCCTGCTGCCCATGTGAGCCATGTGACGCCCAGCTGCCTGCCATGCTTTCTCTGCCACGATGAAACATCTTTTGAGACTGTAAACTCAAATAAACCCTTTCTGCCCCCATCAGTTGCTTTGGTCAGGTATTTTGTCTGAGCAACGAGAAGACAACTGCAACAAAGAAGGAAGGAGAGAGGGATAAAGAGAGAAAGAGAAGTGTTGGTGAGGATGTAGAGAAACTTGAACCCTTGTGCCCTGCTGGTGGACATGTAGAATGGTGTGGCCCTTATAAAAAAACAATGAGGCAGTTTCTCAAAAACTTGAAAATAGAATCACCATATGCGCTGACAGTTCCATTTCTGGGGATATGTTCCTAGGAAGTGAATACAGGGTCTTGAAAAAATACTTCCATATCCATGCTTGTGCAGTGGTATTCACCATAGTTGAGAGGTGGAAATGATCCTGATGCTAAGGGACAGGTTAATGGGGAAACTAAAGTGGATCTTAGTCTTAAGTAAGGGAATTTTGTCATACCGTACAGCTTGGATGAACCTGAGGATATTATCTTAAATGAAATAAGCCAGTTATGAAAAGACAATATGATATGATTTCCGTTACAGGAGTGTGTTAGCTTTCTTCTTCTTCTTTCTTTGTACAATGTCGACAGCAAAAACCTAAAGGAGGAAGGGTTTGTGTGGCATCACAGTTTCAGAGGATTCAGTCCCTAGTCCTTGGCTCTCTTGATTCCAGGCCTATGGTGAGGAAGGATATCATGGTGGTGGCAATGTGTGGAGGAGAAAGAGGCTGTGTACCTTAAGATAGACAGGAAGCAAGGAGAGCAGCAGGAAGGGAGCAAGGACAACATGACCTCAAGGACCCATTCACAGTTACTTACATCCTCCAGCTAGGGTCCAAAGTTTCCAGAACTTTCCAAAACAGCACCACCAAGGAGGGAAGACATTTCTCACCCAAACCATAGCAACAGGGTACCCTGACTGGTCAAAGTGATAGGAACTGACAGCAGCATAGGGGTAGGCATAGGGTAGGAGTTATCTAATGCAGTTATCTAACAGGTAGTGTTTCCGTTTTCAATTCTGGATGTAGGTTGTATAATAAAGAGTATATACCTAACCCCCTATATGCTCACAAATAGTCAGGGGGCCAGGAAGATGGCTCAGTGGGTAAGAGCCCTTGCTGTGCAAGTCTGGGAACCCGAGTTCCATCCCTGGCACTCCTGTAAAGAGCCAGGTGTGGGCCTCACACATCTGTAACCCCTGCACTGAAGGGACTGGGCAGAGACAAGAGGATCCCTGGAGTTTGTTGCTCAGCTGGTGTAGCTGAAAAGTGGCAGCTCCAAGTTCAGTGAGAGACTCTGTCTCAAGGAAATAAACTGGAAGACATCTCAGTAGAGAAGGACACCCAACATCTTCCTCTGGCCTCTGCATGTGTTCACAGCCATGTATAGACATTTTCACATGCATGTGCCTACACACACCACACATATTACACCACATACACACACACACACACACACACAGTGGTTAAGATGGGAAAATTTGTCATATGTTGGATTTTTTAAGTACAATTTTTAAAAATTAATCCTTTTGCCAACTGTGGCCAGCCACCATAGAAAGGACTTTCTTTCAGAACTCCTTAAGTTCTTTTTGCAGCTGGGCCCCTACGCCACACCAACTGTCTGCTTTCTTTGATATTTGAGCTTTTTTTTTGACAAGCTGTTAGAAGCAGGGATAAAATCTTTACCTGTTTATGTTCCCTCATGGCATCTAACACAGTGTCTCAAACCCAATAATAGTTCAATTAATATCTGCTGACTGACTGAATGGTCACTTCCCTTGATAGATTGTGCACCGTGAGCTGCTGGGTGATGGATGAAGGAGAGAGAAAGTTCAGAGGGGAAGGGCTGGAGGGAACGTGCCTGGCTGTGAGTATATTTTCCCCACATTTCCCCTGAGTTGTTGAGGCAGCTGCATCCTCCCACCATCCAATTTATAGACATTTACCCCATTTTTACTTATATGCACACAGAGGGGAGGGGATCTTGGATTAGGGATTTTAATCTCAAGTTGGATTAGATGTAAGAGAATGGTGGTGTGGATTCTGTGAGAGTTGAAAAAATGTTGGAAGAAATTAACCTGAACTCTCTAGGACATGTACCTACTCCTTTTCTTTAAACTTTCTGGAAAAAGAAAACAAACCAGAGTCACAACTCTCTTCATCAACCCAGACCAGTGTCTTACTACACTTCTTGCTGACCTCTTACTTCTGCCCCTCCCAACACCATGTAAACTTCTTTTCTGCTGAAATAGAGAACATTGTCTTGTCATCTTATCCGTTGTAGGCACTTTTAAAAATTAGACTTTAACAGAATCCAGATCCCTTATGTAGAGGTGTCTGTAATTTTCCTCCTTTGTAGGGCGGCTCCTCTGCTAAATTAATTGTCTGGTTCTCTTGAAAAGCAATCTTTTCCCCCAGTTCATGTTCTGTTTTTGACCTAACATGGCCATTCTTGGCCTTTTGAATGGGATTTGCTTCTGGTCGGGAATTAAATTTCCATAGCAACGCTGGTAGCCATCTTAAAAGTATTCCTCCTCCTACCCCATCAGCAGCCCTGTTTTATCACCCTGCACATCCCTGTCCTGTGGGTGGCTTGCCTGGGCACCAGCCTCAGGTGCATTTATTCTCAGTTAGTCAGGGTGGGCTTCATGGCAACTCCTACTACCCAACAGGAGCAACAACAACAACAAATACACAAAGGAGCCTGGTTGCTGTCAGTTCCTGGGGGTCTGGGCTCTGGAGGAATCACTGCTGTTTTAGCTTCATAGCCTTTAAAAAAACTGGGGTTTGAGGTTTTCATCTTATTACTAAACCACTGGGGCCTTTTTCTAAGCAGGCCACCCAGCTAAGTTAGAAGCAAGAGAGAGGCCCGAATCTTAGCTTTTGGGATTTGTCTGTTTAAAGTTTATTATTTATGGTTGTTTTTAAGTAAATCGTAAGTAGTGTGAGATTTTAGAGATCTTTCTTTGGCATACACCCCTCAACTCTCTACCAGTGACTATACAACGATCTTTGCTGCCCACAGAAGTGAGTTCAGGCTCTGAAACACAGTAGTTAAGGCCCTCAAACTGCTGGTTTGCATCTCCGTTTTACTCTCCCTCAGTCCCTTCCTTCCTGTTGAAGAGGAAGTTAACATGCCACCAGAATTCTCTGAACACTTAATCTCTGTTGGCTATGTCCCTGAACCTACAGCGTCCATTCTCCATCTACCTGTTGAACTCAGCCATGAGTCAGGGCTTCCCAACTGCTGCATGGTGAAGAAAGTCTGAGTCGTCACTGCCCTTAGCCCTGGGCAGGGTAGAGGGGTCCAGATAGGGCCGAGGCCTCTTGGTCATCCATATCAGCATTGCTCATTTGCCTTGGTGAGCCATCTGGCTGGGGTCATCCAGCTGGAAGTGCCATATCATGAAAAAATTGCAGGCTTTGCTTTCGGGACCAGCCCAATGCTGCCTCTTCCCAAGGCGCCTTCTAGCCCTCCAGCTAGCAGACTCAGCTTTCCCCTAGGCGTGTCTTCCAAGCCATTCCCATGGACAAGCTATGTTCCTTTCTCCATCCTGTGCATCCTCATCCCCCCTTTCCCCAGAGATCGGAAGCTCTTTGAGATTTTCCTTTGTGTATAGTTACACCAAACAGTGTCTAGAACTTTGTCTTGTGTGAAATTGGGTCACCTTAAATGCCTGTTGATTTGAAGTCTAACCACAGATTGTCTTCCCAGGGGACTTCCCCTTGACACGTTGCTCTTATTCCAACAACTCTGCCACCGTTCAAACTGTTCCTGGAATTTCTTTACTAGCATTATTTTTAGAGAAGTTTTGTGAGCCAAAGAATAAAGCAAGTCTCTTTTCCTTAGAATCAAGCAATGTGTATTTAATTCTCATTTGGTTGTCATTGTTAGTCAACAAATCTTTATTGAGCCCTAGGCACAAGGCTGCTTTAAAAAAAAAATCCAACAAATTTAATATAAACTACTTGTCTACCTTATTGGCAAGATTTGGTTCTAAATAAATTCAGTCTTTTCCCAGAAATCAAATCTACCCTTAGAACATTAAAGATCTACTATCTTAAAGCAGATTCACAACAGGGAAAGCGAACAATACAAAAGTGCAAAAAATAAAACAGAGCAGTGATGACAAGGCAAATGGTCACTGGGGTAAGTGAGGAGCATTCCAAAGTCCACCTTGGAAAGGACAGTGATCACTTGGATGGGAGACTGGGGGGTTGTGTTAGTTGTTTTTCTTGCTAAGACAAAATTCCTGCCAAAAAGCAATTGAGGGAGGAAGGGAATGTTTTTGGCTCATGGTGGGAAAGGCGTGGCAGCGGGAACGTGAGGTGGCTGGTCACAGTGTACCTGCAGTCAGGAAGCAGAGACAGATGGGCATGGTGCCCAGTTGGCTTCTTTTTTCTTTTCCTTTTATTCCATCTGGGACCCCAGCCCATGGGATGGTGCCACCCATATTCAGGGCGGGTCTTCCCTCCTCAGCTAAACCCCTCTGGGCACACCCTCCCAGATACACCCAGAAGTGTGTCTCCTTGGTCATTCTAAATCCAGTTAAGTTGACAGTGAAGATAAATCATTACAGAGGTGCGTGTTAAGATCCAGTCTCTTGGGCTGGAGAGATTGCTTAGTGGTTAAGGCACTTGCCTATGAAGACTAAAGGCTCATGTTCGACTCTCCAGGTCTCATATAAGTCACAGGTGATGCAAGCAGTGAGGTTGCACATGTGTACAAGGTGGCACTCATGCCTGGAGTTCAATTACAGTGGCTGGAGGCCCTGGAGCACCACTTCCCTTTCCCCCACTCTTGCTCCCTCACATTAAAAAAAAAAAAAAGACCCAGTCTACTGGGTTTCACAGGTATGTGTCACAGGAGAACCATAGGGTGTCAGGTATGGTCTATGCCTTTTGTGAGCTTCTCTTTTGAAATGGTACACATAAAGACTCTTATGAGGAATCTTCTCTGGAATTAGGTTGCTACCTGAGAAAACTTCAGAACCTCTGAGTCACTATAGTATGTGTTTAGAAGTATGTCATTTGAAGCCAATGAATATGGCTTATGTCCTGGCTCTGTCACCTAACTGGGCTTCCTTGGGCAGACTTTGAACATGTGTGGGGCTAAGTTCCCTTGACTGCTTCTGCTTCATGGAATGATGACATGTACTTTATAGAGCTGCTGTAGGGCTGGAGAGATGGCTCAGCGGTTAAGGCATTTGCCTGCAAAGACAAAGGACCCAGGTTCAACTCCCCAGATCCCATGTAAGCCAGATGCACAAGGGGGTGCATGCATCTGGAGTTCATTTGCAGTGGCTGGAGGTCCTGGTGCACCCATTCTCTCTCCCTCTCTCTCTCTCTCTCTCTGCCATTTCTGTACATCTCTCTCTCTCAAATAAATAAAAAAAAAATAAAATACAGAGCTGCTGTAAAAATGGTCATTGATTCTGGCACACAGCTATTCTGATTTCAAATAAAACATCTACAAAAATTTTGGATCATTATTCCCCCCCCCCCCAGAGAATAGAGGGCTAAGGAAAAATTGTGGCTTGTAAGCTTTTGGAGATTGTGATTATAGACTGGGTTTTAAGATGCTCTGGTTCCTCTGAAGGGAGCCATGGGACTGGAGTATCTTGCAGTGGAAATGACTGGCTGGATCCCAGGAAGAACATCATCTGAAAATGAGTAGCCAGAGGGACAGGGGATAGAGAAGACCATTCAGTCACAGAGAAGCAAGAACTTGGGCTGGTTGAATGTGTTGTTACAGTTTGGATCTTAAATGCCCCCAAGGACCCATGTGTTGAAAGCTTGGTTACCAGTCTGTGGCAGTGTTGGGAGGTGGTGGTACCCTTGGAAAGTGGAAGACTAGGGCAAGGAAGTTAGGTCATGTCCGTGAAGGGAGTGGTGGGACTTTAGCCCTTTCTCTCTTTCCCTCTCTCTCTTTGCTTCCCAGCTGTCATGAAGTAAACTGCTCGTTTTACCATGTATTCCCAGCCTAGTGTTCTGTTCACTCCAGGCCCAAAGGCAATGAAGCCAACCAATTGTGACTTGAAACATTGGGAAATGATGGAACAAACGAATAAACGAGGAAACTGAAAAACCTTATAAGGTGAGTGTCTCAGATATTTTGTTATAGCAACAGAAAGCTGACCAGTGTGTATTAAAGTAATTTTGGGTTGCTTCTAGTAGATCAGCAATTTGGAAGCCAGTTTGGGTCTTCTTGGCTTTGGGCTCTGCTTTCAAATGCAGTCTAATCAGCTGACCTGGACACTGGGCTCTAGCGCCTGCTGGTCTGCAGTGAACTTCTCTAGAAAGCTTTTCCAGAAGAGCACGATTAAGTGCCAGGCATACATCAATTCACTCAGCCTTAGGGAGGCAGGCACCCTACTGGTCCCTGTTTCATGGAGGGAATGATGGTCCTTGAGAAGTGAGCACATTGACCAAATCTTCTTGACAGGTTAGTGGGCCCAGGAAGTGGGACTGCAAAGGTTCCAGCATAATACCATCTGAACACCCCAGAGGCCTCCATCTGACCTGACACTGAGATTAGCTGGGCATGGTGGCATACCCCTATTATCTCAGCACGTGAGAGGCTCAAATCAGAAGATCTCAAGTGTTAGGCTAGGTTCAGCTACATGGTGAAGTCCTGTGCGTGTGTGTATGTGAGAGAGAGAGAATGATGAGTGAGCGAGAGAGAGAGAGAGAGGGAGAGAGGGAGAGAGAGAGAGAGAGAACAGATTAATCCAACTGAATTCTGTTTTCCCCTTCTTGGTAGTGCTGAGGATCAAACCCAGAGTCTTGCACATACTGGGCAAGTGCTCTACCACTGAACTCCTTTTCTAGCGCCAAATTCATTACTCTAACCATCTTTATTATTTGTCCTCCTTCCAATATCGATTTCATGAGGCCAAGAAGTTTGCTTATTTTTAAAATTTATTGATTTTTTAAATAAACAGGCTGTACACATATAGATCCCCCTCTTCCCCACTCCAATTCTGCTGAGGGTCTTTGGTGCAGTTATTGGTGTTCATTGTGGGAGCCAAGAGGCCTCACTCAGTCTCTGAAAGGATGGGGGAACCATGATATCTTGGGCTATTCCCACACATCCTGAGGCTCTTAAAATCTTTCTTTCTTCTTTCTTTTTATTTTGTTTTTTTTTTTTTTTTTTTTTGAGGTATGGTCTCAATCTATCCCAGCCTGACCTAGAGTTCACTGTGTAGTCTCAGGGTGGCCTTGAACTCACACCCTCCCGAGTGCTGGGGTTAAAGGCGTGCACCACCACACCTGGTTCTCTTACAATCTTTCCACTTCCTCTTCCATGATGCTCCCTGAGTCTTGGTGGGGAAGACAGAGATCTGATTTAGTGTTGCTTTCTCTGTAGACTCTGGATCTCTGTTCTTATGAAGTTTGAGAGACCACAGGGTCTGTTGCAATTTCCCTGGAACTGGTTATCAGAATAGCTGTATAATCAGTATTCATGTCACTGCTTCCCCTGTAATGACTTCTGGGCCTGGGCAGATGAGGTCGAGGTGACCCTGTTCCTGGGGACAGTTGGCTTTCTCTTCTTGCTGTACCCTTGTTCTCCCTCATACTCTCCTCTATCTGTAAAACAGAATGGATTTTTCCAATGAAAGTGAGAACAGTCTGAATAAAAGGAGATAAGCCAGTAAGTCCAGTCATTAGAAAGATACATTGATGTGTCTATCCATTCTCCTTAGTTAGAGAGCAATGAAGTTCTCTGTGGAACCTATTTGTTTCCTATTCTAGGGAATCTGGCTTGGTTCCCAGAACTAGATATGAGTTCACGCCCACTGAGCTATCTCATGTCCAATTAGTGAGCTGTTAGTTACCTACATCAGCTGTGTGCCACTATTGCACAAGTATATATTTCTTGCTCAACTGATTGGTTTGAAACTGCCAGAATCTCCTGCTTAATCAATCTGTTGGAAATGTAATAATTGGTGGTTTTTTTTTTTTTTTTTTTTTGGTTTTTCAAGGTGGGATCTCACTCTAGCCTCAGGCTGACCTGGAATTTACTATGTATTCTCAGGGTGGCCTTGAACTCAAGGTGATCCTCCTATCTCTGCCTCCCAAGTGCTAGGTAAATAGATATTTTTTTAAAAAAAAAACTTTTGTTTGTTTGTTTATTTGAGAGAAAGAGGCAGATGAATGAGGGAGAATGAATGGGCCCACCAGGGCCTTTAGCCACTGCAAACAAACTCCAGGTGCATGTACCACCTTGTGCATTTGGCTTACATAGGTCCTGAGGAATCGAACCTAGGTCCTTTGGCTTTGCAGGAAACCACTAAGCCGTCTCTTGAGCCCAACTATTAATAATTTTTATTCATTTATTTGTAAGCAGAGAGTAAGAGACAGAGAGGGAGGGAGGAAGGGTTGGAAAGAGAATTAGCTCTCCAGGGGCTAGTGCTACTTTGTGCATCTGGCTTTAAGTGTTACCCAGGAATTGAACTCAGCCCATCAGGCTTTACAAGCAAGTGATTGTAACTGCTGAGCCATGTCTTCAGTCCTGTTTGCTTTAAAAGTATTTTTATCTATTTATTCATTTGCAAGCAGAGAGATAGAAGAGAAACAGACAGAGAGAATGGGTGTGCCAGGGCCTCCAGCCACTACAAATGAACTCCAGACACATGCGTCTCTTTGTTCATCTGACTTCAAAAGGGTATTGGGGAATTGAACTCAGGTCATTAAGCTTTGCAGGCAATCACCTTAACTGCTAAGCCATTTCTCCAGCCCTTGCTTATTTTTAAATTCACTATTGAATCTCAAATACCTAGAATAGTAAAAACACAGAAATGCTTAATAAATATTAAATAAATATAAATACTAATGCATTAACTTGTTTTAATAAAAACACTTTCTTCTCTGTCTCTGTGTCTCTCACATGGTTTGTGCTTCAGGCATTTTGATGCGCGAGTTGCTAGGCCTTCCTTCCCACTGGGCTGTGCTGTCCAGGTGGATGTCATCAGTGTTACTAACGTACCGTCTTTTACAAGGAAAAGCATATTTGTACTTTGAAGTCTATTTTCTATGGGCACTTTTTTAAGAGTCAGTCATAGAGCTTGGATATCTATTAGTCTTGAGGTTGTTGCAGTAATAGGACCTTCAGAAATGGTCTTTTGATAAGTACTTAATTCTTTTAAGTTGGATATTTATTGATAGGAATATACGCTTCTCTTTGCCACAGTCCCCCACTCTCATTATTGTCCTATAGACATTTTCCCGTAACCTCTCGGATTCTAATCTAACATCAGCCTTTTATAGTTGAGCAAACTGATGCCTAGGCTGGGCAGTGACTGGCCCACAGCTTTGCAGCTGGCAGAGCCTGGAGTTTGCTCTATATGCCCCTCAGTCCTACATGCCTTCTCTTACATGGTGTCCTCTGCTCTGCCTGAACAGGAATGAAAATGGATGCCAATGGTTTGTGGTATTTGAGTTTGGGGTGAAAGGATAGCAGAGGTGAGCTGAATGGGGACAAGCACCCCTCCTTTTTCTCTGTTACCACAAAACCAGGAGCTCATTGGCAACCCCTTTAAATGATGGTGTTTTCAGCAAATGGGAGGGGAGCAGGTCTTTGTCTTTCCCACCCTCTCGCCCCCGGTTGTAATTAGTTGTCAAAAAAATTTTAGATGGAAGGGGGAATGCTCAGGTCCTGATGAGATGATACAGCAAAGATTTCATTTCATCTTGAATTTGACATTAAACTTTAATAGTCTCAAGGACAAGAAGCCAAGAGACATCAGATGTAATGAGATAAAGCAAAGTTTCTCTGACAGCAAATTTGATCACAAATGGGCTCCGAGATTGCTTCTTTGATATAAATGAAACATAATTCATCTTCCAGCACCCCAAATGGGCTTTCAGACTGGGGACGAAGCTGGCATCTTTCTTGCCTGGTGCTGACAAGTGGCAGCCCAGAGAGGAGGTAGAGGTCCAGCCACACCCTGCTGGGGCAGTGGCCTCTGTGTCTGGGAGGAGATGGAATGAGCAGAGTGGACTCAGAAAACATCTGGGGTCACAGCTAGGCGTACCTTGGCTCCAAATCAGAGCAGCGAGGTGCTAAGATGGAGATGTGTGAGAGCGCTAGCCTCCCAAGCTCGTTCAGAGATCTGTGTGTTTTCTTAATCTCATGCACGCGGCCACTCACCATCCGGCGATGCTGCTGCCCTCCAGGCTGCCTTCCTGAATCACTTGAGGCTGCTAGTTGGGAACCTCGGGGTCTGAGGTCACAACTTCATGATGGCCTCTTGGCCTGCAGCCTTTGCCCCTTCCGATCCCTCCTCTAGACGTCATGAATCTGTAGATACCTTAGGATGGCCCTGAGGCCTCTCCAATCTGAATCTCTCTAGCTCCTTCCTTCACCCCTCCTTCTCAGCAACCCCATAATGGGCTCAGTAGTGGTATGGGGGGGGGGTCGTGGGTGAAACTCCAGAGCAGATCACACCTTGTCTGTGTTTCTGTTCTGTGACACCTGCAGGAAGCCAAACATTACTCATCTCCTTCAGCATCTAAGTTTATGTCTTCTGAGAAGGCTACCCTCACCTGCTCCCCTCCTCTGCATTCCCGGACCCTTGATGACTCAGAGTCTGTCTGCCCATCTATTGATATTCCTGCATGCGTCTGCCTCCTTTCCTGGACCCTGAGCTCTCCGGACCACATCTGTTGATCTTTGTCTCTCTCTGGGCATGTCACATATGGCATGGAACAGAGGATAGAATAGACAGTGTCAAATCCTGCCCATGGTTCTGCCTTCTGGCACGAATCCAGTGCAATCTAGAAGATGGGCTTCCCCTAAAGAGGATTGCATATTCACCTCTCTGCCCTGTAGAACAGACACAGCAAATCCAAGAGCTTTGAGGAAAGAACTGTGTCCAGTTTTTCCTGCGTTGTGAATGTGAGACCCAAAATTGAACTACCATTGAAACAGAAAACTACTGGTGTCTTTTCTCCCCTGCGGGTGGGAATAAAGGTTTGGGTTAAAGAGCATCTTTCTGTTTCCCACTCAAAGACCGCAAACATCCTGATGGGAGAGAGAATTGAGTATTGCTTAGGCTAAACCAAGATGTTGTGTGGGAGCTCTGTTAGGCTGACAGATGGGCTAAATTCAACCTGAGAGGAAGAATCAGAGTGGGCAATGAAGGCAGATGAAATGATTTAAGGAAAAGTTGAGTTTGAGAGCCCTGAGTTCATGAAAAAATGCTCATATATATATATTTTTTTTTCAAGTTAGGGTCTCACTCTAGTCCAGGCTTACCTGGCACTCATTCTGTAGTCTCAGGGTGGCCTCTAACTCACAGTGATCCACTTACCTCAGCCTCCCAAGTGCTGGTATTAAAGGAATGCACCATGACACCTATCTTCAATCTTTCTACTTATTTATCTACCTATTTTGCAATGTTGATGGTTGAACCCAGAACCTTCTGCATTCTAGGCACGTACTATACTGCTGAACTATATGCCTAGCCCTTGATTTTTTTGGGACAGGGTCTTACTACATAACTTAGGCTGGACTTGAAGTCATGATCATCCTGCCTGTATGCCTTCCAAGTGCTTGAATTATAAGCATGTGATACCCTGTCTGGTACCTTGAATGTAAATTTAGTAGAAATGTCCATAAATGGGTAAATAAATTATGGAATATGCACATGCATGCAGGAATATTACTCAAACATAAAAAGGAATGAAGAGGGGTTAGAGAGATGGTTCAGTAAGTAAGAGCACTTTCCACACAAGAATGAGGTCCTGATTCATGCTGAATTTAATTCCCCAGCTCCCATGCAAAGAGCTGGGTATGGCCACTCATTCCTGTAGCCCCAGTCCTTTGGGGAGCAGAGAATTTCTGGGGCTCACTGGACTCACTGGGTCTGATTAAAATAAAAACTGTCAGCTCCAAGTTCAGTGACAGATTCCTTCTAAAGGAAATCAAGCACAAGAGTGAGAGAGGAAGACATCTGATATTATCCTCTGGCTGCTACATGTGTGCACATAGGACATACTTATTTGAAAAACACCCATGCGTACACCACAAGCATCATACCACACATACTACATATACACACACACAAACACACATATAAAATGAATTAAGAACTGGCTTATGTTACAATGTGGATGAATAATAACATATTTCAAGTGAAGAGGTGAAATGGAGAATTTATATTATATAATTCCATTTATATGAAATGCGTAAACCTATAAAGACAGAAAGTGGACTGGTGGCTGTCAAGAGCTGGAAGGGATGCACATGCACACATGGAGTGAGTAGGCCAGAGCTCTGGGTTTGGGTTTGTTCCCACTTCCTAGTTCCCTGGATCTGGTTTCCCTGTGCTGGCTTGGGGTGGACTGAACCCTGCATGCATGCTGCAGAAGCAGTCAAGCAAGCCTCTTGCTCCAGCTGAAGAGCACACACAAGTGGAGTAACTAAGTCCGAACTCCCAGTTCCCCAAATTCCAGTTCCCCAGGTACCCTTGATATATTTGCAACCTCTACAATCTGTGCATCTGCAGTTAGAACCCCATCCTACCCCAATCTGGTTCACATTCAAAATAGAACACTCACTGAAGATCCTACAAGGACAATACTTGCTTCCTCCTTAATAAAATAAGACTTTTACCCTGAGATGGGTAGACCACAATGCAAGAAAAAACCAACTAAAATCAGAAAACTGAGTGATATCCACCAAGAATACCTAGTCCCACAATGGAGGCCTCCAATGAAAATAACAGAAATTGATTACCAAAATGAAAAGGCAAGTGATGTGACCCTGATTAAGTGAACTGCTAAGCTAGAGCACGTCATCTAAAACCAACAACTGCATAAATGAAAGTGAGCAGCGTCATCTCTTAGAGCACATGGCTTTGGTCACTAGGTTTAACTTAATTGAAGAAAACCAGAGAGGCTACAAAAGAGAGATAAATGAATTGAAAGTCTATCACCAAATAGAGGATCTCAATAACTAGTTGATTAAGCTTAATGAAGACATGATTAAATGCAAGGATGAATTCCAGGAAGCATCAACAAAATCAGACCTCAACCTGAAATCATAACTCAAAAAAAAAAAAAAAAATTGAAATGATGAAAAAAATCCAGAAAACAAAATCACATCAAGCTTTAAAAAACCTACCTATATTTCAAAGGGAAAATGAGAGGAGGGAGGGTATTACCATGGGATATTTTTTTTATAATCATGGAAAATGTTAATAGAAATTGAGGTAAAAAAGAACAAAAAATAAACTTTACACTAGATATGGTGGTGCACTTTACATCTTAGTCCCTGTACTTGGGAGGAGCAGGTAGGATTGCCATGAGTTTGAGAACAGGCTTGAGCTACCAAGTGAGTTCCAGGTCAGCCTGGCTAGAATGAAACTCCTTTGGGGAAAATAAAAAGAGGGGGAGGCTCTGAAGAGATGGCTCAGTAATAAGGCTTTTGTAAAGCCTGACAGGCTGGGTTCGATTCTCCAAGAACCATGTAAAGCCAGATGCACAAGGTGGCATTTGTGTCTGGAGTTCCTTCTCAAGTGGCTGAAAGCCCTGGTGTACCCATTCTGTCTCCCTTCTCTCTCTGTGCTTGCAAATAAATATATTTTTTTCTGTCTATAACCCCTCACTAACAGAATCACTTATGTGGAAGAAAGAAACCCTGAACTAGAAGACAAGATAGAAGAAATTGATCAGGAATCCAAACTTTGTTAAGTTCAAAAGTTCATGGGAATAGAGTAAATGGGAACCGCAGGATAACGAAAAATGACAAAACATCTGGACCATGGGTATACCAGAAGTGGAAGAAATCTAGGCCAGAGGTATAGAGACTATATTATAAAAAATTATTGAAGAAAAATTCCCAATCTTTCAAAGAAAGGCTATCCAGATACAAGAAACACAGAACATAAAACAGGGCCAAAGGAGAAACTCTCTGTGACATATCATAGTTAAAGCTTTTAATGATGAAAACAGAGAGAGAGAGTGCTAAAAGCAGCAAGAGAGAAACAAGTAACTACACACAAAGGTAATCCCATAAGAATTACCTCAGATTTTCAATGGAAACCCTAAAAGCCAGAGGTTCTATTGTAGAAAACTTCAAAACCTAAAAACCTATGGCTTCAAACCCAAACTGCTGTACCCAAAGAAAGCATCACTTACAGTAGATGGTGAGAGGAAAAGTTTCTGTAAAAAAAAAGTCAGTTCTATGATTGTATGAACACAAACCTAAAGGGAATACTTCAGGGAATACTCCACACAGAAGAGTCAAACAATCAATATCAAGGGCCTACAATAAGATTACAATAACCAAAACTAGAACAGGCTCAAAAAAATACAAAGCTCATGAAGATACCAAAACCTCACAAAGCACCCCATCATGGCAGGGATTAAAGCAAACCTCACAGTTATAACCTTAAGTATTAATGGTCTTAACTCACCCATCAAAGACAATCAGAAAAATGAACCCCTCTATCTGCTGTCTTCAAGAAACCCATCTCACTGCTAAAGACAGGCACCTCCTCACCGTGAAAGGATAGAAAATGATATTATAAGCAAATGGAAATAGGAAACAAGCAGGTGTTGCTATATTAATATCTGACAAAATAGACTTCAAACCAAAAGTAATAAAAAAGGACAAAGAAGGCCACCTCTTACTCATCAAGGGAAAAATCCAACATGGGGACATCATAATCATAAATCTACATGCACAAAACACAGGTGCACCATAGTTTATAAAACAAAACCTACTTAACAACAACAACAACAAAAAAAAAAAACAGAAATAAATACCAACACCATCATAGTCGGAGACATCACTACTCCATTATCATCAATAGTCAGATATCCAAGCAGAAAGTCAATAGGGAAACAATATAACTCGGGAACACCACAGATCAACTAGACCTAATGGGCATCTACAGAACTTTCCATCCCATTTCTGCAGAATACACATTCTTCTCACCAGCCCATGGAACCTTCTCCAAAATATATCATATATTAGGCTATCAGTCATATCTCCATAAATTCAGGAAAATTGACATAACTTCTTACATCATATTAGATCACAATAGTTTAAAGCTATAAATTAATGACAAGAGACACATCAGGAATTCCACCAGCTCCTGGAGACTGAACAACACGATGTTTAAACAATGAATAAATTGTGGAAGAACTCAAAAAATAAATTGTAAAATTTCTAGAACTGAACAATAATGAAAACTTACCAAAACTTATGGGACACAATAGGTAGTCCTAAGGGGAAAATTCATAGCACTAAATGCCTTCATAACAAAGGTGGATAGATCCCAAATTAATAACTTTAACCACCCACCTAAAGGCATTGGAAAAACAAGAAGAATCCAACCCAAACAGCTCCAGATGGAAAGAAATAATCAAGATCAGAGCAGAAATTAATGAATTGGAAACTAAGAAAACAATTAAAATCCATGAAATGAAGAGCTGGTTCTTTGAAAAAATAAACAAGATTGATAAACCCTTGGCCAATTTGATCAAATAAAAAAAGAGAAGTCTCAAATTAACAAAATCAGAAATGAAAAGGGGGAAGGAGGTCACAACAGACATCAATGAAATTGGAAGAATAATCAGGACATACTTCCAAAACCTCTATTCCATAAAATTAGATTATCTTGAAGAAATGGATGAATTTTAGACACATACCACCTACCAAAACTAAACTCAGAGTAGATTAATCTCCTAAACAAACCTATCACATCCATAGAGTTTGAAAAGTTAATCAAAAACCTTCTCAATAAGGAAAGTCCAGGACCAGATGGCTTTGCAGCCCAATTCTATCAAACCTTCATTGAAGAACTCAAATCATTTTTTTTCTCAAACCATTTCACACAATCAGAGAATGGAGAATGCTCCCCAACTCCTTTTATGAAGCTAGTATCAACCCAATACCAAAACCAGACAGAGATATAACAAGAAAACTGTAGGCCTACATTCCTGATGATGACCAAGCAGGATTTATCCCAGGGATGCAGGGATAGTTCAATATATGGAAATTAGGCAACATAATATACTACATAAAGAAACTTACTAAAAATAAAAAAGGGCTGGATAGATGGCTTAGAAGTTAAGGCACTTGCCTACAAAGCCAAAGGACCTAGGTTCGATTCCCCAGGATCCACATAAACCAGATGCAAAGGGGGCTCATGTGTTTGGAATTTGTTTGCAACAGCTGGAATCCCTGGCATGTCCATTCTCTCTATCTGCCTCTTTTTCTTCCTCTATCTCAAACAAAAATAAATAAACTTAATCACAAGAACCAAATGATCATTTCGATAGATGCAGAAAAGGTCTTTGACAAATTACAACATCACTCATGATCAAAACACTGGAGAGAATAGACATGGAGCATTTATATCTGAACACAATAATAGCCATATATAAAGCACCTAAAGCCCAAATAATAATTAATGGGGAAAGACTCAAGGAGTACCTGTTGAGGTTGGGAACAAGATAAGGTGCCCACTCTCACCTCTGCTCTTCAACATAGTGCTAGAAGTCCTAGCTCAAGCAATAAGACAGGAGGAAGAAATAAAAGGGATACAGATTTGAAAGGAAGAAGTCAAACTAGCCCTATTTGCAGATGACATGATCCTGTATATAAGTTACCTGAAAGTCTCCATCTCAGAACTTCTAAAGATGATTAATTCCTTCAGCAATGTGGCAGAATACAAAATCAACACACCATAATAAGTAGCCTTTCTATGCACAAGGACAATTATACAGAGAAAGAAATCAGCAAGGCTGTCCCATTTTCAGTAGCCACAGAAAACTCAAATACCTTGGAATAATACTAAGCAAGGATGTGAAAGACCTATACAATAAAAAAAATAAAAACACTCAAGAAAGAAATTGAGGAGAACTTGAGAATATAGAAAGCCCTCTCATGCTCTTGGATAGGTAGAATTAATCTTATAAAAATGGCAGTTCTACCAAAAGCAGTATACAGATCTAATGCAATTCCAATAAAAATTCCAGCATCATTCTTCAAGAGATAGAAACAAAGGTCTCAAAATTCATTTGGAATGGCAGCAGGCCTTGGATATACAAACATATCCTTAGCAAAAGAAACACCTCTGGAGGTATCACCATACCTGATCTAAAGCTATACTACAAAGCTATAGTAACAAAACCAGCATGGTACTAGCATAAAAACAGACATAGAACCCAGTGGAACAGAATTGAAGACCAGGCCTTTAAGTCAAGTAACTATGTTACTTGATTTTTGACAAAGATATGAATTACATAGATTGGAAAAAAGACACCATTTTAAACAAATGGTGCTGGATAAATTGGATAACCACATGTAGAAAAATAAAACCAGACCTGATCATCTCACCATACTCAAAAATCAACTCTAAATGGTAAAGATCTAAATATAAGACCTGAAACTTTCAAGCACTGGAATTAAAGATAGGAGGAAGTCTCCACAATACAGGGGTGGGGAAAGACTCCTGAACAAAACCCCAGTAGCCCAGGATATTAAGTAATCACTCGACCAAAAGGGATCTCATGAAGCCCAAAAGCTTTTCACAGACAAACATACCATAAGCAGAGCCAATAGATTATGCATTGAATGGGAGAAAATATTTGCCAGCTATACTACTGACAGAGGCCTAATATCTAGAATCTACAAAGAACTCAAAAAGCTAAACAATAAAAAATCAAAGAATCCACTTAAAATATGGGGTAGAGAACTGAATAGGGAGTTCTCAGAGGGAGAAATGCAAATGGCTAACACACACTTAAGAAAATGTTCAACATCCCTCACCATCATGGAAATGCAAATTAAAGCAACTATGAGATTCCTTATTACTCCACTAAGGATGGCAACCATTAGAAAATCAAACAACAAAAAATGTTGGTGAGGATATGGGGAAAGTGGAACCCTCATTCACTATTGGTGGGAATGCAAACTTGTACAACCACTATGGAAATAAATATGGAGATTCCTGATAAAGATAAATATAGAACTACCAACAGAATTAGTTATTCCCTTACTGGGCATTTACCCTAAATGGTCCATGCTTCACTACAGAGATATATGCTCAACTCTGTTTATAGTGGGTCAATTCATAATGGCTAAGAACTGGAATCAACTCAGGTGCCCATCTTTGGAAGAATGGAATTCTACTCAGCAGTAAGAAAAAAAATGATACAATGAAATTTGTAGGAAATGGATGGACTTCGAACAGATCATACTCAGCGAGCACACACAATCACAGAAAGACAAACACCACATGTTCTCGCTCATCTGTGGTTCCTAACCTGGATCTGTTTGAGTTGCTGGCTACCAGATAGGTACATGAGGTCCAGACAATAGGGATGGAAGGGTTTTGGGGGGAAGGGAAGGGGAGGTTGGGGAAATAAACACAAAACCAAACCCAAAATATACTGGTACCATGGAAACCTTTCTCCTTGGGCTGGAGAGATGGTTTAGCAGTTAGGGCACATGCCTGAGAAGTCTAAGGACCTAGGTTCAATTCCTCAGGTTCCACATTAGCCAGATGCACATTGTGGTGCATGCATCTGGAGTTTGTTTGCAGTGGCTAGAGGCCCTGGCACACCCATTCTCTCTCTCTCTCTGTCCCTCTGTATCAAATAAATAAATAAATAAATTGATAAAAAAAAACCTTTCTCCTTGACTAAAATATTTAACCCTCAGCAGTAAAGGGGGAACGTCTGAAAAGAGGGGACCTGGAGAGGGTGTGATGAAGCCTAACCTTTAAAATTTTTGGTTCTGACCTTTAACTTGTAGTACTACAAATCAGTGCTACCCACATTGAACTGTTGAACAGAGAGATCTATGAGATCCCCCAAACAAGACAGGGTTCTGTTCAAGCACTTGACTACCTACTTGAGGTAAAAGGTAAGACCCTATTGTTGCAGACACTATATGCTGCTGGCATAGAACAAGAAGAGACCCAGCTGGAATCTGGAAGACAGCCAGACTTCAGACAGCCCACCTAGTGCTGGAAATCACTACGTGAGCTACTGGGGGAAAGTGACGAACAATGGTGTGAGCAAGCAGGGGTCTAAGCTACTCAGAAGCAAGCAGCCTGACAAGAAGTCCACACCAGTGCACTGGTGCCCACAGCCTTGGTGGGTAACCAGTGGCTTTCTGATTGGCTAAGAGATCTGCTCAGTGGAAAGGAACCCATATCTGGAACTGGGGAACCATGTCAGAATCATATGGAGACAAAGTTTGTGCTCTCCAATGTCATGTTGCCACTAGTCTTTGGCTAAAAAAGGGGCTACATGCATCAAAATGTTCCTAAGTTAATAATACTTATCCAATTTAACCTATGCTGACTTCACTCTCCATTGGAGAATCTCTTTTTCTTTTTCAGAAGGTCGTGAGACTTGAGGAGATAAATCACTCCTCGCATTTCAGCCAAGGCCCAGGCGAATCCTCAGAGGAGTTGGGGAAATGAGTAAGAGTGCTGCTTCTGTGGTGAGCCTCACAATAAGTACCAGCATGAAGGAGAAAGATGCTGAGGATACTCAATACATACCAGAGCAGAAATCCAGAAACTTTATTGCTGAAGACTCCACATACTTGGGCTGAAAGCCACTGAAAAATCCTGCTGGAATTGATTTGATAACCTCCTCCATGTAGACCAGCTGACAGAAAGCTGGAAGAAGCCATTCTGCATGTAGCTCAATGAGAGAGAGAGAAATCACAAATGAAGATACTCAACAGCAGACACTGCAAGCCTTTATTTTGTCAGCCAGGCTAAATGAGCCAACAGGTGCAATAGTGGCATGTCTGTCATGGTGGAAACCAACTGCCTTCTAATTGGACTGAAGGCCTGCTCCATGGGAGGAAATACATCCCTGATACTGCAAACCTAAAACAGGGGTAGTTATGAGCCCTAGGGGTGTAACATCTGCTGCTGTCTGGCTAAATGTATATACTATGCTTATCAAACCGCCCAGTAAGCACTTCTCTTAATGTTCATACCTATAAATGCTACTCTAACTTTTGGTAGAGAACCTTCTATTTTCAGATGGTAGTGACCTTGGGATGATTCAGAAGGCATCATGGTGCTGGGAAGAAGTGACAGAGTAGTGCTCAGCACTGAAATATCTCTATCATACCTTCCAAGGCTCAGGGTCCTTGCAGAAGAGGTGGTGGAAAGAATGTAAGAGCCAAAGGAAGGGCAGGATTCCTTACAATGTGCTCCTCCAGACACAAAATGGCCTAGATATCCATGACCTTACAGTGCCTGACACTACCTACACAAGACCATCATAATAGGAGGAAAAGGTGATGACATCAAAATAAAAGGGAGGGGCTGGAGAGATGGCTTAGCGGTTAAGCGACTGCCTGTGAAGCCGAAGGACCCCGGTTTGAGGCTCACTTCTCCAGGACCCACGTTAGCCAGATGCACAAGGGGGCGCACGCGTCTGGAGTTCGTTTGCAGTGGCTGGAAGCCCTGGCGTGCCCATTCTCTGTCTCTCTCTCTCTTTACCTATCTGCCTCTTTCTCTCTGTGTCACTCTCAAATAAATAAATAAAAATGAACAAAAAAATAAATAAATAAAAAGATAAAAGGGAGACTGGCCGGGCTTGGTGGCGCATGCCTTTAATCCCAGCACTTGGGAGGCAGAGGTAGGAGGATTGCCATGAGTTCAAGGCTACCTTGAAACTACATACTCAATCCCAGGTCAGCATGGGGCTAGAGTGAGACCCTACCTCAAAAAAAAAAAAAAAAAGGGAGACTGATTAGAAGAAGGAAGGGATATGAGGGAGAGTGGAGTTTCAAAGGGGAAAGAGGTGGGGAGGGAGGGCATTATCATGGGATATTGTTTATAATCATGGAAGCTGTTAATAAAAATAAATAAAAAAGAAATCCAGAAGCTCCCTAGAGCCCATCATTGAAGTAGACTTAAAACATACCCACCAAGGCCCAGGGAATTTTGTTGAAGAGGGAGACAGAAAGATTATAAGAGCCACAGGTTGGGATGTCAGGCCCAGAGGCATTGCCTCCTGCCAATAATTGAGTGCTGTTCCCACAATGCATAACCCACAACCCCACAACTCTGCTGAGGAGGGTCCCTAGTAGAATGGAGGCAGGGAGGAGAGAATAAAGGTAGCAACACAGGATATATCCAGACAGAGTATGTTTTTAATAAAAAAATAAAGAGCTGGAAGGAGAAAGGGATAGAGGGAGGTAACTTCTTAGTGGATATAGAGTTTGCCCTTCAATGTGATGAAGATGTTTTATAACTAGACAGAGGTGGTGCTTGGGATACTAAGTGCTACTGGATTTTTCACTTGAAATGATTAGTTTTATTGTATGTGAATTCCACTATGATACAAATGCAAGCAAACTCTAAAATAAACAGAACAAGGTATGCAGGTTTAGTCCTGGAGTATCTGGGAGGACTCAGTCACACATCTTCCTTATCTTGAGCTTTTAGGAAGCTGCCCATGTAATGTGTGAGTGTCTAACCAGGCCACTGCTCCTCACATCTACGGACACTCATGGTTAACGTGGATAAAGCTGTATAGGACTGCTGAAAGGGAAGGAAGGCAGAACCCCTACACATCACTGAAAGCCAAGACCTGGTGGATGGGTCTCTCCTCTTTGGCATCAGTGCCAGCTCTGTTGACCTTCCTATCTCCCAGTGCAGCAGGCGTCACTTGCACTCAGGAGATACATTGGACGAAGGTGGGGAGATGACCCCAGGTAATGAAAAGTGAGGACCCAAAGTCATTAGTTTAATGGAGTGATTGGCTGGGCTTCCAAATCTTATCAATGTCATTAGAATTAATTTGATTGCACACTTTCCCTCTTCTCTCTCTATTCTCATTGCAAATGAGTTTCCTCTGATAGGGAAGGACAAGGCTTCTAGCCTTTGTCTGCTCGTTACCTCTTGAGCACTAAAAACTTCAGTGTCCTCTTCCCGTGGCTGCACCAAAATGTGAGGACAATACATCTAAAGCCCCTTGCTTCATTTTTGAATTCTTGTGGCATCTGAGGAGCCCTGAATGCATGTCTGCCCATTCCAGGAAGGGTACCAATGACAAGAACAAAGAAATAATCACATACAAGTGTGGATTTGTGAACCAAGGATTTAACTGGGGTTACTTAAAGGAGCATAGGTCAGGGGTTACAGAAATACAGACAATGTACTGGCTGCTACATCACTGAGGAAAAAATGTCTCCTTCAGCAACTTTTAACTATCAATGTGGAGGAAAGGAGGGGCTTGTGGGTCCCTCCAACCCCATGATGGAAAGCTAATAGGCCCAATCTTGTGCAGATCTCCTGTGGGTAGTCACAGCTGCTGACAGTTCAAGAGGGCAATAGCCTTGTTGTACCTAGAAGACAGTATTCCAGGACAATGCTGAATTCTGAAACCTCATGGAAGTCATGTCCACCCTGGTGCCATTTCCCTTCCTATACAATCAAGGATTCTGAGACTAGAGGCTTGCAAGGCAATGTTTAGTTGCTGTATGGCAACTTACATCCCATGGAAGGTTAAAGGTGGGTGTTGGTGGGTACACACACCCTTTCAGTTCTGTGAGCAGGGGAGAATGGCCTTGCTCAACCTGGTGATATGCTAAATGGTTCTTGACACTGTCTTTGAGCTTCATGGATGCTACAAAGGGGGTCTCTCTACATTCTGGGAAACACTCTAGCTTCCCCACAAACACAGGCTTCATTGGTTAGCCCAAGAACCCTAGCACAGGTTACTTTGCTGGAATGGTCCCAGGGAAAAAGCCTTCATTCCATTTGCTGACTGCCAGTTGGGCTTAGGTATTGTTGAAAGCAAGGAACACATGTCAGCTACAGACGGTTCCTATATTTAACCTTTGGTTCCTACACTGTGGTCACTTGCTGGACTAATTCAAAATATGGTTTGTTCTGGATTCATGAAGTTGGGTTCAGAATGACTGAAATCTTCTAGCAGGTACTTTCTGGCATAGGCCTCTGGCCACCTCCTCTGTATTTCTAGAGTTCATGTCCCACCTTGGACAGATGGAAGGGGAGGCTTAGACTATGTGGCAGTGTGGCAAGACAGGAGAGCATGGGGAAGCCATGTTTGACCCTTGGCCTTGCCATCTATGGCTTTGATCAAGTCATTGCCTTTTTTTTTAAAAAAAATTATTTTTATTCATTAATTTAAGAGCAACAGATAGACAGAGAGAGAAAGACGGAGGAAGAGAGGGAGAGAGAGAGAAAAATAGAGAAAGAGAGAGAGAGGATGGGAGCACCAGGGCTTCCAGCCACTGCAAACGAACTCCAGACTCGTGCACCCCTTGTGCATCTGGCCAACATAGGTCCTGAGGAATCGAGCCTTGAACCGGGGTCCTTAGGCTTCACAGGAAAGCGCTTAATCAAGTGCTTAAGCCAAGCCATCTCTCCAGCCAAGTCATGGCCCTTTTTATGTATGGGCTGTTGGATGAGGCTGTCAGGGAAAAGTGCCACATACCGGGTGACTTAGAACAACAGAAATATATAGTTCCATGATTCTGGAGGGTAAGAAGTCTGAGATTAAGGTCTTGGAAGGGCTGTGCTCCTTCTGAAATTTCTAGACAAGGAGATCCTTCCTTCCTTCTGGGACACCAGGCATCTCCTGGTTTGTAATATAATTCCAGTCTTCCCATGATATTCTCCTTGTGTCCTTTCACACTGTTGGCTCTCTGTCTTGCATGTCTTGAGTGCCTTACTCTTTCTCTTACATGTCTGTCTCTGCTCAGATTTCCCTTTTTAGTAAGAACACCACCAGTCACATTGGATGAGGCTCTACCCTAATGACCCCTGTGAACTGATTACCTATATAAAGAGCCTATTCCAAATAAGGTCATATTCTGAGGTATGGGGAATAGGGCTTGAACATATCTTTCTTTTGGCAAGACACAATTTAAAATGTAGCAATGGCCTTGGTCTCTTTACCTGCAAAATGAAGTTTGAGCTGGAAGTCTTACCCTCATAGACCTTCTATGGTCTATGCCAATTGCCAAATAAACTAGTGTCCCCTCCCAGTCTTTTGTGTGCCAGAAAATTTAAATACCAAAGCGCAGGCAAGGACAGTGAGACAGGTTTCTTTCTCTCCTGCATTTCATTAGAGTTGGCAGACCAGTACGAGTACAAATCTTTTGGGAACTGGCTAAAGTTACAACCTTCTGATCTACTCCTTGAAATTTGGATCCAAAGGTGGGACCTAAAGAGCTATATTTTCCTGTGAAACTTCTGGAGCAGGTGGTCCTCCGACCTCAGGTGGGCAGTACAGCTCTACCTCTTGGTTCACAGCTTCCAGGACTATCCTCACGTAGGAGATGGATGCTGATGGTAGGACGGAGCCTTGGAGGAAGAACAGAGGAAGCCATGATAGGTAAGGCCTGTCACACCTGCAGCTCAGGTCCCAGGGAGGGAGCCATGGCCATGCGACTGGAGATGGGCAGCCCTGTCACCTCAAGGCCTATCACAAGCACTTTTCATTATCACTGAGAGGAGTAAGTCTCATCTTGCAGGCCCAGATATCTTTTTTAGTTGGTGAGACAGGGCTGATTTATTTTCTCATTAACGGATGAAGGAGCATGGAATAACGTGGTTTGCTTTATTTATACTTGAGAAGGGTGTTTGCTAGAGGAGTGCTGAGACATGTGGGATTGCTTGGAGGAGGGCTGGGATGCGGAGACAGGTTACCTTTCTGTTCCCTGGTGACCCCCAAATTCCTCTCTTTAAAACATATTTATTTATTTGAGTGAGAGAGAGGCAGAGAGAGAGAGAAAAGGAGAGAGAGAATGGGCACACCAGGGCCTCTAGGTACAGCAAACGAACTCCAGATGCATGTGCCTCAATGTGCATCTGGCTTATGTGGGTACTGGGGAATTGAACCTGGGTCCTTAGGCTTCACAGGCAAGCGCCTTAATATCTAAGCCATCTTTCCAGCCCTCCCCATATTCCTCCCTTGACCAAGAGATCAGTGCTGGGCTGGAGAGATGGCTTAGTGATTAAGGCACTTGCCTGTGAAGCCTAAGGACCTAGTTTTGACTCCCCAGTACCCAAGTAAGCCAGCTGCACAAGGTGGCTCATGTGTCTGGAGTTTGTTTGTGGTGGCGAGAGGATCTGGTGCACCCATTCTCTCTCTCTCCCTCTCAAATAAATAAAAAAAAAATTTTTTAAAAGAGGGAGCTGGGTGTGTTAGCTCATGCCTTTAATCCCAGCACTTGGGAGGCAGAAGTAGGAAGATCACGGTGAGTTTGAGGCCACCCTGAGAATACAGAGTGAATTCCAGTTCAGCCTGGCCTAGAGTGAGACCCTACCTTGAAAAAATAAATAAAATAAGATAAAATAATTAGTGCCATTTCCCCAAGAGGTCAGCAAATTTGTTTGGTCAGGTGAGAAAAATAAGGTATTACTTATGAAACGCTCACCCTGCTTCTTTCTTCCTTTGTTTCTTTCTCTCTCTCATCCCTCTTTCCTTCTTTCTTTTTTTCTTCCATGGAAAATGCCTGTCTGTTATGCACTGGCATGATGCCATGTACTGATATGAAACCTCCTTTGCAAAGGCCACACACACAAAGGGAAAGTGTGCCAAGGGCAAGTCCCTGTGCCCTGCATGCACTGCAAAAGCTTGGCCAGGGAAGAAAGTCTTATATGGTAGAGAAGATGCCTATCCAGAATGGGCAGTCCATTAACCTCGCTGCCTGTAGTGCAGCAGAGTCAAAAAGAACAGCCAAGCAGAGACATGGAGTAATCGGGCAGCTCTCAAACCCACTGGATAGGCTGATTGAGGAACAATGGCTTGTAGAAAAAAAGCAGTCATTGGCCGGATGGAGCACAATGGCCTTGAAGCCAGACTACGATGTGCATGGCCCAAAGCTGCCACTTATCCACTGTGTGACTCTGAGGGAGTTACTGCACAGCCACAGATCCTGGGTAAGTGGCATCCTGTGGTAGCACCCGACTCTTCTGGAGGTTGTGGACAGTAAGTTAGTTAATGCATGTTAAGTGCTTGCCACAGCAGTAGGCTGAGCGGGGTATGAATGAATACTGCTGCTGCTAAGGCTTATGAAGAGAATAGCAAAGAGGAATAAAAGGAAGAGGATGGGAAGAAAAAAGGGGGAGAAGGATGAAGACAAGGAGGGGTCAAGGTCAGGTCCTTGTGAACGAGATCATTACCAACTTTGGGGAAATTGCGCCATGCCTGTGGCCCAGCAGAGGCTGCAGGTCAGCTATGGAGGAATCATCTCTCAGGAGCGCTTTCAGTGTGCACTGTGAGCGTACAGGCCCGTGGCTCACTTCCTTGATCTCGCCCATAGGAGGATGACCTTAGCTACTGTAAGCCCTTCCCTATCCCCTGACTTTGCTCAATTTCCCCCTTTCAACATTCACTTTCCAATATATGTGGTTGTGTGATTTATTGCTTTATCCATTTTCCCAGTTTGGATGTAATTCTCTCTTTTTTTTCCGAGACCATAGTCTTGCTGTAGCCCAAGCTGACCTGGAATTCACTATGTAGTCTCAGGGTGGCCTTGAACTCTTGCTGATCCTCCTACCGCTGCCTCCCGAGTGCTGGGATTAAAGGTGTGTGCCACCTCACCTACATTGGATGTAAACTTTTTGAAGGCAGAGATTTTAGTGTTTTACCAATGTAGTACCACTGCCTGGCACATAGTAGGTCAAAAAACTTTACTGGTGGCTGAGTAAGTACTCTGTATACATTCTTTTACTTAAAGTTTACAGTAAACCTTCTAAATAAGGGACGTTTATGGTCACATGACAAATGAAGAAGGCAAGGCCCAGAGAGATTAAGAAGCAACTTCTTTAATGTCACATAAATGAACAATGGTGGAGCTGGCTTTGGAATCAAACACTTTAAATCCAAATATTGTATTAATTATATTGTGGCACTTTATCCATCATCTATTAACCCATCTTCCACCTATCTTGCCAACATCCATCCATTTATCCATGCATCCATCCATGCACCATTTACTTTTACATTATTCACTATTGAGCCTCTCTCTCTCTCTTCCTCATGCACACATGCTCTCTCTCTTTCCTTATATTAGATTCTACATGGGTGTATGGATACAGAAAAGAAGCACCTCTTCCCTGAATGACCATCACCTTCAGGGAGCATGCAGGAAGACAGAACTCTGAGGAGCTATGCTCATGTTTGTATGAGATGGTTGTTTCCAAACCAGGCTAAGCTGGAATTTTTAGGATGGTTTTCTCTGAATTCTGGCTTCTAATAATACTAGTCCATTTTGTTCTTGTCCACATATCACAACACACTTATGTGCTGCCTAAGATAGAAGTCTCATCTGAGTATTTCATTTGTTGCCTGACAGTGTTGGTCTCCTGACACAGTCTAGCAGACATGGGGTGACGTGGCAGTGATGGGAACTGGAAATTAGCATGGCAGTTGTACTTTGGTAAGATGGTCCTGGATGGAAATCTTAAGAAGAAATATAATCAAATTGTTCCCATAATTATTTATGTGTTCTTCCCTAAGGCTGAAAGTCAGTTTTTAAAAGTCTTGATCAGCAAAGTGTCTGAAATATATGAAGGGATAATTGAACCTGTTTTTTGGGGTGTGGGGCATAAGATGCAAATTTTGTGAATTATTTTGCTGTGAGTGACATGTAAACACAATTTAATTCATTACTAATCTTGTTATTGTTTCTAGGAACAACAGTTAACATTTTTGGAGTGTTAAACACCGTTAGACCTGGGCAAATGTTTTACATATATCATTTCATGTAATGATCACAACACCCCCAATGGGCAGTTCTGTTTCAAATTGAGGAAATCGACATGGAGAGATTAATGGCATAGCATGTTCAATCTAGCCCGGTGCCTGGCATATAGTGGGCATTCTGACAATGCCAGTCTGCTCTTGGCTGCAGTCCCTTATTTTAGACTATAGTGCAGGGGCTTTGCACTTTCCTAGACACACCTGGATGCATTAGTATTTGCTTCTATACCACCTCTTGGGGTTAATGAGTTTTATAAGCTGACAGCCAGCTGTGCAAAGCAGTCATTCTTCCTTTCATTTGCCTCATACTACCTATTTCAGGCTTCAAGTGGTGCCACTGTAGAACCAGTGATTCAGGAGTTGATGAACGCATTCATGTTCGTCCTCCATAGCCTTTCATCTCGCAGCATTTACTGTGCACCTGCTATGGGCCAGGCGGTGTGCGCACTCTCTGTGTATACAGAGAAGGAATCTTCCCTGACCTCAAGGAGCTCTTGCTTAAAAGAATATGATTACTGGACTTGGTAATACAGATGGGAGGAAAATGGACTTTGGCACCAAGGGACTGTATTGACACAGGTTTGATACCGCACAGCTTGAGTCTGTGGTGTCCTTGTGGAATGCACAGCACATAACCTGAATATTGGGAAGTGCGAGGGGGTGGTAGGCAGGCAGGGCATCAGTAGCAAGACACTTATATTTTCTGTAGTCTTTAATTTCCTTAAATGCCATGAAATAACTCTATTGCTGTCCTCACAGAGCTGCCTTAAGGATCAAACGAGTTCATTCATGCCCGGAGAGAACTCTAGAAGCTGGCACTTGGGAGCTTCTGGGTAAACAGAAACCTCTGTCACCTAGGTTTTCCAGATTCAAGAGTGCATTTGGCGGTGCGGTGAGCTCTGAGCAGGCCTGCTCCTATTTGGGGAGGCTCAGATGCTACAGTCGCCTCCTGAGATCAGGCAAGTGGTTGATGGAGATACCATGAGTTGGATAGAAATTGTGTTCTCCATGCTGCTGGGAGTTAGGGAGCCTCTTCAGAGATGCCAAGAGTGAGTGGCCGCAGAGTCATTCTCTGGGAAACATAAGATAAAACTTTTTGCAGTGCAAACTGGTGTAGCCATTATGGAAATCAATGTGGAGTTTCCTCAGAAAACTAGAAATAGAAATAACGTATGATTCAGCTATAATTCTTCTGGCTATATACCCAAAGGACTCTTAAGTCAGCATACCACCGAGATACTTGCACATCCATGTTTATTGTTGTACCAGTCACAATAGCGAAGATATGAAACCAGGCCCGATGCCTATCAACAGATGACTGGATAAAGAAAATGATGGATAAAGAAAATGTGGCACGTATACACCATGGAGTTTTGTTCAGCTGTAAAGGACGAAATTATGTCATTTGTAGGAAAACGGATAGAAGTGGATATCATCATGCTAAGTGAAATAATAGACTCAAAAAGACAAGTATCTCATGTTTTCTCTCATATGGGGAATTTAGTTCTATATGGAACTTGTAAGTAGAAAGGGAAGGATAAAGGAAAGGGTCCAAAAGAAAGGGAAACAAAAGAAGGGGGATGGGAGAAAGACAAGTATTCCACACCTCTCAGGCAGAATCTGGATTTCACTCTCTATATAGTATGAGAGTGGAGGAGGACCATTTGGGTGAGAAAGGGAACTAGTGGGAGGAGTGGAAGGAGGGAAGGTCAGTATGGGGGGTTAGATAGGAACAGGATACAATGATTCCTAAGTATTAAAATGTCACAATGAAACTTTGTTTTGAGGCAGATCCTCACTCTAACCCAGGCTGGGCCTCAAACTCATGAAGGTTGTCCTACTTCATGAAACTTACTTTTATTTATTTATTTGACAGAGAGAGAAAGAGAGAGAGAGAGAGAGAGAGAGAGAGAAAGAAAGAAAGACAGAGAGAGAGAGAGAACAAATTGCAAACAAACTCCAGATGCATGTGCTACCTTGTGCATTTGTTTTATGTGGGTCCCGGGCAATGAACCTGGATCCTTGGCTTTGCAGGCAAGTGCCTTAACCACTAAGCACTCTCTCCAGCCCAAAACATGTTTTTTTTGTAAAACCAAAAATATTTTGAAAGTAAAATAAAAACAATTCCTTTATTATGATTATTTTTCAATAAACATTTGACATTTGGGATTTTTCAAAAATTCTAGGGCTGAAGAGATGGCTAATGAGCTAATGACGGGTTTGACTTTCCAGGACCCACATAGAGCAAGATGCACAAAGTGGCACATGTATCTGGAGTTCGTTTGCAGTGGCTGGAGGCCTTGGCATACCTATTCTCTCTCTGTCTCTCACTGTTTACAAATAAATAAATAAAATATTTTTTTAAAAAGAATTTAAAAAATTCTGAAGGTCCTTTGAAAATTTGGGTAATTTGTCCAAACTTTGGGAAGTCTTCTTAAGGTAGACAAAAACCTTGCCCTCCTGAGTCTGTCTTGTGTTTAGAGCCTAGCTGGTGATGTGCGTTCTTGCATTCTTGCCCACGCAGCTTTGGGTGGCAGAGGGGCACTGGTCAGCATGGGAGAGGGGCATTTGGTTGGTCCAGGGTGATAGTGAAGAGATTCTTTCCCGAGTATCAAGGGAGGCAAGTGGAGGGGTACTGTTGTAGAGAGTACCCAGGTGAGATTAGGCCTCAATCCCAATTGTGTGGTTTTAGATGCTGGCTCTGAGTTGCTGGGGGCGGATATAGCCCTCTATTTAAAGAAAAAAAAATGAGAAAATGGGTTGGGGAGATGGCTCAGCCGGTAAAGGCACTTGTTTGCTGGGTTCAATTCCCCAGGACCCACAGAAAGCTAGACCTACCACGTGGCTCATGCTTCTGGAGTTTGTTTGCAGCAGCAAGAAGCCCTGGGCTATCTGTACTGTCCTTCCTAACTCTCTCCCAAATAAATAAATAAATGTTTAAAAATGAGAATAATAATTATATGAATTACTTTTGTCATTGCTGCAAACAAATACTCCACAAGAAACAGCCGAGGGGCAAAAGGATTTATTTTAGCTCACTGTTTCATGGCTAGGAAGGTCTGGTGGTTGGGGCTCAGGCCTTGGTATAGGAACTCGTGGCTGGTCACATGGCAGAAGCAGAGCGAAAGCCGTGGGCAGGAATGGGGGCTGGGCTAAAACCATAAGCCTACTGTTAGTGACCTACTTCCTCTAGCCTGGCCTCATCTCCTAAAGATTTAGCAACAGCTCCAAACAGAGGTCCAAGTACTCAAGTGTATGAACCAGTGGGGGGCATTTCATATTCAAACTATGACAATATAGTTATATCACCTTTGTCAAGGGCCATGGGGGTGTCTCCCGAAATCCTGATGCTCAGCAAACTCACCCCACTTTCTCAACTCTCACAGCCTTGCGCTCATGCTCTGCCTTGGTTTCACAGGACTGCTCATTTGTCCTGCTTATGCCAGTGTGTGAAGAGCCCAGGACTCCTAGGTCCCACAGTGCCCAGGCTCTGCTCCCCAGTTGGGGCCACATGGCTCTGTTCTGTCTCCATGCCGTCCCCCTCAGTCCCCTAAGCCCTTGTCCTTGTGCTCGGGAGCTCGGTTAGCCATTAACAAACCCCACCAGTTCCTGGGTCTCTTCTCTGCACACCGTCCTAGTTGTCTCTCCTTAGAGTGTTCTTTCGACCAGGGGAGAGCTGTCCTCTGTTGCCATCACCAAGCCTCTTGGCCAGGAGAAGCTTTGTAGCTCCCCATTGCTGCCTCCACTACTTCTGTCTCTCCCTCTAAGAAGCCCCAGCTGTGGAATCGCGGCATTGGCAGGAGATAGCTTAGACCTCTGGTCACTTCTTTTCATTCCTTAGGAGCTCAGCCCCTGGCTCCTGGTCACTCCTCTGGTACTGGTACTCTCATAGTTCTGGGTGATTTCAAAATCCCACCACCTTCCTGGTGCCTTTGCCTTCTTGTTCACCATCTGTGTTCTCACAGACATAGCCATTGCCTGGGCCTTGTCTGTGTGGGTAACTTCTGCCCAGTTTCCGCACTGAGGCTCCTCCTTCCTTCTTATCCTAGCTCTCAGGCTCCACTACTCTGACTCTGAAAATCCTTCCCCAGCCTAAATTCTACAATGCATCTTTGTGACCACTCTTTGTAAACCCCTGCTCCTTTCCTTCTCCTGTCCTGTACCTGGGGAACAATCCTGATCAAATCCAGCTCTGTGATGGCTTTGAGCTCCTATGTGTGCAGCTGGATGTAGCTGGACAGCAGACCCTAGCTTCACTGGTAAAGTTTCCTGCATGCTAGGCAGGCTTTGAGAGCAGCTCCACACATGCTATTGGAGCTGTCTACTCCCACCCCACTCATTTCTGGTTCTCTTCCATGTGGGACTCCTTCCTTCCTCCTTCCCTCAGTTTCAGGGCATCGTTCCTCATCCTTGCTCCCTACTGATGCCTTAACTTCATCAGTACCCATCTCCTTACCCACGCATGAACCTATGCCCATACACCTGCCTCTCCTGTCCCCATAGGTGAATGACCCATGCTATTGGGCAAGATAAAGTCTTCCATAAGTGTACTCAGCCCACCCCTGGGCTCTCCATGGTCATTTTCCTGAAGTTCTCCATGATACACCATATCATAAACTTCTCCACTCGAGTGCAGTGTCTTTCAATTTGAAGCATATTCTAATTTCTCCCACATTTGACAAGTTCTGTCAGTCCAACATCTCCCTTTAGCAAGAATCTTCAGAAGCATTATCTATACTTGTGCACCCAGTTCCTCTTGGTTCATTTTTTCTCCAGTTCACTCCAATGACTCTCCACTCACCTCTGAAGCTAGAATTGTCAGGGTCATGAGTGGGGTCTGAGTTGCTTAATCCAATGGTAATTTTCATCTTCATCTAACTTTATTCATGGCTAATGTTACATAAAGCAAATGCCTCTTTACTTCTCAAAATATTTCCTTCACTTACCTTTCAGAATCTTACTTCTCGTGGTTTCCCTGTTTTCCTGCTGGTTTCTTTTGACACCCTATCCTCTTATTGCATAATCCTAGAAATCTATGCTTGGACTTCTCTCTGTAGGTGATCTCAACCAGCTCCATAGCTGTAAAGTCCCCACTGGTAAAATGTCTGTTGTAGGTGCACTTCAGCCTGCACCCCTGAACTCCAGGTCCACACCTACCTAGCATTTGCCATTTGCCTCTAGATGCCTAAAATGAAACTTTAGATATGGACTTCAGGTCCTTCTCTCTGCACTTGCTGTGGTAGTTTGACAGGGCTGCTGTATCAAAGCGTCACAAAATAAGTTATTTATGCAGTAGAAATTTCTTGTCTGGCAGGTCCAGACATGCAAGATCAAGGTTATGGCAATCCTGCTCCCTCCAAAATTGCTAGAAAAATGTTCAGTCTCCATCCCCTCTCCAGCTTCTGGTGGCTCTTTGGCTATGGCAGTGTGGTTCAATTTGCACATGGAAGCTATCTACTCTTCTTTCTTATAAACATATTCGTGTTGGATTAAGACCCTCAGCTTAACTTGATTATGTCTGCAAAGACTTTATTCCAAACAAGATCACTTTCTCAAGTATTTTGGGTTAGGACTTTATTATATATCATTTTTAGGGACACAGCTGTGTATAACACCTGCTCTTCTCACTCTGGCCCATCTTGACAAATGGTGACTATAATCTACATTCTCAGGTATGGAATCTTGGTGTTATATGTGACTCCCTTCCTCCTTCCTTTCTTCCTTCCTTCATTGCTAGGGATTGAGCTTAGGACCTGTACATGCTAGCTAACTGCTCTACCACTGAGTTGCAGCCCCAGGTTTTGTGTTAAATTGTGAGGCAGGGACTCCCTAAATTACTCAGTGTGATGATTAATTATGTCAACCTGGTTGGATCTGGAATCACCTAGAAGCCAAACACCTGGGCATGTCTGGGAGGGTCTTTCTAGATTTGGGTAATTGAAGTGGGAAGATATGCCTTAACTACAGGCAGCTTTTCTTCTTGTCTGTCTCCTTCACTTGAATGCATACTCCTTGGGGACTAAAATATTTCTGTCTCTTTTTGTACTGTGTAGGGGTGTGTGTGTGTGTGTGTGTATGTGTGTGTGTGTGTGTGTGGTGTACTACACAGGCCAGGACCCTATGCTGCAAAAATAGGAGAGAGCAAGCTGAGCTCACGTACTGCTCTCTGCTTCCTCACTATGGATGAAATGTGACATGCAGCCTCTGTCTCTGCCACTATACTTCTTGCCACAGTATTCTCAGAATGAGAAGCCAAAACAAACCCTTCCTTCCTTAAGCTGCTTCTTGTCAGGTATTTGGTTAGTCACAGTACCAAGAAAAGTAACTAGTAGACTTCAGCTAGTTATCAAACTCACTAGTATAGCCCAATCTGGCTGCAAATTCACAATCCTCCTGCTTCATTCTCCTGAGTAGCTCTTGCCCTGCTGCAGAAAGCAATTGTTTGAGGGCATCACTGCTCTGCTCACTCCCTCCTTGCTTCCCTATGGCTTTCCATGCATGTAGTATCAATGCCAATGGCCTACAACATGTTAGATGGCTTAGGAACCTGAATTACCTTCCTGGACCCATCTGCCTTCCTTTGTTCTGCCCACCTTGGTTCCTGTATTAGTGACTTTACTCCTTGCTATGAACAAATACATGACAAGAAGTAGCTTTTTTTAAAAAAAATTATTCATTTATTTATTTGAGAGAGAAGTGAGAATGGGCATGCCAAGGCCTCTAGCCACCACAAACAAACTCCAAATGCATGAGCCACCATGTGTGTCTGGCTTACATGGGTACTGGGGAATTGAACCTGGGTCCATTGGCTTCACAGGCAAGTGCCTTAACCTCAAAGCCATCTCTCCAGCCCAAGAAGTAGCTTTTGAAGGAAGGGTTTAGTTTGGCTCAGAGACCGAGGTGATCCAGTCCATCATGTCAGGGAAGGCATGGCATCAGGAGTGGGAGGCGTTTAGTTCCATTCAGTCTGCAGGCAGGAAGAAGGAACAAAAAAACCAGGATGTGGCACCATGCTATGAAACCTCCAGGCTCACCCACAATGATACACTTTCTCCTGAAAGACTTTGCCTCCTAAAGACTCCACCACCTTCTCATCCAGTGCCACCAGCAGGGGACCAAGTGCTGAAACACATGAGCTTATGGGGGACATTTATCATCTACACCACAGCAGCCTCCTTGTTGGTTCAGTTTCCAGATTTAGAATGTCCTTTCCCATAGGGCTTGGCTGGCTTCCCTTCTTCCTGAGACCTTCATCCAAGGATCCCCTTTCCCACGTGGTCTTTCCTGAACTGTAGCCCGCCTGCCTTCTTTCTTCACTGCCTCCTTCTTTATTTTCTCTGCAGTACTAAAGCTGCATCTACTTGATTTTCTTTTTGTCTGTCTCCTTCACTTGAATGCATACTCCTTGGGGACTAAAATATTTCTCTCTCTTTTTGTGCTGTGTGTGTGCACATGCATGTGGGTATGTGTGTTTGTACGTGTGTGGGCCAATGTGCATGTGGAGGCCAAATGTTGACATTGGGTGTTTTCTCCTATTATCTCCCTCCTTATTTTTTTGAGACATGGTTTCTTACTGAACTTGAAGCTCACTGGTTTGGCTAGCCTAGCTAGCTGGCAAGCCCCAGGGGTCCTCCAGTCTCTGACTCCCCAGCACCGGAATTATGGTGCCTGTCACCACACTGCAACACTTACGTGGGTGCTGGGGACCTGTTCTGAGGTTCCTATGCTTGTGCTCTACCAACTGAGCCATACTGCCAGCCCTAACTCTCTTATGATTAATGTTGTATCCCTATGTCTGGAGCAGTCCTGGCACATGGTAGGCAATCAGGAAGTGTTTATTCAAGGAATTCATCAAATTAATAATAAGACATATAATCATAGTGGACTGACAGTGATTTCCAGCTTTCAAAATATGGTCACCACTGAGCATGTCCTCTGAGACCTGGTAAGGTAGACCTTATTGTCCTCATCATGCAGACGAGGGACTAAGGCCCAAGAAGACAGTGTGTGTGTGTCTTTCATTATTTTTTTAATTTTTTAAAAATTATTTGAGAGAGGATAAGAGGCAGAGTGAGAGAGAGAGAGACAGAGACAGAGAGGGAGAGAGAGAGAATGGGCGTGCCAGGGCTTCTAGCCACTGCAAACGAACTCCAGATGCATGTGCCACCTTGTGCATCTGGCTTATGTGAGTCCTGGGGAATCAAACCGAGGTCCTTTAGCTTTGCAGGCAAGCGCCTTAACTGCTAAGCCATCTCTCTAGCCCATCCTTCAGTATTTTTCAGACTCTCCTGAAACCTGGGCTTCCCATTCTATAAAATGAGGATAATCATAGCTCTCATATAATACAAGTGACAAGAAAATTAAATAAGATAATCCTTGAGAAGTGACTGGTAAGTACTAAGCACTTGATAAATGTTGGGTTTTATTGTCATTGTTCTGTTTATTGCTCTTGTTCTACCACATATAAAGCGAGAAATGAGATTGGGAGGAAGAGATTCTCTTTCTTTTCTTTTGGCATCAGCTCCAGGTGTGGCTACAGCGTTGCTCTGAAATTGGGGAGTTTAGAATTGAAAAATAAAACAAGCTGAATTTGGCTTGGGGTTTCACAAGTGTGTGTGTGTGTGTGTGTGTGTGTGTGTGTGTGTGTGTTGTGTGTGTGCATTGTGTGTGTGTGTGTACTCATGTGTCTTTATTTTCCATTTGCCTCGAAAATTGATAGATTTCCAATTTAGAGCAAGGGGGATCAGGAGGGAGCAGGAAAATGGAGCTGCCCATCAGAATTAGCAGAGAAGTGGGTAAAGGTCATTTGATCACAGCTTGGCTGTGCTCAGAATTAACCTGCATAACGGAGACTTGTTGAGTTTGCAGCTCTTTAAGGCGCATATTAACACCAGGAGGGAGGCAAGGAGACACCCTGAGAGAAGGTCAATTTGTGGTTGCTCAACTCAGCAGGGCTCCCAGAGAAACTTGACGGAGAAGCCAGCTGTGGGTCACCGGGGTGAGGAGCTGGAGAGCAGGTCTGCTAGGTGGAGGAGGGGAGGCAGGTACGCAGGGAGGTGCTTCTAAGGGGCGGCAGGCTCTCTCAGGCTGCTGTGGCTGGGAGGGGCTACAACAGAAATTAAGGAGTGAGCCGGCACCCAGTGGCAATTGCAGATTCATTAATCCTCTATGGGGAAAAGAATGAGAGGCATTTAGATGACAAAGAAGCTGGGAGATTAGAGGCAGCAGCAGTGCTGTGTACTGTTTTTATTTTATTTTTATTATCATTAAATTGCTTCAAGTCACCTGTAATTTTCCTAGGCTGCCACAATTACAAATCTTTGAGAATTGCGCAGACACACACAATCAGAGAGGCATAACTTAAACTTCCACAGGGCTCAAGGCCTTGACTTTTTTGTTGCCACCCTGGGTGCTGGTGCTGGTGCTGGTGGCGAGTGTGAGGGGACCTCCAAGGTGCCAGCCCCCTAGCTTCTTGGATTTTTCATTAGCCTCCAGCATAGTAGACCACTGGGCAGCTATGCATTAGAGGGTAAGGGCATGGCTTAATGTTCCTGCTGTGCCTGTCTGCCTGTGATGGAGTTCTTTATCCTCTGTGTCTCGGTTTCCCCCACCGTCATGCTGGTGCATAACTTGCAGGACTGTGGTTTGGTGATGTGAGACTATCTTGCCGTGTTCTTATAACAGTTCTGACCCTCACTGGGTGCCCTTCAGTTAAGTTCCTATACTATACTAGCCACTGGGACTTAGGACCAGATTGTACAAGTTAAAGAGGAAGGTCACCAATGACACTGTTACCTCAGATTTCAGACACAAATGAATTCCCAAGCTGATCTACTTTGGATCTGGAATGTCTCTCCAAAAACCTGTGTGTTGAAGACTTTGTTCTTGCCTGGTGCTAGGTGGGACCTTATGGAAGGAAGTTAGGTTACTGGGGGCTTGCTCTTGAAGGGGATATGTGAGCCTCAGCCCCATCCTCTCTCCTTCTCTCTCTCTCTCTCTCTTTCTCTCTCTCTGGCTCTCTCTCTCTCTCTCTGTCTCTGTCTTTGCTTTCTAGCTGCCAGGAGGTGAGAAGCTTAATAAATAATTTTTTTAAAGCTTTAAAAATTTTAGTTGAGAGAGCAATACAGAGAAAGAGGCAGACACACACACACACACACACACACACACACACACACACAGAGAGAGAGAGAGAGAGAGAGAGAGAGAGAGAGAGAGAGAGAGTGACAGAGAGACAGAGAGACAGAGAATGGGCATACCAGGGTCTCCAGCCACTGTACACTAACTCCAAATGCATGCATCACCTTGTGCATCTGGCTTATGTGGGTCCTGGGGAATTGAACCAAGGTCCTTTGGCTTTGCAGGTAAATGCCTTAACTGTTAAGCCATCTCCCCAGCCCAATAAATACATTTTTTTAAAAGAGGCTAGCAACTTCCTCTGCCACTCTCTCTCAATACTATAGTGCCAAGGAGCCATGAACTAAAACCTCCAAAGTCATGAGCTAAAATAAACCTTCCCTTCTTATTAGTTATTTGTCTTGGCTATTTTGTCACCATCATGGAAAACTGACTGGTACACTGGCAGAGGAGAAAAGAAGTAACATCTTTTTGCAAGGTTCATGACTGAGATTCCCATAACCAAATGTAGGCGAACAAGAGAAAAGCACAGATGCTACTCACTGAAAATTTTGCAGATATTGTAGAGTATATATGCATCATCAGTGAAGGACATTGTCTCCAAAAAAACAAAGAAAGCCCAAAGTCTTATAGAAACTTACATCTTTTTCAAATGTTTATTTATTTGCAAGGAGAGGGAGAGAAAAAAAGAAAGAGACAGAGAGAGAGAGAGAAAGACAGAATGGGTGCCCAGTGTCTCTTGCCACTGCAAACAAACTCTAGATGCATGTGTCACTTGGTGCATATGACTTAAATGGGCACTGGAGAATTGAACCCGGACTATCAGGCTTTGCAGTCAAGTATCTTTAGCCACTAAGCCATCTCTCCACCCAGAAAACTGTATCTTCACAGAAAGTTGTACAGAAGTGTGATTTGAGGGCACAAGGGGGTGACCTAGTGGTAATTAACTGAAGAGGTAATTAACTGAAGACTTAGGCAGGCTAAGACTTAGGCAGGCTTGGTTGGTCAGATTCTTTTTGGTGTCTGTCATTCTTTCTGTCTGCATAGAGAGCAGAATGTCTGCCACATGAAGGCCTGGGAGTAGGGAATGAGGAAGGTCATAGAAGGAACTTCCTAGGGCTTTGCCATGGTTAGTCTTCATCGTCAGTGAGACTGGATTTAGAGTCAGCATGAAGCACCTCTCTGGGCATATCTGTGAGGCTGTTTCCAGAGAGATCTCACTGAGGAGGAGAGAACCACGTTGAATGTGGGTGGCACCATGCTGTGGGCTGGGGTCCAGGTTTGAATATAAAGAAAGTTGACTGAGCACCAGCATTCATCTCTTTCTGTCCCCATGGTGGACACAGTATAACTAACCACCTCTTTCCTCTGCTGCTATTGCCTTCTCTGCTCTTAAACTGTAACCCAGAAGAAACTCTTTCTTCCTTAAGTTGCTTTTGCTATGTATCTGGTCATAGCCATGAGAATAGGATAGAATAGTATAGACCTGTTTTTAGAACCTGCTTCAAGAGGAAGGGGCCGAGGAGAATTTCAGTTTCTATGGTCCAATGCAGGAGAAAGGTGACATAGGTATTCCTGATTCTATAGTTTTCTCTGCTTCCTTCAAGTTAAACACTCAGCATGCTAAGGTGTCATATTTTAGGTAACACATCACATGCCTACTGGTACTTCTATATTATTTATCAGTTTCATTCGTGTGTGTGTGTGTGTGTGTGTGTGTGTTTGGGGGTATGACTGTGTGTTGTGTTGTGTGGTGTGTATGGTGTGTGTGGTGTGTGCATATGTATACACAGATGCATTCGCCCTCTGAGTGCATGTATAGAGGTCCCCAGAGAACACCAGGTGTCCCTCCTCCATTGCTCATTTGCTTGTTTCCTTGAGATGGATTTCTTACTGATTCTGGAGCTTGCCAGTTTTGCTATCACCAGTGATCCTCCAGTCTCTGCTCCTCACAGGGCTAGAGTTACAGGAATGCATGGCCATGCCAGTTCTTTTATTTTTAATTAATTAATTAATTAATTTTTATTTAATTTTTATTAACATTTTCCATGATTATAAAAAATATCCCATGTTAATACCCTCCCTCCCCCACCCCGCACTTTCCCCTTTGAAATTCCATTCTCCATCATATCCTCTCCCCATCTCAATCATTGTACTTACATATATACAATACCAACCTATTAAGTACCCTCCTCCCTTCCTTTCTCTTCCCTTTATATCTCCTTTTAAACTTACTGGCCTCTGCTACTAAGTATTTTCCTTCTCACGCAGAAACCCAATCATCTGTAGCTAGGATCCACATATGAGGGAGAACATGTGGTGCTTGCATGCCAGTTCTTTATATAGGTTCTGGGAAAGTGCACCCAGGCACTCTCAGCCTCCCTTACTCCCTTGCGTGGAAAGCTCTTCTAACCACTGAGCCATCTCTCTAATGTCACAATCATTTTTTAGAACAACTCACAGAAGTCATTGAGAGCACATATGTATGATAGCAGTTTAATTACAAAGGATACAACTCAGAGGCAGCCACAAGGGGCCAGGGGCTGGTGGTGGCAGAATTCTAGGCCTTCCACATGGGCTCTGTGCATTCTACTTTTCAAGCACACCAGTGTACTTGGCAACCAGGAAGGCCCTGTGAGCTTCAATGTCCAGAGTTCTCATATGAGTTTCGTTATCTGGACATGACTGGCTCAATTAATGACCATGGGACTGCACTCAGTCTCCAGGCCCTCTCACTCACCAGAGGTTGGAGGTTAGGGCTGTATTCCAACTCAATCCCATGCTTGGTCTTTCTGGCATGCTAAGGGCTGAAGAACAGAATAAACAAATTCTAGTGTGGGCAAAAGAGGCTCATTAGGACAAAGATACCCTTACTAGAAGATTTTGGGGAACTTTTGAAGCCCGGTGTCAGAAAGGATGGGAAAGAGAGGATGCTAATGACACAAATATAGATGATGACACAGATCTACACACAGTCCCCTACTTACTGGTTTCTTCTGAATCCCTCTATAGCATGGTGACAGTTCAGTGACTAGGGTTCTGGCCCCTCAGGGGGCTAAGACCTAGTAGGTGTGGCCTGAGAACCAGATCTCTACTTCTACTGTGTTCCCAGGTGAGGTTGCTACTGGTGGCCCATGGGTCACTCGTTGAAGAATGCTGATGTAATGCAACAGACACAGAATTACAGCATGCATGAATTGTGATGTTTTCCACTAATGTTAGGTATTTTTATGAAGACTATCCTTCATTTTCACAGGTCTGATTTTTTGTTTTTTTGCAATAGGGTTTCACTCTAGCCCAAGCTGATCTGGAATTCACTGTCATCTCAGGGTGGAACCCTTGAACTTTCAGCAGTCCTCCTACCTCTGCCTCCCATGTGCTGGGATTAAAGGCGTGTGCTACCACTCCTGGCAGGTCTGATTTTTAGGTATTTTTAAAATGCCATTATAGCCAGGTGTGGTGGTGCACACCTTTAATCCCAGCACCTAGGGAGGCAGAGATAGGAGAATTGCTGTGAGTTCTAGGCTACCCTGAGACTACAAAGTGAATTCTAGATCAGCCTGGGCCAGAGTGAGACCCTACCTCAAAAAAGTTTAAGAAAAGCAATTGTAATTAAATATTAGAGTTGAAGGAAGCTTAGGAAGCTCAACAAATCTAGTTTCTTGGAATGTTAGGAGATTTATAGGGTTTGGAAAAAAATTGGGAGAGATTGGAAATGAGAATGAAAATACCAGTAGAAATTAGAGCTGGCCACTTGTATTTCTCCCTTGGTGATTCTCAAACGATCCCTCTCTCTCCCTGCTATTCCTTCATCCCTTCCATGTTCATCCCAAAGACAAAGACAGGTGAGCTCTACTTACTGCCTCATTCCATCACTCCTAGGCCAAATGTCATGGGGCAGCCTGGTTTCTCTACACATCTCAAACCTCAACTGCCACCTCAAAATTCTTATAAGTTTCTAACTTATTTTCTTAAGCCACCATCAAGGGTCACCACCCCACAAACCACCTGGAGACAGGTAATGAATTGATATGTTTGTAGGGGGAGTGGGACAAGATATTGGCATTTTAAACAATATCTTAAGGCCTCTCAACTCATCTTCCCTTAGTAGATAGTCTTGTTCCTGGCTTCTATGAACTCTAGCACAAGTTAACAAGGATCAGCTTGCAGTCTTGTTGAGTGGGCATTCTGTGGGCATTCCGTTCTGAATGAATGGAAGTAGCAATGAGTGAATTAGATTTTCATTCTGTCCAACTTAAATTTCTGTTGGTCCTGAGATTTCCAGCTCCTGGAGGACAAGCAGGTCCAGTGGCAAAACTATTATGATTGATTGAGTACTTCCTATGGGCACTAGGTCCTTCATATACAATTGCTTTAAACCTTTAACTCTATTCTACCGAATTTCCTCTCCTACATCTTGACCAAGGTAGAGGTGGTGGTGGGGTGTTTCTGGCCTCTTCCAGGGCTTGCTTCTTCTTTGTTACTGTCTCTTTCCTGTATCTTTCTTTCCTCTAGTAATGTCTGCATGACCAGACTTCCCCAGCAGCCCTTTCAATACACATTCTTGTTCTTTCTTTCTGTTATCTCTGCCTGATATTTGGTACTTTCTCTCTTGCATGGGTGGAGCAATATCCTCTTTTTCCATACTTCACAGCCACCTCTCTTGCTCATTTCCACACCCAATGGCTGGGTCCTCTATTTTACCTTTTATCTTTGTCATATCTCCTTTCTTTTTTTTTTTTACCCAGGTCATCCCCTGAGGTGGGCTTGTTTACTCAGGTTGAATTGGGTCTACTCTAGTAGCTTCTTACTCTCTTGACATCTGGACTCAACTCTACTGAACACTTAGCCCAATGAATTATTTTCTGGTTTTTATTTTTGGCAGTACTAGGGATTGAACACAGGGCCTTATGCATGCTAGGCAGAGACTCTGCTACTAAAATATGTCCTCGGCCACAACATTAATTATTTGTAGTCTTAGCTGTTTGTCCACCATCACTTGGTACAAAACACTTTGGTCTTCTTGCTGCCATTTCCGTACTTTGGACCCTACCTATTTGTCCATATTTATAGTCTGCTACTTTTCTAAATGTCCATTTCCCCCTCAAATCCTGAGTTTCCTCCCTTTTGAACTGAGTACTTGCTGCATGTTCTTATCCCCTGCCATGCATCCCTGCTCTTTTTCCAGCACTATTTCTCCCCACCTCTACCTGCTCAGCAGTTGTCAACCACAAGAGCAACTGTTCCATGAGTCCCCATTATCCCGACACCTAAGTGTTATCCCTAAGGCCTTGGTAGCTGGCCACTGTGCCCTTCTGTGACATTTATTAGATTATGCCTTGCATTGTGGTCTATATGTATGTCTTGACGGCTGAGATTTCAGCTCCTTGAGGACAAGTGACAAGATTGAGAACAGTGGGTTCAGTGGCAGAACCACTTTGACTGACTGAGCCTCTCCTGTGGGCACTAGGTCCTTCATATTCAATCACTTTAAGCCTTTAACCATATTCTAATTGGGTTATCTTTGTTTTAGAGGTATGGAATCCGAGGCTTAGAGAAGTGAAGTCCAAAGAGCTGACAAACAGCAGAGATGAAATTCTACCTCAGACTGACTCCCAAAGCCACTCTCTTTCCATTCCACAATATGGCTTCTTGGGTGAAATAGAAAACAGCACATTTACTAAGCAATTCTATGGGCTGGTGCTGGCAGGGATTCAAAATGGAGCCACAGAAACTCATGAGATAATATTTATGAAGTGACTAACACCTCCTCTGGCATACAGTGGGTGTGCAATGCATGCTAAGTGAGAAATGAATGGACGTGGGTGTACTCTGTGTTTGTGCTTGCTTCCAGCACAGAGGCTGAGTCCTCTCCGGGAGAGCTCTGGGTCCTGAAACCTCATTCTGGCTCAGCCAAGTGCATTTTCAGTGACCTTGAACCAGCCTTAGCTTCTCTAAACCTCATTTCTTCACAGTGAAATGAGGAAGCCAAGCCAGGTTTTTTTTCCCCCTTATCCTAAGGCCCTTCCAACTCTAATAGGTGAGGTGGCAGAGGGGTCAATGAGTTGCAAACAGGCAAAGCAAACACAAACAGAAGTGATTGTCCTAATACCCAGGACCTTTTTGCAGCAAGGACATTTCTCTGGGGTTGAGGAACAATCTTATTTCCTTTTGGAGGCCAAATTTCTTAGACTAAAATCTATGATTTTCCTCTGCCAGCAGGGACACAGGGGTAGAGACAGATGGCCATCACTTCCTGTTGCATAAGTTAGGGGAGCATTGCTTGGAACGCCCACAGTCTTATGGGGAACTGACTTCTATGGGACTCAGCCACATTTGGCAGGCAATATCTGCAGGGCAAGTTAGCAGAAATAACAGTTGCTTTGATTCAGGGAAAGAGATGACTATGAGCTTTACTTTAAGCCAAATAGACAAAGAAGGGAGGGGAAATGACACAATTAGACTCCAGAGCCAGGGCCTACTGGTCTGATTCCTCTCTCCTGCTGGTGGGCTCCTCTAGCTTTCCCCAAGGAATGAGGAATCTCTGTCAGATATGCTTTAAAAAGGACCTGTGCCCTTGTTGCCATCCTAGATAAGAGGCTCAATACTACTGTGCACTTTGTAAGAGATGGGCAAGAAGAGACCATGAGTGGTAAAGCTGATGAGTGCAGAACTCAGAACCCACAAAGACACAGAGCAAACCGTGGACTTCGCATGTCACTTCCTCTCTTGAGGGTGCTGGTTTGAATTCTTCCTCTGCACTTTCTCATTTAATCTGTACAACTACTCTCGGAGGAGCCTTGAGGGATAACGGGAATCCTGCCAGGATTCTAAGGTGAATAGAAGGCTAGGAGGATGGAAAACATGGGAGACAAAGGGCAAACGGACTGAGCAACGAGCTTAAGAAGGGAAAGAACTTTATCCCAGGGGTCTTCAAACCTGCCAGGTTGGCTGCTGGAAACTTCTAATGCTCTTCAACACTTCTTGAGTCTCTACAATAAGGCAGGATGCTAAGGAGCATTGTGTAGTCACACGAATTTAATCTTCACAGTAACCACACATGGTAGAAGATCACAATTGTTAATTTTGTTTGTCAACTTGACTGGACTAAGGGATGCCCACATCTGTGGTAAAGCACAATTTCTACATGTGTCTGTAAGAGTGTTTATTTAGGGAGGAAATTAGCACTTGACTCAGAAGCTCTGAGTAAAGAGATTGCCTTAACCATTGTGGGTGGGAACCACTCAGCCCGTCAGAGGTGCAGATAGAATGAAATAGTGGAGAAAAGGTAAGCTTTGTTTCTTCTTTAAAAAAAAAAATCATTTACTTATTTATTTATTAGAGAGAGAAAGAGAGAGAGAGGGATGGAGAGAGGGAGGGAAGAGAATGAGCATGGTAGGCCCTCCTGCAAACAAACTCCAGATGTATATGCCACTTTGTGCATCTGGCTTTATGTAGGCATTGGGCAATTGAACCCAGGCCATCAGGCTTTGTCAGCAGCACTTGTAACTGCTGAGCCATCTCTTCAGCCCAGTCTGTCTCTCTTCTTTAGCCATGAAATCCATCATCTGCCTTAGGACATTGGACTTGGATTCTTCAGATTCTAGAATTCATCACCCCTCCCTCACCCACTGCACTCAACCACCTCCCCAATTCTTAGGCCTTTTAGCTTGATTGAGTTATTCCACCATTTTTCCAGGTTCCCAGATTACAAAAGGTAGATTATAAGACTTCTCAGCCTCCATAATCACATTATCTGATTTCTATAGCAAATTATTTTGTATATACCTATGCACACACATATATATACATACATACATACATATACATACATATATATACAGATATATAGGTATATCCCATTGGTTCTTTTCTCTGCTGAACCCCAACTGATACAATGTTATTTTGCATAAGAGAAGAATCAAGTTTGGAAAGGATAAACATTCTTCCCAAGGCTACACTGCCAGGGACAGTTGCCACAGTTCAACTTCAGATGGATGGTTAATCTTGACTATCAAGTTGATTGGATTGAGAGCTGTAGTGGTTTGAATATAGTGTCCTCCATAGGCTCATGTATTTTGAAAACAAGTACCTTTAACAGAAGAGCCGTCTCTCCAGGCCATGTAGTTTGAATAGTTGGTCTTCAGCTCGTGGCAATTTGGGAAAGCTGTGGGTCCTTTGGAAGGTGTAGTCTTGTTAGAGGAGGTGTGTAAGGAACGGGCTTTGGGATTTTATAATGCAGTCCCCCATGCCAGTGCTCCATAGCTCATTCTTGTAGTTTCCTCTCAGCTCATGTGACAAGCTGTGACCCTCTGATGTCTGTTCTTGTCATGCTTTCCTTGCCACAATGAAACTTTTCCTTGAAATTGTCAGATGTAATAAGCCCTTTCCTTCCACAAACTGCTTCTGTTTGAGCATTTTTGTCCCAGGAGTGAGAAGTTTACTGCTATAAGAGCTATCTAGGATCTCAGTAAAGACCACCTCTGTTTTTCCCTTAGATCGGGAGGTAGCCGATCTAATCAAGGAATGAACCCTCTGATGGATCCAAACTTTGAACAGGCTGTGGGGAGGTGGTGTTGAAAGTGTTGAAAGTGGGGCCTCACTTGAGGGAGCAGGTTAGTAGGCTGTGCTTTTGAGGGCTTTATGTTATCCTGGGACCCTCCCCTCCCCTCTGCTTCTTGTCTTCTTTGATCCATCATACCCTTGTACCACGACGCTCTGCCTCATCACTGCTCTGAAACAACAGAGCCAAGAGCCCTGGACTGAGACTTCTTAAACATAAGCCACAAAAAGTGTTTTCTCCTTTAAATTGTTCATATCATATCACACACACACACATACACATATAGATAGATAGATAGATCAAACTTAATATATATATGTATACATATATATATATATACATACATATATACATATACATATACATACATATATACATATATATACATATACATACATATATACATATATATATATATATATATATATATATATATATATATATATATATAAAATTGTCAACTTCTATACTTACAGATAACAAACCATGGTATTTCCCTTCTCTCCCCTGCTTTCCCCTTTATAACTTTGCTCTCTGTCATATCCTCTCCCTCTCTCCATTAGTCTGTCTTTTAGTTTGATGTCATCATCTTTTTCTCCTATTATGAGGGTCTTGTGTAGGTATTGTTAGGCACTGTGAGGTCTTGGATATCAAGGCCAATTTATGTCCAGCACAGAAACATCTTACACCTTCCAAGGCTCAGGGTCCATTGCAGAAGAGGTGGCAGAAAGAATGTAAGAGCCAAAGGCAGGGTACCACTTCTTATATACAACTGTCTGGACAATATCAGATATTTGTTTCAACAATGAAAGACTAAGACACCAGATCTTTCCTATTCAAGAGTGTGTCACTTCCACCTTCCTATGTGGCCTCCCTCTTTGCAGTACTTCACAAAATGTCATCCTTGGCACAAAGCACACCCCTCATCCCAGGGGTAGAGAAGAGGGAAGGAGTGGGAGAGGCAGCCATGAGATAGAGTACTTGCTGAGTTCTTCAAAGCCTCTTCCTCTTGGCTAGGCACTGTGTGGTTTAATCTTATTTAATTCTCACAACACCCAAGTGGAAATGCATAATTGCCTACATTTTGTGGATGAGTGTATTGAGGCTTAGAAATGGCAATTGATCTGCCTAAGGTCATGGAACAAGTAAATGGTGGACCAAGGATTCCTGTCCAGATGGACTCAACTTCAGAGCCTGAGCTAATTAGAATTAAAATTTTGTGCTAAATCAAATAGCAGTTCATACTAGATGCTATTAAAGGTAGGCTATAGCAGAGCCAATATTTAACAATAAATTTATAGTTGAAAAATTACAATTAGGACAATCATCAATTAACTTCTTTTTCTGGACCTCAAGAAAGGTTGACTATTATTGAGTTTTAGCTGCAGCAGAATCAGGAGTCTTGCTGAAGAACCATAGACAGCGTTCAATAAATCAGGAGTTAGAGAAGGGCTCAGGCAAGCTGACCCAGGCCTCATGCCCAGAAAGGAGACTTGTTCAAGAGCTTTCTGGGCATGGAGATCAGTCAGAAGGCACAGCTAGGTTAGCTGCCTGGGAGAGCAGTGCTGGCATCTGTCTGGGCTACACATGGCATCTACCAGCAAAGATCATATGCTCTGAAAAACCAGGGCAGGGAGCAAAAGGATGATCTCATTTCTCTTCCTAGCTCACTAGCCTTCAGCCGCTCACTGTGGCCCGAATAAAACCCCATAAGCCTTGCTGTTCTGTATTTTTATTTTGGGGAAGCAGGATCTTGCTATTTAGCTTGAGCTGTTCTCATGCCCACAATCCTCTTGCCGTAGTCTCCCAAATGCTGGGATTTCGGGCATGTTCCACCGGGCCTGGCTTGTTAACCTTCAGCACAGTCTGGTCTCAGTTTACCTTCCTAATCTCATGTCCTACTATTCCCAAGTTCCCTGCACAAGCATTATCTCAAGTTAAGCTAGTCTTTTTTCTATGAATTCTGTTTTAGGATTTGGGTTATATTTTTCTTCTTTCTCATATTTTCCTTCCAAACCTACTTAGTAAGCCCTTTTCATTCTTCAAGAGCCTTTCCAAGATGCACTCCTTCACAAAAGTCTTCTCTGTCTACCTAAATGCAGCATTTCCCCTTCCTATTTTCACCTGTCACATGTTCCTCCAATTGGGACTCTTTATAGGAGGGACTCTCTTTCCTACCAGGTTCACCTTTCTTATGGGCACAGGTAATATAGCACAGGTAATATAGTGCAGTTCATACTCTCATGGAGAGTTTGTGAACTAACCAGTAACTAAGGAATTAAAAGGTTAATGTCTTACCTTTACACTGTTGTATTTAGACAATGGTTAACTGAATTCAATTATTTTAAAAGTATCTTGAACTTGCTTAGAAATTGAGACTTGAAACATTTTGAGAAGCAGTATGTTTGGATTAAAAATTTATAAACACATGCTTATTCACTCATTCTTTTAAGGCACTCAGGACAGAGCTAAGGATATTGCTCAGTGGTAGAGTACTTACCATGTATGGAAGCTCTGGGTTGAATCCTTGGCACTAAAAAAGAAAGGAAGGAAAGGAGGAAAGAGAAGGGAATCCTCAATGTAGTCTTTCCTCTCCCCCTGAAATCTTGAAGGCTTCCATCTTCCACCAAGACTTAGAATTGAAACACTGCAGCTCTTTAGTTCTGTTAGGAATGCTGTGATGTATGTGCGTGTGTGCATGCACGGGCTACAAGGTGGCCTTCTGAGCAAGATCTGAGGCTACTGGATCTGTCTCCCTCTGCACTGGCTCAAGCCAAGGAAGAGAAATCGAAGGATGCTGCACTTAAAATTAAAATGCTTGGTAACAGGCCAAGTCATTTCTCCTCCTTCTAAGCCCCACATTGTACTTGCCTGAAACTGGAAGAAACTGAAGTTCTCAAACACAGAAAACTGCTTGCTGGTTTGCACAATAGCTCTGGGACCTATCTTGTCTCTAGCACACTTTTATTTTGGGAAGCAGGATCTTGCTATTTAGTTTATAAATTTACGTGAGCATGGGCCCAACTTAAACCAGTCATAGTCATTTAGGGGAGCAGTCATTCTGATTTTTGACAGAAGCCAAATAGTTCTCAGCTTCATTGTTCTTTGCATAAATCTCGATTTACCTGGTGGAAAAATAAAATCATTGCTGGCTTTCTTCTTTTCTGAATGTTGGAGAATAATCCCTTTATCATTCTTTCATCCATTCATTCACTCATTTAAAGCCAAGTTCTTACTATTCAGCCTATAGTGACCTTGAATTTGAGATTTTCCTGCTTTGGTCAGACAAGATGGGCCTGTATTACTACATCCATCTTAACAATTCCATTTTGGGTTGTAAACAAGAAGACCCTTTACCTTGCTTGATACATGTATGTGCCATATACATGCACAGTGGTTAAAATACAGGGCGGTGGAGTTAATGCAAATAGCACTCTTTAATATATATAGACAGAGAGAGAGAGGGTCTCATGACCCTGAGCTCCTGATCTTCCTGCTTCTGTCTTCAAGGGTTGGAATTGCAGGTCTGGGCTACAACGCCTAGTTTTAGGACAGAAGGAGAGAAGACAGCCAATTTCTTGATCTTACTGTGTTCTCTCTAAAGCAAGGCTAATGACAATTCTTGGTAGTTGTCCTGAGGCTTAGATGAGGTAAACAGTGTTCTCAGAGAAGAAGCGGTCCATGAGCGTCATCTGTCCCTGGGCTTAGACTTGCCGGTGGCGCTATAACAAGCTCTGCTCAGCTGCAGTCACCATTGTGCCCCCTGTAGTAGGCTTTCCAGAGGAACAGAAACAACAGCATATAGAGAAAGAGATGTGCTGGGAAGGGCTGGCTCCTGCCATTATGGAAGCCAAGGTGTCTCATGATCTGCCATCTGCAAGCTAGAGGATGAGGGACTCTGTGGAGCACTTCTAGTCAAGCCTGAAGGCCTGGGCTCCAGAAGCATGTGTGATATTTGAGGGCAAAAGATGCTCAAGGATAGAGGGCAGATTTGCCTTCTTCCACCTTTTCTATTCGCTTCTGGTCCTGGGCATAATGGAGGATGCGTGACTACATTGTTAAACCAGTTTACTACTCATTTTGCTGAGTCCAGTGCTAAATCTTTTCTGGAAATACCATCATACTCACACCCAGAAATCACTCTATGGGCTAGCCAGACATCTTGTAGCCTTCTTAAGTTGATACATAAAATCAACTGCCACATCCCCAAAGACAACAGCCTCATTTCTTTGTTTCTCTTCTCTGAGTAATCTCTCAATGAAATTTAAATCAGAACATAAAGTTTTTAGCATTTTTGGTTGAATGTGATCTCAATTCAAGCTCCTTTAGTGTTCAGATGTGTGCAATAAAAATTTACGTGTTCTTACTGCTTCTAAGCCTTTTGGCTAAGATCAAGAACAAAAACTCACTTGCTTTGGCCTTTTAAGGAGGTGCTGTGTTAGGTCACAGGGGATTCCTAGGACAAAAAGGCAGTAGGGACATGTCTTTGTCCTCAGGGAGCATATGTTTGGGCACAAAAAAAGATACCCAATTCTTGTAAAGCACCCCTAGGTGTGGAAACTGGGAGATGAGATTCAAACCCAGTGGTTAGGTTATTGGCATTAAACTATGTCACTGGCCTGCCTTATTTTAATTATAGTTTCCCTTCTCTGCTATCATCAAATTAAAAAATCCTTGCCATGGTAGTCTAGCAACGTTGTTATATTGTCATTCTGCAAATTATATGGAAAGAACAAATTGTTTTCAGTGTAAGTTTCAAGTAAATTTATGATCTTATGGACAAATTGCCCATTACTGCTTTCAAAAAAAATTAAATACTAAGTCAATTGACTAATTTTCAACCTTCAAAAAGGAACATCATCTCATGTATTTCTGGAGCTGCGAGGTTCATAAATCTTGCTGTCATGCATTTTTCTTTGTGATGCTTATGGCCGGGACTGTGACAGCAGGATTCTGCTCAGCCCGGTGCAGTGACTCAGGCAAATGCTTGCAGCGGTGAAGGGTCCTGTTATGTTCACGTATAGTGGGGGCTGGTAAGGTCTGGAACCCCTGACACCTCTGACTTCTCATCCAGTGTTCTTTTTGTTTCATTACTCTGTAGTCAACTAGTTATGGACCATTTAACTAACATTTAATTAGTAGAATGTGGAAACAGATAACCTTGAAATTAATTCAAGTTAATGTTAAATGTTGCTAACTTTTTATTAGTTGAATGTTTCCATTAACTTTTCCAATGACTGCTTGTTTTTTTTTTGTACCCCCCTTGCAGCAGTGAACAAAATTGAGTAAGTGTTCAATAAGTATTTATCGAATAAACAAATAGCTTAGCTGGCCTGGTTTTGCTGCAGGGTGGGGTGAGAAGGTTGAATCACTGAAGACGAAGTTGAGCATTTAATTCACCCTTTCATTTGTCAAGTATTTATTAAGTCTGAGGACGGCGCTCTATGGAGTAGCATATTGCACATGTGGCCTTTGGCAAGTTATTTAACCTCTCTGAGCCTCAGTTGCCTTGGCTTTCAAAATGAGGAATAATGATAGCACCAAAGTCATAGGATTGCTATGAGACCCAGATAAGACAATGTATTTGCAGAGCTTCGTACAGAGGGAAGTGCCTGGCAGTGGGTGCTCAGTGAATGGAACAGGTCATAATTAGCAATCTCACTGCTATATACTCATGTGTGGTTCATACCCCAAGGATCCGGAGCCTGCAGTGGAGTTTAGTAGCAGACAAGGACACAGCTGATCTGTTTTAGAGCAGAGGTGGGCAATGTTGGCAAGCTATATAGCACAGTTCCTGGGATTTCAATTGAAGACAAAACCCTTCCTCTTTTTTGTTATTTAAAAGTTTTAGTTATTTATTTATTTAGCATGTGTATGCGTGCACCAGGGTCTCTGGCCACAACAAATGAATGCCAGATCAATGTACCACTTTGCATATAGCTTTACATGGTGCTGGGGAATAAAACCCTGGACCGGTGGGCTTTGCAAGCAGACTTTTAACCACTGGGCAATCTCCCCAGCCCGAGATCCCTCCTATTAATTTTAGGCGCAGGCTGCCTGGTGGCCTGGGAGTTGGTCATAGGACACCTTGACCTTACTGCCTCCACTCAGCAGCCTCAGGAAATTCTGGGTCCTCGAACCCTTCATCCAGCCATCTGGATCATCTGTTAGGGTCTGAATCTGAAATGTCCCTCACAGGCTCCTATCTTGAATAGTTGCCTTGGTTGGTGGCACTATTCCGGGGTGTTATGGACTTTAGGATATGAGGCCTGCTTGCTCAAAGTAGGTTACTGACGGTGGAACTTTTGAAGACTCCGTTCCACTCTCTACTTCCTGGTTGGCCTCCATGTGAGCTGTCCTCTGCTACACTCCCCTGACACCATGGACTGGCCTTTTCCAGCCATGCGTTGCCTACCATGGTGGACAGAGGTTCTGAAACGGTGTTCTGTCAGGTGTACTGTGTCAGTGACTGGCACAAAATGGCAAATGCAAGTCATGTGGGCAAGAATGTAACACCATACAGAAAGACAAGGCTGGCTAGGTTGAGTATATAGTGACGAGCCTTCCTCTGAGGGTCCTGCGTCCCTCTCTATAGTGGAAGGAAGAGATCTCCCCCATCCTGCCTCTGTGCTCCCCCTGAACAGGCTGCTCTTAAAGCTGAGCATTGGCACGACAGGGGAAGGGCTAGGGCTAACCCCTCAGACAGAGGAGAGGGGAGTGTAGGTGAGAGCAAGTGTTCTTTCATTCCCTGATGGGAGGAAGGGCTGCGGTCTGGGTAGACAGCCTGCTCTAATGAAGGAAGCTGCTGGTGAGCCAGCTCCTTTACAGTGTGACACTGAACCATGGCCCGGCAGCAGCCATCTCCCTCGCCCGCTGGGGAAGCTCTCAGGAAAACACAAAGTAGCTTGCCCCTAGTCTGCTAACAACTGGCTTCCACTAAGGGCAGGATGGGCATTGGGGCAGAGTGGACACGGGGGTACAGCTCCAAAACACTTTCATCTTCTCAGGTCTCCCAAAGCCCAAAGGATTCTAAGTAGGGGATCCTTGGGAGGTGGGTTAATTGTCTCCATCAAGGAGGCAGCAGGCTTCACCTCTCTCCTATGGAGAGAAAAGAGTGAAGTGTCAGTTCTTTATAGGAGAGGGAAGAGTTTATCATGTTCCCAGCTGCTCCTCCCATTTCCATTCCTTTGCCTATTTCTCCCTGTAACTTTTGCCTATTTCCAATCTTTGTGTCTTTTGATCTTTCATGTCTGCCCCAACATTTTTCTTCCCTAGCTGTAGTTGGGACAGTGGTTCCCAATGAGGGAGGCGCAACATCCCTGGAGAGGTGGTAGTTGGAAATTACAAGGAGCCATTGTTGATGTCAGCAATCAGTGGGCAAGAGCCAGGAATGCTAAACTTCCAACAGTGACCACACTGATCACCTATAATATATACCCGATGCCAGCTTTGGCCCTCTTTGACATACAGGGCGTGTGATGGTTCATCTTGATTGGTAACTTGATTGGGTTTGCCTCGGAAATTACAAAAGCACCCTTCTAGCTATGTCCATGGGCGTGTTTCTAGAGATGATTGACATGTGAAACAACAGCTGAAGGAGAAAGACCTAAGATCTACTCTGATTGTGAGCACCACTGTCCAATTCTCTGGGGACCTGCAGGAAACAAATGTGGCAGAAGGAGAAAGTCCACCAGTACAAGACACTCTCTGCTTCCTGGCCACCATAAGGTGAGCAGCTTCCTCTGGCACATGTTCTTACCACCTCTGTGGTGTTTGGTCTCACCCCAGACCCATAGCAATGGAGCCAGCCAACCATGGACTGAAGCCATGAGCCCAAATAAATATTTTCTCCATCAAGTTGCTTTTCTCAGAAGTTTTGTCACAGTCATGAAAAGTGGCTAACACAGGGAGAGAAACATGAATATGCTTAGAGGCAATTGGGCTCAAGGGGGAAAGATGCACTAACGAGCCTCACAAGGAATGACAGAGATATATAAAATAAATTTTTAAAAAAATGACACACAAAAAAAGGATGGCTAGGAAGTATCTTAATGGTAGAATGTTTGCTTAGCATGCTTAATACCCTGATTTTGATCCCCAGTACCATAAAAAATAATAATGGCAATAAAATAAAAATGAAGCATTTTTGAGAAATAATTTGCAAAGAGGCCATTCCTTTTGGTGACAGAGGCTTCTTATCTGATATTTAAGGCATTTTCTTACACAGGACAATGGTTAAAGTGAATAAATAGTACAAAGGTGAGCACAAGCCTATGGACTGATAACTCCCGTATCTTTGCTCCAAATGCCTCACCTGTTGAGAGCTCAGCATCCTCATGTTATTCCATGCCCCCCCTTTCAGCCTACATTGGATGAACCCAGTGTGATGGTGAGGTTCTCTTGTCAACTTGGTAAGATTAGGAATCAAGCAAGAGACATGTCTCTTGGGTGGATCTCTGAGAGTCTTTCCAGGAAGGATTGACACAGAGATGAAGACCTTCCTCCAGAGTAGGTGCCTCTTCTGGTGGTGGACTATATATTAAGAAGATCTAAAAGAACACAGAGCCTTTCACCTGGCTGCCTGTATTACTTGCTAGTGCACGCATCTGCCCTGTTGCCAGCATCCTTCACAGACATAGGAGCCCAGGTTCATCAACCTTTCAAAGTAGACTGAAGACCATTGGCTCTCCTGGAATCCTCCAGGTCTTCAGTGCTGGACTGGGACTGCTGAGGCATCCAGCCTTGTGGACTGAGAAGTTACCCAGGTCTCCTGACTCTCCAACCTATACACTTACTGTTGGACTACCCAGCCTGTATTCAGTAAGCCAATCTAATTAATTCCATCATACATACTTATTCTATCATTTCTATCCTTCTAGAGAACCCTGACTGACATATCCAGTAAATACCTGCTTTTTGGGCCACTACTACTTAAAGTCCTAGGAAATAGGGTCCTTGTCCAAGATCATACTTTAGGGAGCCCCACCTTGACCCTCTTCTTAACTCGGACCTTGGAATTCCCTGTGAGGCTGCTCCCAAGGCCTCTTTCCCAGATTGATAGCTGGTAGGTATATCCCAGGATGGACCAAGAGCATCTGTCCCGCAGAACTTAGGGGATGTGAGCATGAGCATGTGGCCCGAGCTCCAGGATGAAGCCTAAGTGTCACCTACAGTCTTCCTTCCTAGGGCTCTCCAGGACCTTGACTTCAGTTGCAGCATTCCTGGGAAATTGTCTCTGTTCTCTTGATCAGATTTGGGACCATTCACTGCTCACTCATCAGATCTTGGGTTTCCCTCCAGTGACTTCTCAGGTTTAATGATGCACACTTTATTGGCTTTTATGAGTGTCCACAATCTTCCTGAGGGTTTTTGTGGCAGATGGTTGGGGGTAGGGAGCCCTGAGTTCACAGTAACTTCTCTTCTCAGTCTTTTCAGTCTCACAAGTGGTTGCCTCTAGCTATGTCCTTATGTGTTCCAGTTGTGTGTGCATGTGCGTGTGCATGCATGCATGTGTGTGTGTACCTGCTCATGAGTGTGCAGGTACACATGCACATACATTGTGTGTGGGTGTGTGTATTTGTGTAGAGGCCAAAGACAGCCATGGGTCTCATTTCTCAGGTGCCATCCACCTTCTGTGAGACGTTCAGAAATTCAGAGCCTGAAATTTGCCAAGTAAGCAAAACTGGCTGACCAGTGATCTCCAGGTATCTACTGGTGCCTATCTCCCAGCCCTGGGATCACATGCACATGCCACCATGCTCAGCATTTTCTTTTTCTTTTCATATATATATATATATATATTTTTTTTTTTTGAGGTAGGGTTCCACTCTATCCCAGGCTGACCTAGAACTCACTCTGTAGTCTCAGGCTAGCCTCATATTTATGGTAATTCTCCTACCTCTGCCTCCTGAGTACTGGGATTAAAGGTGTGCATCATCACACCTAGCCCAACATTTATATGTGCTCTGGGGATTGAATTTATGTCCTCATGCTTGCAAGGCAAGGACTTTCCTGATTGAGCTATCTTCCCAACCTTTCCAGTGTTTGTTTATGTTTTTTTCAATTCAGCCTTCTTAAAATATTTGGGCTGGATATGGTAGTTCATATTTGTAATCCCAGGATTTGGGAGACCAGGGTAAGAGGATTTCAAGTTCAAGGTCAGCCTGAGCTGCATAGGGAGACCTTGTCTACCCAAAACCAAATAGAAACAAAGTTTCTTCCTTTTGGGGACCAGGGTACATAGTCATAAGTGTGTATCATCACACTGTAAACTTGAAAGGTCAGCGCAGCTTCCATAGAAACGTTAGAGATTTTGATGTTTCAGACTATGGTTCTGGCAGTTTCTTTGATCTTTTACTGACTAGTAAATTATTTATTGGGGTCTGTCATAAAGACAAACCAAAGCTTATAAACTATAGTTATAGTATCACAAAAAAATCTTGCCTCCCGCCTGCTATCTTCAGACGTGGACTTGGTCTCACAGCGTGACGGCCCGCCTAGAGGACACCAATGCTGTATCCACTCCTTGCCCAATGAATACCCCTTCCTTTGAATAGTTTGTCTATGATTTTGCTTCATTTCCCTTTCCTTCTATTTTCAGGGTCCAAATGGAGACTTTCGTGTATGTGAGAGACAAGGTCTCATGAAGCTCAGACTGGCCTTACATTTGCAATGTAGCTGGGGATGGCCTTGGGCTTCTCCTGATTCTCTTGCCTCCAGCTCTTGAGTGGTAGGAGGACAGGTGTGTGCCATTGTACTAGGCTTTTGCAGTGCTGGATATAGAGCTCAGGGCCTGGGCAAGCTAGGCAAGTTCTCTACCGACTGAGCTCCATCTCCAGCCCAAAAGTGATTTTTTTTTTTTTTTTTGCAAGGATTGTTGTTAAGGCCCACTAAACCTCCCTGGCTTCTGGGTGTCCATATGCCTTCTGATCTTAGCTCCTACCATAGAAACCTGACACCCCCAGGTCCCAGCTCTCTGCTCTACCCTAAGAGCCCATCAATTCCCTGCAGCTTATCTGCCTTGAAGGCCTAAAACATCTGTCAGCCCCTGTGAAAACCAGTATGTCCAATCAATGTCCCTGTCTGATGGATACTGGCTTGCCGCAAGGGCGTCCACTGCAGAGTGTCGTGGGAATATGTGCCCCAGTGTGTGGCCACAGGAGCAGCTATGTGCCAACTCCTGGGCTCTTGCTTTCATTTTATTTTTCCTTTAGTTTTTTAACTAGCGTCATCCTCAATTAAAGCAGCAAGGCAGAGCAGACAAGGAAATCAGTGGATCTCTTCCCAAACATCAATGAAACAAATTTCTCTCCGGGATACTTATTTGTTGTTTGGATATCAGACTGACTGTAATCTGTTTCCATTTTCCTTCTCGGTGTCCCTGCCAGAAGCTGGAGGCTCAGCAGTGGGTGTCCTGCTGCTTCCATTTGCCAGATGAGGGGATAGATTAGATTCCTATTTGCTATGCGGACGCTCCCATCTGATATCCATTAGAGGTGTCAGGAAAGCCCGGGAAATGTGTCTTCTTTGTTTCTTTGGGATGTGGTAGGATGGGAGAGTGGTGAGGTCTTGGAAGATATTACCAGCTGCCTTAAAAAAGACTCTCTTTCATATCACGAATGTCCCAAGTTACTTCCAGGTCAAGCAACATGGCAGCCAAGGACTGTTTCCCGTCGCTGAAGGCGAGGCAGGAGCTAGGCCCTAGTGAAGCAGTCAGAGTGCTTTCAATGATGCCCCTGGAGAGCCTGGAGCCAGAGGAGGAACCTGGGGTCCAGAGCAGGGAAGTTGTGCTTCCACTCTCCCCTCTGACTTAGTTCCCCCACTGCCAGTTCTTGTGAAGAATGCCTTCAAGTCTAGCCAGTCCCTGCCACCCAGTGTCTCCAAGAAGCCAGGCATAGATGAATCATTTTTATGGGTGTCTGCAGAACACCAGGAAGACAGAGTGTATGTCTATTATTTTTGCTGTATCCTACAAATTGCCGAGAAGTTGAGTACAAAGTGAGCTGTAGTGTATTATTGAGATGACTGAGTACGGGGGTGGGGGAAAGGCGTCATCCCTGAGGTCATAGCCGTGTGAAGCTTATGTTTATCAAATCTTTCTTACCTATAGGGGCATCCCGGTTTTCTCACCCTAGGCATCGCAGGATTCCTTCTTGTCCACCCGAATCCCCTTCCTCCTGTCCTGGACTCTTCTTTCTTGTTTATTTCCCTTCCCATGCTGCCTCTGCCAAGGATGTGTCATCAGGACCAGGGGACAGCCTTCTGTCAGTTGCTTGGTTTTGCCCCTGCCTCACCCCTCCAGTATCTGTGTTTCAGCTGTCCCCATTTCAAGGGGATGGCTCCCTTTAAAAGAGCATGTTTCTGGTGACACCGACAATCCTTCAGAAATGACAAGACCTGTCTCTGCATCTCACAGTCTGCCACCAGGCCTAAGTGACTTGTCATCTTCTCTTGTCAGTTGCTGCTAGCTCCTCCTGTGCCCCCTCCCCAGTGGAGCCATAATCCTCTCCCTTTGATCACACAATTGTCTCCATGGCACTGAGCCCCTGAGCTGCTCCGCGGGGGCTCTCACCACGGAGGAGGAAGCCTAAAATAACAGCAACAAAGACCCTCTTAAGAAAAGAATAATGTCTATCTCCAGCCTGCTTCCCACTCTCTGGCCCCTTCCTGGTCTCCAAAAAAGAAATTACCAGGAGAAAGATGCAGGAATGAAGTGAAGGGCAGTGTGGCTCCCAGACAGAAATCCTGGTAGCCACTGCCCTTTGAAGTGGCAAAATTTATTTTCCTACTTAAGCAGCAAGTCAGGATGGGAGAGCAAGAGAGAGAGACAGAGAGACAGAGGGCGCAGCAGGGAAGCAAGGTTGTCTCACAGACTGGGCACAGCTTCCAGAGGTTGGCATGGAGCTGCCAGACTAGAGGGTGGTCCTATAATTACTCAGGATGCCATGGGGCTCAGCTGTAGGAGGCAAGGTACCAGCAGGGATGGGAAAACAGAGCAGGGGTTGAAATTTCCAGCCACCTGTATGTGGTGCTAACGGCTTGGCTTACAATATGCCCCTGTCTTGTTCAGGTTAGCTCCGCTGTGTTCTGTGTATTTCAGGGATTCTGAACTATCCCCTCATCTCCAAGCGGGGACTCATTGGAGAGTCTGTCTTGGGCTGCACAGGGCCAGCTCTTGGATCCTTGGGGTAGTTCCTCCTCTGTGCAGAGTGGGAAGTATGGTGAAGGAGAGAGGTGTGTACTGTTGCTCGCTGGGGAGGTTTTCTAACCTTAGATTTCCAGTGGTGTTACTTTTGGTGATGACTATACGAACTAGTTCCACATTGGGGAACCAGAAGGCTCCCTGAGGCAATGTGCTATTGTGATGCTATTGGGGAGTTGCTGGAGTCCTTGGTCTCCGAGTCCTCACCTGGAAGGTGGAGGTTGTCCAGCTGACCTTCAAGTTGCTATAGAATCATACAAGGAAATGGGCATGAAGGTCTTTTTCGAACTATGCAGTAGCTCGGGGATTTAATATTCTTTGGCGCCCAAGCATGTCTGTTACTCAGGGAAGGAGGAACAGGAAAGGATTTGCCTCAAGTGCTAACAGGTCGTTTCCAGGCGTCCTCCATGCCACGTTGTCCTCCTATGACTAGTCTCCTGGTCCTCACATACTCTCCAAACTCTGTTGTCACTTCCCTGCGCAGTGTCCCCTTCTACCAGGCCAAATGGGAACTGCTGTCCCCGCCTGCCTTGGCTCCTGGAACTAGGCTGCCCTCCTCTCTCCTCTGCCATTCTCCCATTCACCGTCCTAGCCAATTTGAATGTTGACTTGTTATGACGGTACCATGCTTCCTCTAGCATCTGCACATTTGAAGTTGTGGTTTTAGTTTGTGTTTCATGTGTGTGTGTGTGTAGTACATGCACATGTGTATGCAGATGTGTGCTCCCTGGCACAAGTGTGTGGAGGCCAGAGGAGAGCATCAGGTACCTTTCTATATCAATCACTCTTCCACTTTGTTTCCTTGAGATGGATTCTCTGGCAGAACTTGGAGCTTCCAATGTATTTTCTGAGTCAGAATATTGAACAATAAGCCCTAACAATTCTCTTCTTTCTATCCACCTTGGCACTGGGGGTACAGGCATTCTTGGCCACACCTGGGTGCTGGGCATGTAGTGGCCTCAAGTCCTCATGTTTCCATGGCAAACACTCTTACTCACTGAGCCTTCTCCCCAGCCTGGGCCTCTGGAAATTTTTTTTGTTTTTTTTCAAATGCTGCCTCCTCTACCTGCTAATTCCTACTCAGACTTCAAATCTTGATTTAACTGACACTTCCTGCAGGCATCGTTTTTGCATTAGGTTGGGTGTCGCTGCTCCAAACCCTAGCAGAAGACTTAAGACTTATCTCCCTCCCTTGTAATTGCTTCTGTTTCCCACTTGGATTAGTCAGACTTTTCTTGCCTATGAGGCTAAATACCTGAGAGGACATTTAAGAGGAGGAATTATTTTATTTTGCTTCATAATTTTAGAGGTGCCAGAGAGGCTGTGGTGGAGCAAAACAGTTCCCATCCTAGTGGCCAGGAAGATGCAGAGAAAGAGAAGACAAGGAAATACAGTTAGGCTCACCTGCTAGTTTCCTCCATCTCCCAATAATGCCATCAAATTGTGAATCTATCAAAGGATTGATCCACTGATTAGGTCAGAGCCCACAGGATCCAACATCTCTGAAAACACACCCCAGGCATGTCAGGTCATAGACTTTGCTGATTGCCTAGGCATCTCTCAGTCAAGAGTGATCATCTCACCACTTGGCAGTGAAGTCTGTAGGAAGAAGGGTTTGGCCTGTTTCCTTCTCTGATATATTTCTAGCACTTAGCACAGTGCCTATCATATAGCAGTTACTCAATAAAGACTTGCCTTATAAGCATGAGGACTTGTGTTTGTCCCCAGAATCCACATTAAATAAAGAAAAAAGAAAAGAAAAAGAAGAAGAAGCCTGGTGGGCTGGAGAGATGGCTTAGCGGTTAAGCGCTCGCCTGTGAAGCCTATGGACCCCGGTTCGAGGCTTGGTTCCCCAGGTCCCACATTAGCCAGACACACAAGGGGGCGCACACGTCTGGAGTTCGTTTGCAGTGGCTGGAAGCCCTGGCGTGCCCATTCTCTCTCTCTCCCTCTATCTGTCTTTCTCTCTGTGTCTGTCACTCTCAATAAATAAATAATGAAACAAAAAAAGAAAAAAAGGAGAAGCCTGGTGTGGTGGTGCACGCCTTTAATCCCAGCACTCAGGAGGCAGAGGTAGGAGAATCGCCATGAATTCGAGGCCATCCTGAGACTCCATAGTGAATTCCAGGTCAGCCTGGGCTAGAGTGAGACCCTGCCTCGAAAAAACAAAGGGAAAAAAAAAAAGCCAGGTGTGTACTTGCAATCCCAGTGCAGAGGTGGCAGAGACAGGAGGATGCCTGGAGCTTGAAAGCCAGCTAGTCCAGCCTCATGGGTGAGATCTGGGCCAATGAGAGGAGCTGTCTCAAAAAACAAACAAACAAAAAGATGGATAAGTTAGACATGGCGGTTTATATCCCAGCACCTGGGAGGCTGAGATAGAAGGACCACTGTGAGTTCAAGGCCAGCCTGGGGATTCAGAGTGAGTTCCAGCTCAGCCTGGGCCAGAGTGAACCCCTGACTGAAAAAACACACAAATTAAAATAAAACAAAAGTTCTACAAAATTCTGGAGGAACGACATCCAAGATTGTCCTCTGGCCATGACACGTGCAGCGCACCCACAAACATGCGAACCCACGTACACAGAAACACATGCATTAAAAAATAAGCACTCATTGCAGGAACAGAGGCTGCCCTGGGTAGAACTGGGAGCAGGCTCTGCCTTTGTCACTTTGCTCAGAGCTGTTCCGGTCACTGGTCAGGCTCTCTGGGCTGCATGTATGCCTGCAGAGGTGTGGATGTGGTTAGCAGCTATTCTGTCCAGTGAATTAGGTAGAGGTGGGATGCGGCCCCTGCATGGAGCCTCCTGCTTCTGAGGCCCGACCCAGTCCCCCAGCATCTGTCCCTAAGTCCAGCCTCTGCCAAGGCCACACTGACCTTGGTTTTTCCCAGCAGAAGTGTCTCTGCCTTTGCTGGGCCTTCACCTGATTTCCATTTCACTATCATCCCTGGCTCGTGTACAGAGAGTGGCATCTGTGTGGGAAGTGGGAGGCAGGAGGCAGGACCGCACCCAGCTAATCCGGCAGGAGCTGGCTCCCAGAGTACTATTGGAATATTAACATTCTGAGGAGGAAGTCAGTGATTACATTTTAGACTTGCAAATGGGCTCAGTAAATAGGCTTTGCTGAGCAGTGGGACAGACAGCTGGACTGAGCGGGCGAGGACAGTGAGTGGCCCGCGTGTGGTGATTAAGGGGGAGATTTGCTCCCTCAGAAAGGGGCTCTCCAGGGGCTGCTTCCTGGGGAGAGAGCTTTTAAATGAATTCAGTTGGCAGTTCTTGCCCTCCTTCACAGTAGAACTCACTGGGCCTCCCCCAGCCTGGGGAAGGGTGCATCTCACGGCAGAGAAGCACTCCTGGGCTCCCTGTGTCTCCTGAGGATTTCATATTCATCCACCTTCCATTTGTTCCCCTAGTCATGTACATTATGCTTGTATTGGGCATTACACCTGGTTCTGGGGACACACCTGCACACACTCTTGCTTTCACCCCAGAACATGGTCTGGGCCCTGGATGGAAGTTGCTAATGTGTTCAACTTCTCAGGTCGCCTTGTCAGACCTAGGTCACGTGTTTTTTGCAAAGACTAGCACAGTCGACATGCCACATGGACATGGTTTGAGATAGTCTGGCTCTCGGATCATTTTTCAGGTTCCCAGCACTGTTTCTCCAAGGAACAAGTGCACCTGACATTCTAACAGAACAGCACTGCTCCTAACTCATTTGCTGCAAATTAGAAACAAAAGGACTCTGGGCTGGGGAGATGGCTCAGTTGGTCAAGTGCTTGCCTTGCAAGCATGAACACCTGAGTTTGAGTCCCAGCATCAAATAAAATGCTAAGCATGGTGGTGTGGGTCTGTAAATCCAGCTATGGGGATGTGGAGATGAGAGTGATGCAGGATTTGGGGATTCAGGAGGTGTCTCCTAGAATTTAGGGACCCCAAGTTTTGGGTTCTGTCCTACCTTTAATAAAGACAAATTCAAGAAGGATAAATTATACATTGTTAAGTTTATTTAGGAGGAACCCACAGATTGTGGGATCTAGGAAACACACTCTCATGTGGCAACACTGTATAGTTTATAAGTTTCACTTAAGAGGAATTAAAGTTGTTGGAGGAAAACTGGAGTGGAGCTATAAGCATGTAGCAAGAACTCAGATGTATATATAGAGAGGCTCAGAAAGAACTCACATGGCATCTGCAATGTGCTTTCCTGAAGAGGGAAAGTATCAAAGCAGATGAGAAATTCAGTGGAGAAAGGAGTGAAGAGGGTTACACTCATGGCTACCCTGAATTTAGAGTAAGTACAGAGGTAGCAAGTCTAGAGTTGGTGAGAGCACCCCTGTGTAGATCAGAGAGCAGTGAAAAATCATGTATATAATCAAAGTGAGAAGTTACCCCAAACAATAAAGCAGAGGAAAGCAGAAAAACCACCCAGACCAAGAAAAGATATTCTGCCCCCTAACCACTACCCAGCCAGGCTGGGTGAGGTGACCCAGACACACACACACACACACACACACACACACACACACACACACACACACACACACACACAATCTTATCCAGAGAGAGAGAAGGAGGGCTGGAAGGTCGAAGCCTTTATAGCCTCAGTTTCAAATATGCAAGGTATGATTTATTTGTAAATTTGGTGGGTGGATCTCAGAGCCAGCCCACCTGAGCCATTTTATTAAGATGGCATGCTAGACTGTGGGCAGCAGGGGGCGCTGCAGATCAGTCTTGATCAGGCATGAGTTCCATTCCAGCCAACAGTTTCCTTTTTGGGTCAAGGCGAGGTGGCATGCAAGCTGGCACCTCCTGGTGCTCTTTGAGCCTCAATCCCTAACTGAAGCTGCCTTTAAAAAGCTAGTTTTCGGGCTGGAGAGATGGCTTAGCAGTTAAGCGCTTGCCTGTGAAGCCTAAGAACCCCGGTTCGAGGCTCGATTCCCCAGGACCCACGTTAGCCAGACGCACAAGGGGGCGCACGCATCTGGAGTTCGTTTGCAGTGGCTGGAGCCCTGGCGCGCCCATTCTCTCTCCCTCTCTCTCTCACTGTCTCTTTCTGTGTGTCTGTGACTCTCAAATAAATAAATAAAAGTAAACCCCCCCCAAATATATTTTTTTTAAAGCTAGTTTTCTCCTATTCTCGGTCAAGAGGGTACCTGGGACTCGCTGGCTAGTCTTACCTACTTGACAAGTTCCAGGCTCAAGAGAGACCTTGTCTCCATTAAGAAAAAAAAAAAAAAAGAGCCAGGCGTGGTGGTGCACGCCTTTACTCCCAGGACTGGGGAGGCAGAGGTAAGAGGATTGCTGTGAGTTCAAGGCCACCCTGAGACTTCATAGTGAATTCCAGGTCAGCCTGGGCTAGAGTGAGACTCTACCTTGAAAAAAACAAAAAACAAAAAGAAAGAAAGAAAGAAAGAAAACAAGGGAGGTGGGCATGGTGGGGCTGGGGAGTCAGTTGGTTTAGCAGATAAGAATTTTTGCCATGCAAGCATGAAGGCCAAAGAGAACCTGATTCACCCTGAGTTTGAGTCCCTAAAACCTACCTACACAGCTAGGTGTGGCCACATATGCCCGTGACTCTACTTCCTCTGGGGTTTGCTTGCCATCCAGTCTGACCAAAAAAAAAAAAAAAAAAAAAGTTCACAGCTTTCACTGAATCAAGGAAAACATGTGGATGAGCTATAGAGGAAGACATTTGATCTTCTACTCTAGCCTCCGTACATCCCATGCACATCTACACACACATGCACACACCACACCTCACACATTACACACAAACACACACACGCACGCACGCACTCGAAATGTATGACTGAGGAACGACACTTGAGGTTGTCATCTGGCCTCCACACATGTGCACACATACACAACCAAAGAAATGAGGGCTGCTTCCTCAAGCCATGTCACTGCCATAGGCTGGGAAACTGTCACAAGAAGGAACCAGCTGTTCAGGACATGACATGAAGGTTGTACCTGTGTTCAGTACACTACCTTGCACTGCGTACAGCCTTGATCTAGTTAGGGCTCAGCGTGCCCAATCCTGCAGTTCCTCGGGGCAACAACTGCTGTGAAATGGCTCAGGAGAAGGGCACAGTGTTAATACTTGAGAAGTCTAAATCTAACAGCATATGTTGCTAAAGTTTTGTTAGTTAGAGAATAATGGAGGGTGGAAATATGCTATCCCAAATTACATGTGAGGATCAGATTCATGAGTAAGTAAATGTTTTCTTTTTAAATTTTAAATTATAATTTATTTATTTGAGGGGGAGAGAGAGAGAAGGAGGTAGATAAAGAGAGGGAGTGGATCCACCAGGGCCTTCAGCCACTGCAAATGAACTCCAGACTCACGTGGGTCCTGGGGAATTGAACCCGGGTCCTTTGGCTTTGCAGGCAAGTGCTTTAACTGCTAAGCCATTTATCCAGCCCTAGAACATTATCTCACATGGCCTAATTTTCCTTTCTTTCTTCCCTTCTGTACCTCCCCTCTTCTGCATGCCAAGAACACTCAACATCAACACTCAGACAAATGCAAAACATGTGGCCAGGACCAATGGCTGCCTCCTTAGTCCCAACACTCCCAGTGTTTGAAGGAGCTCGCGATGCATCTATGTCTAACATCCGCTGCCCACAGTTTAAAGGATGAGTCTGTGACCTGAAAGCCTTTTGTCCAGTCAGGAGGTCATAAGCAAAACAATGGGTTTAGTCAATAAGAAATGAAAACCTGGGTCTGCTTTGAAGCATAATACAGTCTTCGATTTTCTACCTCACATATGCTGAAATGTATGCACATTTTCACACATACACATGTGCACAAGCGCGCACACACACACACCTGCATCTGTATGTGCAGGGATTGAAGTGAGTGAGCCACTGCCTTTTGCCCCTGGTGTCAATAAAGGGTGTTTGATGAAAATGGTGGCGGTGTCACCAATGATGAAAACTCCTTCTCATATGGGCAAAATAAAGTTGCTTGCTCTGCATATAATTGCTTATCCTGACCCCGTGGCTTTTTTTCAAGATAATGGGTGACTGTCTAGGAGTAGATTTCTGAGGGCAGGTGGCTCCAGCTGTTCAAGGACTTACCAGGCCTTCAAGTGGAAGGACACAGGTAACTTGAGAGCCTGGATCAGCTACAGACAACACAGTCAGACTGAGCGTCTTCATTTGGCCATGGCAACGCAGGGAGCAACTGCTCCCCTCAGCTTTGAAGGGTACCGCAGCTTTCTGCATTGAATTCTCTCTTCTCCCTTAGTGATGTCATCGGTTCAATACCACTCGGGCTTCAAGTTGCAGCAGCGTTCAGCAAACATGCTGAGCCTGGTTGCAGGCATCAGGTAGAGTCAATATTGCTCTGAGGTAGTGCTGCCCGCTTGAACGGTGAGACACTGAGCCTCAGCTCGAGGGACTCTGGAGGACTAGTGCATCACAGAGCCTGGAGGCAGAGGATGATCACCAGGGTCCTGGCTGATATCCATCCATCGATTCAGTCAGGTGCTGAATAGACACTCACCAAAGCCTCTGCGTGTGGGCTTTGTTCTGGGCTGTGGGCGATGGGGGCAGCACGGATGAATGAGATGTGATTCCAGCCTGGAAAGCTTATACAAACCACCTGTAATAGTTAGTTTTCTCGCGCTGACAAAATATCTGACAAGAAGCAATTGGCATCATGGTGGGGAGAGGTTTATTTTGGCTCATGCGTTAAGAGGACGCGGACCACGCTAGTGGGAAGACACAACAGCATTCATGGCAGTTGGTGCGGGGGTGGGGGGCAGGGAGCATGTGCCTCGGAGTCCTCCATCTCCATGGACCAGGAAGCAAAGGCTAGAACCAGGCTATAAAAGCTCCAGAACTACCCTCAGTGTCCCACTTCTTCTAGAAGGTTCCACAGCTTCACTAAATAGTGCCCCCGCCCCCTGCTGGTGACTAAGGGTTCAACTATGTGAACCCGTGGGGAAATATTCCGCGTTGAACCAAACCAGTACCCCAGGACAGGCTGACTGTGACCTCCAAATGCTCAGACACTTCAGGGAGCAGCCCTCAGTTGCAGGGGAGGAAAGGCTTGGCAGGTTAGGTCAGGGGCTGCTGGCCTGTGAGCTGGTGCCGAGAAGATGGTGAGGATTTCAGATGGTCTCAGGGCCTGGGAGAGCTGGTTCAACAGAGGGCAACCATGGAAGGATGGCCGGGAAAGGCTGTGAGGTCTGGTTGCGAGTGATCTATGGAGGAGAGCTGGAGAAGGTGGGCTGAGGGGCCCATCAGCAAACAAAGTGGTCTTTTTGAGCAGGTTGGATGTGGTAGATAGAATAGAGTCTCAAGAAATCCCCTAGCTTCACTTGCTTTCATCAACAGCCTGAGAGCTCTTGTAGCTCCACTCAGAAAAGGAAATAGATAGCACCTCTGACATTGGGAAAGTACAATGGTAATCATTGCTCAAACCCATTGCAACCACAGACCCTTCCTTTCTTTTGACTTCAGAGGGGCCCAAACTACCCTTCCAAGCAAGCTAATGCCTCCGTTTTCAGCTGTGCGTGCAGTCCTATTTTGAACATGGAATCTGTGAGGATGCCTGAAGCTTGACTATGCAAGGTGCACAACGTCTGCAGTTTCACTCTCCTTACCTCTAGTTCCTCTTCCCTTTCTCAGACGGTAACGAAACATAATGGGTTCACATCTGGGTGAGTACAAAGCCAAATGCTAAACAAATATGGCCAAGAAATAGAAGAGCAAGAGATAAATATATTACCTGCACCAGGTAAGGAGAACAGGGCTGTTATTTCCGAGCAATGTAGCAATGCCCTCCTGCAAGTAAGGAAGCCTAGGGATTTGATTTAGGGACTTACATCTATTTGTATAGGAGAGTACTTTATGGTTAGGCACACGACTGAGCATGCTTAGTTCAAAACGGAAATAAAGCAGACACGTTTTGGAACATGTTTAGTTCAAGGTCATGTAGCACATATTCCAAAGGTTAAAATGGAGACGGAACGACTGCTGTTGGTCATGCTCAGAGTGTCTCATCAAGACAGCAGCATGCCTCACTTTCTCCAAAATTTTAGCTGAGGGGAAGGTCACTGTGAAGTATATTAACAGAGAAAGTACCTGCCTTGCTGAGTGGCTAGCGAGACCACCCAGCTTCTTTATTCAACAACACTGAAAAACTCTGCCAGAGAAGGCAGATTTGAGATTTGAAGCTCTTATCTCCTCGATATTGGCCTTCTTTTGTGAAACTTGTTTCTGTGATTTACTTACTGTGTGGTGAGCAGAACCAGCCTTGCTCAGAAACTGATAGTACAATGTACCAATACTTGTCAATTAAAGGATTTCAGAGGACCTGAGAAGCTGCCTCACAAACACCTTTGTGTCCATATGTGTGTGTGTTCATATGCATAAGTACATGTGTATGTATACATGTGTATGTTCATGTATATGGGTGAATGAACATGTAGGGGGTACGTGTGTGTGTGTGTCTGTGTGTGTGTGTCTGTGTGTGTGTGTGTGTGTGTGTGTGTGTGTAGAGGCTGGAGTGTAAGCTTGGGTACTGTTTCTTAGGCACCATCCATCTTTTTTTTTGTTTATTATTTTTATTTCTTTATTTGAGAGTGACAGACAGTGAGAGAAAGAGGCAGATAGAGATAGAGAGAGAATGGGCACTCCAGGGCCTCCAGCCACTGCAGATGAACTCCAGATGCATGTGCCCCCTTGTGTATCTGGCTAACGTGGGTCCTGGAGAATTGAGCCTCGAACTGCGGTCCTTAGGCTTCACAGGCAAGCGCTTAACTGCTAAGCCATCTCTCCAGCCCACCATCCATCTTTTAAAACATATTTTTTTTTTTATTTGCAAGCAGAGAGGGACAGAGAGGAGAGAGACACACAGAGTGAGAAAGAATGGGTGTGCCAGGGTGTCCATCCACTGCAAACAAATTCCAGGTGCATGTGCCACTTTGTGCATCTGGCTTTATATGGGTACTGGGGAATTGAACTTGGGTCATTAGGCTTTGTAGGCAAGTGTCTTAACCACTAAGCCATCTCTCTAGCCCCATCCATATTTTTTGAAGCAGGGCTTTCTCATTGGCCTGAACGTCTCCAAATAAGCTAGTCTGGCTGGGCAGTGAGCATCAGGGAGCTGCCTGTCTTTGCCTCCCTAGTGTTGGGCTTACAAGATCGTGGCACCACATCCTGCTTTTACATGGATTTGGGGGTTACACTCAGGTATGCATACTTGCAAGGTAAGTGCTCTACTGTATGAGCTCTCTCTCCAGCTCACCAAAGACTTTTTTAACCTTCTCTTGCCCTCCCTGCAACTAGGGCTAGAGAGATGCCTCTGTTGTTAAAGGCACTTACCTGCAAAGTCTAATGGCCCAGGCTTGATTCTCCAGTTCCTACATAAAGCCAGAAGCACAAAGTGGCACATGTGTTTGGAGTTCATTTGCAAGACCTAGCATGCCCATTCTCTTTCTCTGCTCACAAATAAATACATAAAAATAAAGCTGGACAGATTGCTTCGTGGTTCAGGTGCTTGCCAGTGAAGCCTAAGGACCCATGTTTTATTCTCCAGACCCCACATAAACATGAGGCACAAAGGTGAGGCAAGTGCAAGGTCATACATGTCCACTAGGTGGCACAAGCACTTGGAGTTGGATTTCAGTGGCTGAGGCTCTGGTGGGCCAGTTCTCTTTCTGTCTCTCGCTCTCTCTGAGATAAAAAAAAATTAAAAATATATAAAAGTACTTTAAAAAATGAAGCTGGGCATGGTGACACATGCCTTTAACCCAGCACTTGGGAGGCAGAGGTAGGAGGATCTCCATGAATTCAAGACCAGTGTGAGACTACAATGAATTCCACGTCAGCCTGGGCAAGAGTGAGACACTACCTCAAATAACCAAAAAAAAAAATTAAAAAAAAAGAAATGCAACTGTATTAACTACCCTGTCATGGTATGCATCTACATATTTTCTATAGACTCGTGTTTTGAATGTTCACTCCCAGTTTGTGGCCCTACTTTGGAAGGATGCTGTGGAGCCTTCAGGACGCGGGGCCCAGCTGACAAAGGTAGGTCACTAGGACAGCCCTTTGGAGGCTGGACATTGGTCTTTGTTCTAGCTACTTCCTATGTTGTGAGCAGCTGCTGCCGCACACTTCTGCCATCATGAACTCCACCAAGTCTGCCCCACTGTGATGGACTTCCTCCCTTGTGTTGCTTGCATCAGGGATTTTGGTCACAGCAATGCACCAGTCATGAATACCACCCTGTCTAGTAATCTCATCAAATCGTCAGGAAAGAGTCTGCAAGTCACCTCACCATCATCACAGGGTTTCCACGAGTTCTTCTGATGGCAGCTCTGGTGAACTGTCTTGGAGGAATTATTTGCTTGAAGTTCTTCCCCCTGCCTTTATCGCCTTGCTACTTCGCCTAGAGCTGTGATGAACTGTGTCCCAGGTCATTGTCTTCTCTTTGGGCTCATTCATTTCATCTAAAGACTATCTACTACCCCTTTGACGTTGCCTACAGCCCCTCTCCACTTTTGTCTCTCTTGTGAAGAGGGTACTTAAGCTCTTAAGGATTTGCTCCTATGTAATCATGAGAGTCCTCAGAAGACAAAGACAGAGGGTCAAGGGCGAGTAGAAGTCCACGCAACAAGGAAGACAGGACTTGGAGTGATGCAGCCACAAGCCACAGAGTGCCAGCAGACTGCAGAGGCTTCAAGAGCCCAAGAATGGATCCTCACTTAGAACATCCCAGAGGAAACCCATGCTGCCTACACCTTGATTTTCACTCTGTACGACTCATTTGGGACTTTCAACTTGAGAACTTTTGTTTTGTTTTGTTTTCGGGGTGTGAGTGTGTGCGCACGCACATGCATACATGTTCATGCATATGAGCATGTGCATACACACCACAGCACATGTGCTGAGGTCAGAGGACAACTTCAAGTGTCAGCCGCCACCATCTGCCTAGCCTGAGACTGAGTTTCTAGTTCACTGCTTCATTTGCAGGTTACAGGTCCTATAAGCTTCTGGGAAATTCTCCGACTTAAAGCTCCTTTCTCCCTATAGGCAGGCTAGGTCAGCTGTCATAGCACCAGCATGTGTGCATTTGTGTGTGTGTGTATGTGTCTGGGTGGTATATGCACATGTACGTGCAGATGCACACACTCCTTACATGTGTGTTCAGAGGCCAGAGGAGAACATTTGGTGTCCTCTTATGGCTCATCTGTGTATTCTCTTGAGATAGAGTCTCTCCCTTAACCCAAAGATGTTGTCCATCAGCAAGCCCTAGTGATCCTCCAGTCTCTGCCCATGATGGTCTAGAGTTACAGAGGTGCATGGCCACATTCAGCTTTTATTTTTTTTTTTTAGGTAGGGTCTCACTCTAGTGCATGCTGACCTAGAATTCACTATGGAGTCTCAGGGTGGCCTCAAACTCACGGTGATCCTCCTCCCTCTGCCTCCCAAGTGTTTGGATTACAGGTGTGCACCACCACACCTGGCTACATCCATCTTTTTTTAATGTGGCTACTGGGGAGTTGAACTTGGTGGTCTCTGGCTTGAGAAGCATTCATGCTTAAGTGGCAAGCACTCTTAACCACTGAGCAATCTCCTCAGCTCTTCAAGCACTTAGTTCTTACATGGTTGTTGGGTATCTGAATTCAGGTATTCATGCTTGCCCTGCAAATTCTCTGTCCACTGAGCCATCTCCCAGTCTCTGGTTTCCTTGTTTAGCAAAGGGTTAAGGAGTAAATCCTGACATCTCCGAATTTTACAGGCAAACTGAAATAACACGTGGAGCGCAGATAACAGAATTATTTGGCATGCAGACTATGCAGGGTTCAGCACCTCATTCCTGCCTCACCCTCTGCCCCTTAGCCTCAACTTCAAACTCTTTTCCGGAAGATTAGTTACTTCAGTGACTTAGGCCCCTGGAGCCTAGACTGAGACTGTTCTAGGAGTATACACTACTCAGGTGACAGGTATCTTAAAGCACAGTGTAGGAAGGGGCTAGACGTGTGGCTCAGTGGTAGAGCGCTTGCCTAGCATGTGCAAGACTCTGGGTTCACCCCAACATCAAAAACTAAAACCAAAATTGACGCAGTGTGAGGGGCTAGCTGCCTACTGATATTCCTCCCCTAATAGTCACAGGTTTTAATAGTTCTTATAAGAGATCAACATTTAAATTCATTGCATATTTTATTTATTTATGTTGTATTTAAGTTCATATACATAAACATATATACATTTATACATTCACTTAAGTTTATTTATGTATATATAAATTAAAGTTAATTATATATTTTAGTTTAAGTACAAATAAACATGATCATTTTAAATAAAACACTTAACGAACGTAACAATCAAATCCTGGAGCGATCCACATGTAGTTTGTGTGACTAAGTGCAGGTTTCAGAAGGCAAGCACAGATTGTGTTAGAAGTCTGTCCCTGTGACAGACCCAGAAACACATGTAGTTTTGGTAAACATTATCTTTTCAGCAGCTTTATTGAGGTATAATTGACATGCAATAAGCTGCACATGCTACAATGTACCATTTTGTAAACTTTGACATATTAAGCTATAAAATGATCGCATGAATAATATAGAAAATATAAACATCACCCTCCAAAATTTCCTCTTATCCCTTTATTACTGTTTTTTATTGTTATTTATTTATTATTTTTGTTCCCTCTTTCCTACTGTTCCCACAAGCAATCACTGAACTGCTTTCTGTCATAAGAGGTCAATTTGTCTTTTCTAGAATTTTATGTAAGTGGAGTCATAAAGAACATGTCCTTTTCTTCCTAGCATCTTTCACTCAGCATAAGTGAACCATCCACATTATCACATGGATCAATGGCTCCTTTCTTTTTATTACGGGTTACTGCTCCATTGTATGGATTCACCATAGCTTGTTCATCCATTTCCCAGTTGATGAATGTTTGGATTCTTTTCCATTGGGGAACATTACAAATAATGCCGTTATAAATATTCATGTAAGTTTTTGTATGAGCATGTTTTCATCCCTCTTGGGAGAATACCTGTTAAATCAAATCTATAGGAGACCACTGGTTTAGGATTGAGTTTTTACACTAGGCTGAACTGGCCAAACCCTGAAGGAGTCCCTCATGCTAAAGTACCAGCCACAGAACTGAAATTAAATTGTTTATCTGACTTTTGGAGAAATTAAGAAAGTGAGAGATAATAGCCAAATCCCCAAACAAGCCAGGTTTACTGGCTTGATAAGGGGGCTCTCCATGCTTTAGTCTTCCTGAGGAAGGTGACTTTGAAACTACCACCTACATTTCTTTCACTGCTTCTGCATTCCTCTGTCTTCCCTGGGAATGGAGCAAACCTTCTCCGTCCAGCTCATAGGATGCTCTTCCCAGTTGACAGAAAGAGGTGCTGGCCAGTGCCAGAATTGCCACAGAGGTCAGTTAAGGTCTTTGTGTTTGTCTTAATTTTGATGGCTCTGGTGACTGACAGAGGAACCAAAAGGGCAGCACTGATGACTCTCAAGACCCGTTGAGGATGGTGACAGAGGATCCTGACTTTTGAGGCCTTCTGTCTTCTTCAAGGAGCCTGCAGGGTGGGAGATAAGGGCCTGACTCTGCTTGATTTGCATCTAATGCCTCATCTTCTGGCTTTGGAATCCATAGCCAGTTTGTCTTTATTAAAAATATCTGTGGATGGAGGGATGGCTTAGCGGTTAAGCGCTTGCCTGTGAAGCCTAAAGACCCCAGTTTGAGGCTTGATTCCCCAGGACCCACGTTAGCCAGATGCACAAGGGAGTGCATGCATCTGGAGTTCGTTTGTGGTTGCTGGAGGCCCTGGCGTGCCCATTCTCTTTCTCTCTCTCTCTCTCTGCCTCTTTCTCTCTTTGTCTGTCACTCTCAAAAATAAACAAATAAAAATTTAAAAAAATATATCTGTGAGCCAGGAGTGGTGGTTCACATCTTTAATCCCAGCATTGGGGAGGCAAAGGTAGGAGGATTGCTGTGAGTTAGAGGCTACATAGTGAATTCTAGGTCAACCTGCACTAGAGTGAGACTATGCATCAGTCTATGTTTGTATATGTGCTCCTGTGTGTGGGGACACATGTATGTGTGGTATGTATGCATGTGTAGGCTAATGGTGTACATAGGCTGTCTATCTCAATTACTTTCCAAACTTATTTTTTGAGACAGAGGCTCCCATGGAACTTTGAGCTTACCAATTCAGCTAGACAAGCTAGCCAGCAAGCCCTAGGGATTCTCCTGTCTCCATCCCCTTAGCCCTGGGATTATAGGTGTGCACCAATGACTATGCCCAGATTTTACATGGCTACTGGGGTTCTGAACTCCAGTCCTCATAACTCAATATCTTTATTGTCTAGCCATCTCCCAAGACTTAAATTTGTCTTTAAAAATGTATTTGTGGGTGGGGGGGCTGGAGAGACGGCTTAGTGTTTAAGGCATTTGCCTGCAAAGCCAAAGGATCCCAGTTCGACTATGCAGGACCCATGTAAGCCAGATACACAAGGGGATGCATGCATCTGGAGTTCATTTGCAGTGGCTGGTGGCCCTGGTGCACCCATTCTCTCTCTCTCTCTCCTTCTTTCTCTCAAATAAATAAAATAATTAAAAAACATATTTGTATGTGTGTGTGTACATGTGCATGGGTGCATGGCAGGGCCTCTTACCATGATAAACAAATGCCAGATACTTGCACCACTTTTTGCATCTGGCTTTATGTGGGTGGCTTTGAGATCGAACCTGGACCAGAAGACTTTGCAATCAAGTGCCTTTTAGCAGTGAGCCATGTTCCTAGCTCCTAAATTTGTGTTCTGCGAAGGCTCTTTTCTGTTTGGTGTGGTGTCGCTGGGGAGCTGCAGTGCTAAAGGTGACTGGCTGTGGCCACAGTGAGCTGTGGCTGCTGTGCTGGGCACGCTGCATGTTTGGGAGGACCCAGGCATTGGGTTCTAGCCTGTTCATTTCTTTTCCTTGGACTCTCAGGTAAGGTACTGGACCAGACAGAAACTGGAAAATTCTTGTCTAGGATGGTCAAAGGAGTCTGAAAGCCAAGCCCACAACTTGATGGTGGGCACAGCTCAAGCACTTGAGAGATATTAGTGTCCATCACTAAAAACTAAAGTTCTAGTCTTAGCACGAGCTGGTGCAAGGATGGCTAGAAGCCATTAGATCACCCAGCATCCTCCAGAAATGAGGTGTGCTGAAGACATTACATTACTTGGGGAGATGACTCTGGGTAAGAGCACTTGCTGTACGTGCCTGAACACATGAGTTTGATCCAAGCACCCACATAAAAGTGAGGCGTGGCCATGCATGCTTGCAACTCTGGGGTAGAGGGAGGTAGAGACAGGAGGGTTGCTTGACTTATTGGTCAGCCGGTTTAACCCAAAAAAAATTGCACAATGTCCAGATTCAATGAGAGACTGCTTCAAGGAACTAAAGTAGAAGACTAAAAGAGGATCACACACACACACACACACACACTCTCTCTACACATATACACACACTTAAAGAATAAGCTATACAACATAAAAATAGGATCCTTAATTTCTGTTCAACCTTTTGGTTATGACTATCTTTTGTATGTGTAAGCAGTAAGCCTCAAAAGCAACAAAGGTTTATAGAAAGGGCCAAATATTATTAAAGATCATTAAAATTTATGATGGCTATTATGTGGACTTTTCCATATTTAAGCAACATTACATTTTGAAATTACCCTTACCATTTTGCCTGCTCTCTCTCTTTCTCTGTCCTGAGAACTTGACTTTCTGTCTGTGAGAGGCACTCAGGAATATGGACAGTGAGAAATATGGTCGTCAGTCCATTCTTAGGTAGCTTACCTGGCTATTACCTAGTCTTTCCTCTTGTGATAATTCTTAGGGATGGTTTTGGATGACAAACAGTTTACATCTCTTTATTCCCTTTGTGCAGCTTTCAAATTTTGATGTTGGGTCACTTGTTAAATGTACCTTCGTATTGGAAACTGGATGGGAATTTTTTTGGTTGGTTTGACTTTCTCTCGTTAGCTGCAATGGAACTATTGCTCAGGAATTCATTACTGCCCTGAATACTTGCTGTTGGTCCTGATGGAATCAGATGAAGAGGTGTCTGGAGAGGACCTTCCTTTGCTTTGGCAATGCTAAGGCTTGAACCCACGGCCTCATGCACGCTTGGTAAGCTCTTTACCCCTGAACTGTGGCCCCAGCCCTGATGGGATTTTTGAAGGAGCTCTGTGGTCAACAGTTGGCCTAATTGAGCACTGTATGTGGAAGAGAGAGCACTCTGTTCCCTCTGTCAGGCCCATGTCTCCCACAGCCACCTCTAGTTGACTGCTCCTCAGTGTCCTTCCTTTCTTATTGACATGGTACTTGACTGTAAAAACTGAGAAAGTAAAATATCTGTCAGTTTTTCTGACAATATTGGGCAAGGCTTTATGTATGTTGGCTTTGAGATAAAAGAACATTTCTAAAATTGCTAGAAAACAAAGGAACTGACCCCAAATTCCTTTCAAGGTCATGTGATTTGGGCAAATCTTTGGCAAAAACACTAACATTTTCCATTTAATGAAACTCAGCCATGTCTCCTGAGTTATCAGCCCAAACAAAACACAAAGCCACAAAAAACATGCCTTGACTTTAGGGTTCTTGCTTTGTTGATGACTCCCTGACATGCTGTAAAAAAATCATTAATAGGGAAATAACTCGAGATGATAGCTAGCTTTGCCCAAAGCCTCAGGAGATTTTCATGGGTAATTGTTAAAAATCAGTAAGAGGATGTCATATCGAGTCTGGCAGCTCACAGCCATGACAGAGGCTGATGTTAATCAGCAGGCCTACCCCTCACAGATGCCCACGGCACCAAGAAACTACTGGATCTTGTTCAGCAGCCATGTAGCTGCAAACAACTTCAGAAAGGAGCCAGTGAGGCCACAAAGCCACTGTACAGGTGGTATCTCTGAGTTCATTGTGATGGTGGCAAACACTGAGCTGTTGGAAATCATACCTTACCTCCCACTGCTGCCTGAAGACAAAAATGCCCCCTGTACGTTTGTGTACTCCAAGCAGGCCGTGGGTCCCCAGGCCTGTCGTCATCTGTTCTGTCTCCATCAAAGAAGGCTCTCAGCTAACACAGCAGATCCAGGCCATTCAACAGTATAGTGAAAGGCTTAGTCCAGGCCTGTGGCCCCGGTCCTGTCTTCCTGCTGATCTCTTCACCTGGGTTGTTTATCACATTGTCTGTGTTAGCATGTAGTATTTTCAACAGCTTTCTCTTATAAAAATAGTGTACTACAAAATAATGAGCAAAGAGTTCCCTCCATTTTGGTAACTATACAAAAGAGCATTGCTCATTTGTATTAACCAAATTAGAGAAACATTAATTGCTGAGTGTAGTTACTTAGCATCTTGTGTGAGTGTGTGTGCGTGCATGTGCACATGTGTATGGGTGCGTGTGTGAGTGCAGGTGTGTGCACATGCATAGGGAGGCCAGGGGTTGTGATCAGGTGTCTTCTTCAAATGCTCTCCACCTTTTTTAAAAATAAATTATTTGTTTATTTATCAGAGAAAGAAGGAGTGAGGGGGAGAGAGAGAGAGAGAGAGAGAATGGGCACACTAGGGCCTCCAGCCATTGCAAACTAACTCCAGATGCGTGTGCTGCCTTGTGAATCTGGCTAACATGGGTCCTGGGGAATCGAACTGGGTCCTGTGGCTTTGCAGGCAAACACTTTAACCGGTAACCTGTCCCTCCAGCCCTCCTCCTTATTTTTTGAAAAAGGGTCTCTTACTGAATCTAGAGCTCACTCATTTAGTTAGACAAGCTTGTCAGCCAACCCCAGAGATCCATCTGTCTCTGCCTTCTTAATGCTGGGATTACAGGCTCAGGTCATACTCAGCTTTAACATGGGCACTGGATGGAGAGCTGAACTCAGGCTCCCATGCTTATACAGAAAACACGTTACTGACTGAGCCGTCTCTCCATCCTGCTTTTATTTTTTTGATATGTGGTCTCATTTTGTAGCACAGGCTGGCTTTGAACTCAGTATCTATCTCCCTTAGCCTCCTGAATATTGGGATTACAGGCAAGTGCCACTGTGCCTAGCTGGCTAGCATCTTATTTTTTTATGGTATAGAGTAGCTAAATATATTTGGGTATGCTAGTAAACATGGATAAATTATTCTTTGAAGAGGTATGTGAGAGCTGAAAGATGGCTTAGTGGTTAAGATGCTTGCCTGCAAAGCCTAAGGACCTAGGTTCCATTCCCCACTACCCATGTAAGCCAGATGCACAAGGGGATGTACGTGTCTAGGGTTTGTTTGTGGTGGCTGGAGGCCCTGGCACCCACTCTCTATCTGCCTCTTTCTTTCCTAAATAAATGAATAAATTAAAAAAAAAGAAGCACATGTGTTTTTTTTTCAAAATATTAAGTCGATATTTATGAGATACTGGCATATGACAATCAAAATTCCTACTTCCTAGGTTTTCAGTAGGTTTGTATGTGGTTTGCCCCCTGAAAGTTTCCATGATAGAAGCTTGGTTTCTAGTGTGATAATGTTGAGTTGGTAGAGCTTTTAAGAGCGATGTCTAGGCTAAAAAATACTGGCATGTGCCTATAATCATGGCACTCCAAAGGCAGAGTCAAGAAGATTGACATGGGTTCGAAGCCAGCCTGGGCTACACAGTAAGTGTCAGGTAAACCAGGGCAACAGAGAAAGACACTGTCTCAAAAAACAAATGTCAAAATATTACCAAAAAAGACATGAGGCCCAGTACAAGGGAATTAAGTCATGGGAGTACTGACCTCGGAAGAGCCTAGTGCTGGTCTTGAGGAGTGAGTTAATTCTCACAAGATAAAGATGTTGTAAAAACTTAAAAGCAAGGCTGGTCTTTCTACACTCTTGTTATCATGTGTGTCTCCTTCTCGCTGCTTCTTCAGCGACTCCATCTGCCACTGACTCACTAGAGTCCAAACATGTGGGGTCACCTGATCTCAGACTTCAGCCTCCAGAACTGTGAGCGATGTAAAACTCTTTTCTTCATAAAGTACACAGTGCCATATATTTTGCTAAAGCAGAACAAAATAATACAGCCACTAAATTAATTCTAATCAACGTATGGTAATTAAAAGTAGAGTAAAAAGATTTAGAGGCTTAGAGTTGGCTCAATGATTAAAGGTGATTGCTTGCCAAAGCCTGCCAAGCTGAGTTGAATGCCCAGCCCCCAGGTAAAGCTGAACGCGAAGTGGCACTTGTATCTGCCATTCCCACACACCAAAGACAATGGCACGCTGAGCCAGGAGAAGCCAAAGCTTAAAGGCCAACTAGGCTTGCATTCATTTGCAGGCAAGAGATCTTGTCTTAAGTTACAAGAACACAGACACCTCAAGGTTATCCTCTGACCTCTACATACACCCTGTGGCATGTGTGTATCCATGTACACTTGCATATATATACAGAGAGAGAGAGGGAGAGAGAGGAACAAAATATTTAAAGTATAAGACAAATAACTAAAGAAATATAAGAATGTTGTAGAAGGCTTGTGGAGGGATCTTCTGAAATGTATGTGTGCTAAACTTGGCCAAAATTAGAAGGGAATTATTTCTAATTCAAAAACTGAAACATCAATAACAAGTATACACTAATATAAAACTAGAATTTGTTCTACTTTATTAAAATAAGGTTTTCTTAGAGTTTAGATATGCTTTTATCAGGAAATAGTGAAAGATTTTTCCTTATCTTTTAAGTAACAAGCCTCAGAAGCAAAGATAGTGGGTTTGATAATCATTTCTTGTGCTTTATGCTGCCTTTTAATAGGGTTTGATTACTGAAGAAACATGACTTTTCTCAATGATGAAAGAGTTAATCTTCTTACAGCTATATGACTTCACCTGTATTTGCCTTTAAGACTTGTTGTTCCTTTGGTATGATTTCATAATGATCCTTGGCCCTATGATTGCTTTAAACCCTAAACATTTTTAAAACTTCCCCAAATCAAATTCTGAATTAATTTTTTTTTGAAGTTGAACTTACTCGAGACTATTCCAGAAGGGCTATTGGAAATACAGACAGACATATTAAATCTTTGCATGAACATGTTATTAACTTGTATTACAGAAACTGTATTAAATTCCTAGAAGTCTGATGCTGTGAGCCATCATTACTATTGTGTTAATATGATGTTAAGATGTGGTGTGCCATAATATAAATAAACAACCAGTTTCCTCATCACTTGCTAGTTACTATGGACTCTCATCTTATCTCTAACCAAGCCAACAAAAGTCTATTGTCTATGATCATTTATGTATTCCTATGCTTTTTATGAAACCTCTTTTGCAAGTGATTATAAAATCCTAAAATCTTCTGTCCAAGAAGTTCATGGAAAGATGGAAAGACTTTGCCAAGTATAGATTTCTGATAACTCTAAGATCATACATTGGACTGGATAAAAATTTCAGAACTATGGGCTATGATATAGCACAGTTGGTAGAATGCTTACTTAGCCTTCATGAAGCCCTTGGTTGAACACCCACCCTAGGTACCATAAACTGGGCTGCATATCTTTAATCACAGAACTAAGGAGGTAGAAGTAGGAGGACCAAGAATTCAAGTCATTCTTAGCTAAATATTGAGTCTGATGGCCAGCCTGGGTTACATTAGCCCCTATTGTAGCTGTCTTCTCATTGCTGGGGCAATACACCCACCAAAAACAGATGATGGGAGAAAAAGGCTTCTTTTGGCTTACAGTCTCAAGGGGAAACTACACAATGGCAGGGAAAGGCATGTCATGATCAGAGGCTGAACATCACCTCTGCCACAGCAGATAAAAGACAGCCGGAGACAGTGAGCTGACCCCTGGTGAGAGAAGCTGGCTATATACTCCAAAATCATGCACAACAGCAAACTGCCTCCATTAAGGCTCCACTTCCCAAATTTCCACCACCTGGGGACTAAGCATTTAAAATACATGACTTTATGGGGGATACCTGAATCAAACCACTACATTTCAACCTGTCCCCATAAATTCACGACCATCCATGTTGTAAAATGCAATGCATTCATTCCAACTTTGAAAGGCTAAACAGTTTTTTAAAAAATTAATTCCAACAGTGTTCAAATATCCCCACAGTTCAAGGTCCATTAAGTGTGAGTCTGTACAACCAAAAAACACATAATGGTACAGAGTAAACATTCACACTGAAAAAGATGGCATTTCAAGGGGAGATTGAACCAATGCATGATCTGAAACAAAGAAGGCAAACACAAAACCCTGTGAGTCAAATGCTAACATCCATAACCAATGATTAAATCTCTGGGGTTCCAATTCTGCCTCTCTAGGTGGGCTTCCCATATCCCAGGGAAAATTCCATCCCCAGCCAGAAGCTCTTTTTTGGTAGCTGTCACATAGTTCTAGCATTTCCAAACTCCTGGGGTCTCCACTGCAACCCACAGTTCATCTTTATGGTTCTACTGAGCCTTCATGGAGTCCACAGGGGCTCCAACAAGCTTGCCTCTATCTCCAACAAACTGCATTACACATCCAGTACCCCTTTCATTCCTGCATTTGTTATGCTCCCATGGTACCAGGTAGGTATATAATTTGTTAATGCAGTGGGGAATAAAGCCAACTTTTTAGAGCAAGAAAAGCCCCTCAGCATGTTGATCCCATATTTTCAAATGATCAGCATTATTTCTGCCATCCCAGTGCCGAACATCTGAACCAATCTCAATGGCGGTAATCTCTCAAACAATTGCAGCTAAAGGGCCCTGCAGTGTTCAGTCCCACATTTACACTTCTTTCTATGACATATTCATCTGCTCACACCAGTCTATTTCTTTTAAATTCAACCTTGCTCAAGTTCTCAGGTCATGAGCAGAATCCAGCTAGCTTCTCACATAAACCACCTTTAGCCCAATCTGGACAAAGTTCACTTCCCTTAATAAGTCAAGCCTCACTCACAGTTCAAAGTTCTTTTTGCAATTAGGTCTTTTAATTCTGACCAGAATAATCCATCAAATTCTGCTTTCAGCATTACAAGGCATCTCTTAGTACAAGGTTTCAAATCCTTTTACATTCCTCCCACAAATCAGTTCCAAAAGGTAAGAAAACCACACAGTCAGGTTTCTAGCAGTGACAACCCCACTCCTGGTACCAATTTTGTATTGTTGTTGTTGTAACCTTCTTGTTTTTGGGACAATGCAGTCAACCCAAAGTAGCTGATGGGAGCAAAGGACTTATTTTGGTTTACAGACTCAAAGGGAAGCTCAATGAAGGTAGGGGAAAGCATGGCACAAGCAGAGGTTGGATATCACCTTTGCCATAGCAGGTGAGAAACAGTGGTAGGAGAGTGAGCCTAGTTATGACAAGCAAAAGATGACTATAGCATCCCAAATCCTGCCCACAGCAACACACCTTATCCAGCAAGACTCCACCTCCCAAACTGCCACTAGCCAGGGACCAAGCATTCAAAAAATATGAGTTTATGGGTGATACCTGATTGAAACCACCACAGATCCTTTCTCTAAATAAATAAATTATAAGTAATTTCTAGAACCTTAATAATTAAACAGATGGTCTGGGAACATGCTGGCATGATCAAACAAAATAAACATTAATTACATGAAACTGGCCTGCAGAATAATCATGGGGTTTTATGACTTTAAAAATTTTAAACATTGTGGGGTCTTCCAATATTTTGCACTCCAGGTTTAAAGAAACCTGATTTTTAAAAGCTATTTATTGTCAGACATCTTGGCGCATGCCATTAATCCCAGTACTTGAGAGGCAGTGATAGGAGGATTGCAATGCGTTCCAGGCCACCCTGAAAGTACATAGTGATTTCCAGGTCAGCTTGAGCTAGAGTGAGACCCTACCTTGGAAAACTGAAAACAAAACTAAACAAAACAAAACAAAATAAAAGCTATTTATTGCTAACATCAATTTGGAAAAGAATAATATATTACTTTGTGTTCTAACCTTACATTTCCAGAAATCAGAGACTATTTCTGAGTTTTGTATTCTTAAGACAATATAGATAATTTCATAGTGCTGCAGTTTCCTGTTGTTGACAAAAAAAAAAAAAAAAAAAAAAACCAACACCTGACCAAGAGCAGCTTGTTCAAGGAAAGAGTTTATTTTGACTTACAGATTCAGGGGGGAGTTCTGTGATGTCAGGGGGGAAATTATGGCATGAGCAGAGGGTTTGCATCACCTCCTGGCCCGCATCAGGTGGACAACAGCAACAGGAGAATATGCCAAACACTGTCAAGGAGAAGCTAGATATAACACCCACCAGCCCACCCCCAACAATGCATCACCTTGAGGAGACTCCAATTGCCAAATTGCCACCAGCTGGGGACCTAGCATTCAGAACACATAAGTTTATGGGGGACACTTGAATCAAACCACCACACATTGGTTTGATAGAAGACACTTTTCTTATAACATGATACAATTGCTCCTTATAACAATATAATTAGGTACATCACCAAAGCTTTTACTTGTATCTCATATTCGAAATTTGCACATAATGACTTTATAGATACTGGAGACAAAGTCTGAAATCTGCCTTGATTTGGCTGCCTAGCTTTCAGAGATTTCAAAAAGATCCATATGAACTCCCTTATCAAAAATTCCAGCAAAGAGAATTTACAGACTGCTCAGGTGTGGTAGTGTATACCTATATTCTCAGTACTTGGGAAACTGAGAAGGAGAATTAAGAGTTCAAGGTCTGCCTGGGCTACATAGTTAGTCCCTGTCATAAAACAAAACTAAACAAAAACAGAAGAGCCTGTAAGGACAATCACTCTTTTCATGGAACGTATGTAAGTAACTAGGCTATGCTAAATGAGATCAAACTTATACTGTAAACAAGGTAGAAATGGAAGAGGCCATAGAAAGAACAATTGTATTCTGAAGTAAAACTAATTGTAACCCCGTCTTTCTTCCTCCTTCTTCCCTCTCCTTCCTCCTCCCACTCTTCTTTCTCTATGTCTCTCTCTCTGCTGGGATTGGATCCATAGGTTTGTGCATGTTAGGCAAGTGCTGTACCACTGAGCCCTGTTGTTTTTGAGCTTTATTACCACCATCTTCTACCTGTATTTTATATTCCTGCAATCTGAGCTTCTCTCATGCAATGCCTAAAAACAAGAACTTCTTAGTCCCTGAAGTCCTATAAGATGAAGCTGGGTAACTTGATGGAAACATCAAGGGCCAAGTCTTACGCCTGATATGTGGGTCACACAACAGGCCACCAAAACACTATATGCCATAATCAGAGACATTCAAACTGTAAACCACGACATGAAGCCACCATACCCTGCATGTTTAACTTTTCCCAAGATGTGGGAACAAGACTCCTTGTGACCGTGGGACTCTGCCTCTCAGAACAATGCTCTGGTTTGAATTTTGTGATCAGTAGCTTCTGGGGACACTTGCTGAAATGATGAATACGTCCAAGTGGTCTCTTTATAATATAAAGTAGGTCTGATAAAGCCACTGTTCTCCTTCCCGCTTCATCTTAACCCAGCTTTGCAAGGTATGCTAGCTCACCTACTAACTGAGTGGAGTGAGGTCTGGGCAGCTGCTGACAGCTCTTGGTCTGTAGGGATACATACTGTGGGTATTTTAGAAAATCAGTTGTAAGAATTAGCAGTCAATCTGGCTAAGTAGGTAGATTCCTCATCTGGTTATTGTTTGGTCTATTTGATTTTGGTTGGTTTGACTCAAAGGGATCCCAGCTAAGAAGCTGTGATAGTTCATCTCAATTGTCAATTTGACAGGATATGAAACCACCCAGAAGACAAACCTCTGGGCATGGCGGTAAGAATGATGAGATTGGGATAACTGAGGTGGAAAGGCCCACCCTAAAAGTGGCTGACACCACAGCATGGCCTGAGGTTCAGGACTGAACAGGAAGGAGAAAGCAAGCTGAGCACTGGCATTCATCTCTCTGTGCTCCGTGACTGTGTATGCACTGTGACAAGAAGTCACCTAATACTCCCCCTGCCATGTTTCTCCTATCGTGATGAATTATACCTTCAAACTGTGAGCAAGAAAATAAACCCTTTCTTACTTCACTTACTTCTTCCAAGCACTTTTGCCCACAGCAATGAGAGAAGTAACTAATACAGAAGCACATGCCAGATCTTGGTGTTTTCCTTCAGATAACCATGATAGAATTCTCCCTAGTAGTTTCTCAACAGTTTTAAAGCAGGGTATGGTGGTGCATGCCTTTAATCTCAGCACTTGGGAGGCAGAGGTAGGAGGATTGCCATGAGTTCGAGGCCACCCTGAGACTACATGGTGAATTCCAGGTCAGCTTAGGCTAGAGCAAACCCTTACCTGGAAAACCAAACTAAACCAAAACAAAACAAAACAAAAAAGTTTTAAGTGTCTACATGCAGCCATCTGTCAAATGCCACAGGGCCATTCTTTCTCTAGATTGACAAAAACTCAAAGAAATGTTTCATCATAAGGACATCATAACCTGTGATTGATATGTTGATATCAGAAACTCAAAATGATCTTTATAGTGTTGCTATGCCCTCCATTTTGTTCAGCTAGGTAAGATACTGGCCCAAAAGGAGGACTTGTCAGATAAGATCTATAGGAAGCCACTGGCTGGGCCTAAGTTTCTGGATTAGTCCCAAATATCCCGAGCAAAGTGAAGTCCTTGGCCCTGAGACGAAAGTTGTTTGATTCTCCCAAAACCAGAAACTTTTCAGATAATAGCCAAATCCCCAAATGAGCCAGGTTTCAGTGCATGATAAGGGAATCTTCTCTGTGTGTTCGTTTGAATATGGAATATCTCCAGTAGTTCCATGCGTTTGTGAGTAAGCCTCAGACTCAGTCCAAACCAGTGACACTTTGGGAAGTAGAGCCTTGCTGGTGGATATGTGTTACCTGCTGTGGAGTGTGGGGTGTTCTAACCTAAATCCCCCCTGTCAGAGCTAGCTTTCTTGGACTACATTTCCCTGCTGTCTTGCTTATGCTTTTTCTACAGTGATGGAGTTTCCACTTGAAGCTGTAACCTGAAACAAACCCTTTTCTTCCATAAGCAGCTTCTGCTTAGGTGTTTTGTCCCAGAAACAAGAAGGTAACTATGACAGAAAACTGGTATGGAGAAGTGGGGCCACTGTAGTCAGAGCCTGATCATGTAGTTTTAGTCCTTTGGAACTGGTTTGCTGAAAGAATGTGGGAGGATTTGGAACTTTGGACTGGAGATACCTTGCACCGCTGTAAGCAGAGCTTGATGGGTCATTCTGATGAGAGCTTTATTAAAGACCTAAAAGCAGATAGAATTATGGCCTGTGAAGGCCTGGCTTATGAGGTTTCAGAGGGGAAAGAAAGGGCTTTGTCAGGACTGGGCTAGAGGCTGTTTCTGTAATGAGCTAGCAGAGATGTTGGTTTCATTTTGCCCATGTCCTGAGCATTCGAGCAAAGGTGAATTTAGAAGTAATGGAGTGGTATATTTGGTGGAGGAAAAGTACTAAGCAGAAGGATGGAAAATGAAATGTTTAAAATGTGAAGTTTGGCACAGAAAGAAACGAAAGTTGCAGATTAGAGACCCCAGCCTGTTCAGCTAATTGTTTGAGAGATTGCCACCACTGAGAATGGATCAGTTGCTACCATTTCTTTTGAAAGGAAGAGTCTTAATCGAAGAATGCTGAGAGAATTTCCCTGCTCCTTAAAGTTAGCTTTATTCCCTGCTGGACTAATCAATTTGGTAGCCCACCAGGAGCTTGTTTTCGAAGTATGACAAATGCATGAAATAGAGTCATGGAGTGTAACCCAGTACAACAAAAGCAGGATGGTAGTCTGTGCATGGAGATGCTGTGAGGCTATGGCATGGAACTGTGAAGATGAGCTGTGGGTTGTGGTAGAGATCCCAGGATTTTGGAGCTGCTAGTATTGTGAGACAGTTCCAAGGAAAGCTGCTTGCTCTGCTCAGATGGATCCACTCAGAAAGCAAGCAGCCAAGACTGGAGGGGCAGAATCTAGAGCCCAAAGACTGCTGTCACAGAACCCAGATACTGGAAATAGAGGTGCAAGATTTGCTACTTGCCCTACTGACTTAAAAAAAAATTTTTTTTGTTATTTTTATTTATTTATTTGAGAGTGACAGACAGAGAAAGAAAGAGGCACATAGAGGGAGGGAGAGAAAATGGGCGGGCCAGGGCCTCCAGCTACTGCAAACAAACTCCAGACACGTGTGGCCCCTTGTGCATCTGGCTAACGTGAGTCCTGAGGAGTTGAGCCTCGAACCGGGGTCCTTAGGCTTCACAGGCAAGTGTTTAACCGCTAAGCCATCTCTCCAGCCCGCCCTACTGATTTTTAATCTTGCATTGGGTCCAGTCTTTCCTTGTCATGTCTCCTTTTTGAAGTAGGAATGCTTACTCTGTGCCATTATGTATTGGCAATATGTAGCTTGTATTTCAATTTTACAGTGCTCATAATTTAGATACTGTCTTGAGTCTCAGAAGAGACTTTGGACTTTGAACTTTTGAACAATGTTAGGCCTGATGAAGACCATAGGGACTTTTAAAATTGGACTGAGTACATTTTGCATTACGAGATGACTGTCAGTCTATGGGGCCAGCAGCAGAACATAGTGGTTTGAATGTGTAATGTCCTCATAGTCTCATGTGTTTGTGATTAGGTCTCATTCTCAATCCAGAGGTAGTGGCAATTTGGGAGGTAGAGCCTTGTAGGAGGAAGTTCTTTGCTTGGGGCAGGCCTTGGGGTATTATAGTCACTCTGACTACCACCTTTCCTTGCTGTCTTACTTGTGTTTTGCTTTTCTTACAAGTTTCCCTGCTACTATCTCTCCTTGAACTGCAAGCTGAGATTAAACCCTTTCCTCCCATAAGCTGCTTTTGGTCGTGTGTTTTGTCTGAACAACCATATGCTTTGGCCTTTACAAGGAAGGTGACTTTGAAACAATCATCTACTTTTGTCTCTGTTTCTGCATTCCTCAGCCTTCTCTATTAACAAAATGAACCACCTCTTCCCAGCTCACAGGACAGTTGTCCTAGTGCATAGAATAAGTTATTGTCCAGTTCTAAAATCGCAAGTAAGGCCAATTAAGACCTTAAAAGTAAATGTTAATTTTAAATTTTTATTTATTTGAGAATGAGAGAAAGAGGGAGATAGAGAGAGAGAATGGGCACATTAGGGCCTTTAGCCCCTGCAAACAAACTCAAGACACATGCACTACCTTGTGCATCTAGCTTTGCATGGGTACTGGGGAATTGAACTTGGGTCCTTTGGTTTTGCAGGCAAGTACTTTAACTGATAAGCCATCTCTCCAGCCCTTGATTGTCATTTTGTCTTTTGCTATTGTAAGGCAAATGGCTAGACTGCATTGTAGGCATGGTTGGTTTCTTAAGAAATGGCCACACGGTTTCTGAAGTAGTTTATCTGTTTACATATCCACCAGCAATTTGTAAGAATTCCCTTACCAATACTTCTTATTGTCTGATTAAAAAAATATTTTTATTTATTTATGAGAGAGAGAAAACTTCAGATGTATGCACCATTTTGTACACTGGGTTTGTGTAGGTACTGGGGAAGCAAGCCCTGGTCATCAGGCTTTGCAGGCAAGTGCCTTTGATCACTGAAAAATCTCTCCATCCCATGGTTTGCCTTTTCACGTTAGTCATCCTAACAGATACAGAGTGGTATTACTAGAGTCACAGGGCAAAAGCCCTAGTCCCTGGGATCTCAAAGGGCCAGGCTCAGCCAGCCCTTACCTACATAATAACTAATGGCACATTGGTAGGCAGCGGCAGGTTTAACCAATGGGATCACATTGGGAGAGTCAGATAAAATGGTTCAGCCATGCCAAATCCATCTTCCCACTTGAACTTTCGGCTTAAATACAGGAGGAATTGGGGCAGAGATAAGAGATCCACACAGCTAATCAATCTTACTCAAGATGTGATCTGGTTGTCATTTTCTGAGTTCTGGTATTGCAAGGAGGGTGACAGAAGTCCTTATTGCTCTAGGGGACACCTGTTGCTCCTTCTTGGTGGGTGGTTTTCACCTCTTGTCAGATGAGTCATCTCTGTGTGTGGCTCTGCTAATCCTAGAACTCAAGATGACTGCAGGTTTGGGACAATGACTAGAGACTTTTGGAATAGGACTTGATAAAGCTGATGGTGAGATACCTCAGTTACTCTTTCCTTTGTGCTTTCAGCCTTGAAGAGCTGACTGACCTTAAGTGATGAATATACTGACTCTAGAGGTAAGCAGAAATCTGACTCAGAAATAAAGAAGGAAGATGCAAAATGAAGACTGTGTGTGTGTGTGTGTGTGTGTGTGTGTGTGTGTGTGTGTGTGTGTCTAGCTTACATGGCATCTTGGGAATTGAACCTAGGCCAGCATGCTTTGTAAGCAAGCACCTTTAATCACTGGGCAATCTTCCCAGCCCCTGTTGCTTGCCTCATTAGAAAGTTTTAACAGCTCTTAACTTATTCTGGATCAAAGTATTTATACCCATCTTGTATGGTTTATTTCTATATATATTGTTTGTTCTTTTCATTTGAAAATTTATTTTAGCTTATTTGGGAATTTTAATATTTTTAGGTAGGCTATAAAATTATGGGTGTCGTTATGGTATGCCCATTCATACTGCTCTTGTCTTTGCTCATTTTCACTCTTCTGTGCTCTCCCTTGATCTTCTACCCACTTTTGCTAGTCTCTAACTTCCAAATTTCTAGTTCTGCTTTCCTATTTTAATTGGACTTAGATTTCTCATATTAACAAAAATATGTGATATTTGTCTTTCTTCTTTCCCATTACCCTCTCTTTTCCCCCTTCTCATTCCTTTAAATACCTTCACCTAATATTTCTTTCACTCTGCTCTTATATCATGTCATACACACACATGTACAAGAGAAAATATGATATTTAGAATTCTAAGTATGGTTTATTTACTGAACATGGGGATTTCCAGTTCCATCTATTCACTTCAAATAACATAATTGCATTCTTCTTTATGGTTGAATAGTATTCTATGAGATATATATTCTACATTATCCATCTGTTGTTGGACATTGAGGCTGGTCCCAAATAGTGGCTATTGTGAATTGTGCTGCAATAAACATGAGGATGTAACTATCTCTGTGATATGCAGACTCCGATTAATTCAAGATCTTTAAAGTATAGTATATCTTCTGCAAGTATGTATAATTTCATTTATTTCTTGTTTACATCTATTCTATTTCTTTCTTTTGCCTTATTTCTCTTGCTGGGACTTCAAGAGCTATAGTGAGAAGAGTAGAGACAAGGGACACCCTTGTTTCATTCCTGATTTTAGAGTAAATACTTTCCATTTTCGTGATTAGTATAATGTTGGCTATAGATTTGTCATATATATGTCCTTTATTATACTGATATATGGTTCTTTTATGCCCAGTTTCTTTAGGAATTCTATAATGAAGGGATCTTGAACTTCATCAAAGGTCTTTACTGCATTTATTGACATAATGAAGTGTTTTTTTTCCTGGCTGCTTTACATTTTTTTTTTTCCTGATTTACATGTGTTGTACCATCCTTACATTCCTGGAATGAAACCAACAGGATCATGGTATGATGGGGGTTTTGTTGTATATGTATGCATATCATGTGTGTGTGTGTGTATACATGCATTTCACATGCATATGAGAAAATACACATTGTGTGCGTGTGCATGCATTTTTGTTGAGACCAGAGGTTGATATTCACTATTCCTCAGTGGCTCTCTACCATATTTATTGGGACAAGTTCTCTCCCTAAACACAGAGTTCACAAATTAGGTAGTCCAACTAGCAAATTTACCTGAGGGAGCTACCTGTTTCTACCTCAGTTATAGGTGCATAAGGCCTGTCCAGCATTTGTGTGGTTTCTTGGGATCCAAACTCAGGTCCTCACATTTGTACAGCAAGTACTTTATGGTCAGAGTCATTTTTGCAGCCCACATGTCATATGATCTTCTTTTTTAGAGAGAGAAAGAGAATTGGCATGCCAGGGCCTCAGCCACTGCAATTGAACTCCAGATACATGCACTGCCTAGTGGGCAGGTGCAACCTTGCACTTGCATCAACTTTGTGCATCTGGTTTGTGTGGGGTCTGGAAAGAGATGGAACATGGGTCCTTAGGCTTTGCAGGCATGTGCCTTAACCACTGAGCCATCTTTCCAGCCCCTCATATGATCTTTTGAAAATATTGCTGAAGTTAATTTGTAAGTCATATATTGGCATTTTTTACCCCGATGTTTTTCAGGGAAATTGGTCTATCACATTTTTTTTCTGTCGTGTCTTCATCTGGTTTCAGTATAGAGTAATGCAGGCTTCACAGAATGTATGTGGTAGCCTCCAGTCCCTTTGCATTTTTTGAATAGTTGAAGAAGCATTGGTGTTAGCTCTGTTTTTTCCATTTTGTTTTGTTTTGTTTTTCAAGGTAGGGTTTCACTCTAGCCCAGGCTGGCCTGGAATTCACTACAGAGTCTCAGGGTAGCCTCAAACTCATGGCAATCCTCCTACCTCTGCCTCCCGAGTGCCAGGATTAAAGGAGTGCACCACCACACCCGGCACTGTTAGCTCTTCTTTAAGAAGTCTGATGGAATTCAGCAGTGAATCTATCTGGCCTCTGGCTTTTCATTATTGGGAGACTCTTGATTAGTGCTTCAATCTCATTGCTCATTACAGATCTGGTCAGGATTTTTGATTTTAATAAGTCATGTGTGTCTGGAAATTTATCTATTTCTTTTAGATTTTTCTTTTTGGAATGTTGTTTTCTAAGTATTCCTTATTGAACCTTTTGATTTCATTGGTATCTATAATACTTCCTTTATTCATATCCACTATTATTAATTTGTGTCTTTTCTCATTCTTTGGCTTATTCTGGATAAAGACTTGTTCATTGTTTCAAAGAAAAAACTTTTTGTTTCATTGAATTTTTAAAAATATTTTTTGTTTATTTATATATTTATTTATTTGAGAGTGACAGACAGATAGAGAAAGAGGGAGAGAGAGAGAGAGACAGAAAGAGAGAGAGAGAGAGAGAGTGACAGAGAGAGAGAGATAGAGAGAGAGAATGGGCACACCAAGGCCTCCAGCCACTGCAAACGAACTCCAGATGCATGTGCCCCCTTGTGCATCTGGCTTACACAGGTCCTGGGGAATTGAACCTTGAACTGGGGTCCTTAGGCTTCACAGGTAAGCGCCTAACTGCCAAGCCATTTCTCCAGCCCTGTTGTATTGAATTTTTTGACATAATCTTTTAGCTTTCATTTCATTAGTATCTGCCATGATCTTTTTTAAAAAACATTATTTCTATCTGCACAATTTGGAATTGGCTTGTTTTTGTTTTTGTTAGATCTTGAGATATATCATTATGTATTTATACTTCTTTGATTTCTTTTAATGCAAGCACTCATAGCTATACATTTTCCACTTTGAATAGCCTTTACTGCTTCCCAAGATTCTGATAATTGTGGTTTCTTTTTCTTTTGATTCTAGGAATTCTTAACTCTCCTCTCTGATTTCTTCAATGACCCCAAAATCATTTAAGAGTATATAATTTAATTTCCATGTATGATCTTACTACATGCAATAAATTATTTTGATGTTTTGTACTTGTTAAGACTTGATTTTTCACCTAAAATTTAATCAATATTTGGAGAAATTTCTAGGGGCTGCTGAGAATATTATTTATTCAAATCCTATTTGTTTGATCCATGGTACAGTTTGACTCTGAAATTTCTGGTTGTTTTTTTGTATGGAAGATCTGTGTGTTAATGAAAATGAAGTTTTAAAGACATTCATCTAGAAGAGATAAATATCCCAATAGATGCATAATATGCAACACAGAAACAAGAAAAAACATGAAAAAGCAAAACAACACAATACTTCCTGGGGAACATAATATCTGAATTCCTAAATATAAATATACTGAAGTTGGTAAAAGGCTGGATAAATGTCCAACAATCTAGTTCTAGAAAAAAATGACCAGTGACCTGAAAGAGAAAACAAATAATCAGATGAAAGAAAGTAAGGAAATCAATTCAGGATGTAGATAAGAATATAGATGAAAAAGCTAGAAACATGGGTGATAAATTCAGCAAGGAGTTGGTATATAGATTAAAAAAACAGAAATCTGGCAAATGACTCAATCAAATAAAAAACATGGAAAGGATCACCATTATACTAGATTAAGTAGAAGAATATCAGGGATGGAAGAGAAGGTTGAAGAAATATACAGCCTGAATAAAGAAAAATAAAAAGATTCAAGCATGGTCACAGCATACAAAAGGTCTGGATCATCTTTATATATGACTGGATATGTGAATCAAAGTTAAATTTTTTGAGTATGTGTACTCAATTGTTCCAGTGCTATTTCTTGAAACTACTATCTTTTCTTCATGGAATTGCTTTTACATCTCTGTGAATGTGGGGGATAAATGGTACTCTCTTTTCCTCAGTTACTGTTAGCTTCAAAGCTATGGCACCTATAGTAAAAGACATATGGACAAGGGAAGTACATGTGTATATGTGGTGTGTGTTCATGTGTGCATTCACGTGGGCACACGTGTGAGTATGCATGAATTGTGTTCATATGGAGGCTAGAGATTAGCATCGATTGTCTTCCTTGGTTATGTTCCCCTTTATTTTTACTAAAGCAGGGTCTCATGCCCGAGTCCAGAGTTCCTCAATTCAGCCCATCTAGCTACCCATTTTGCATTAAGGATTCTTTCTCTCTGCATCCCATATGAGGGGTATAGCACTGAAATTTTCGTGAGTTCTAGAAATCAGACCTCTAGTCTCCATGCTTGGGCAGCAAATGCTTTAGTGACTGAATCATCTCTCCAGCTCTAGAAACTTCTTATAGTTTAATGTAGGTGATATAGCATGGGAGCTTTCCAAGATGAAAAAAATCAAAGACAAAAAACTTATTTTGTTTTAAACTTATTTTCAGTTATTATTTTTTAAATAATATTTTTACTTAGCCCTGAGAGAGAGGGAGAATGAACCGCCTTACCAGGCTACTGCAAATGAACTTCAGACACATACACCACTTTGTGCATCTGTCTTTATGTGGGTAACTGGTGAATTGAACCTGGATTATCAGGCTTTACAAGCAAGTGCTTGTAGCTACTGGGCCCTCTCTCCAGCCCTATTTTCAGTTCTTTAAAGTAGTGGTTTGAATTAGGTGTCTTCCATAAACTCATGTGTTCTGAATGCTTGATCCCAAGCTGATGGCAATTTGGTAATTAGAGTCTTGCCTAGAGGAGGTGTCTTGCTGGGGACAAATTTAGGGGTGTTATAGCCAGCTTTTCCTAGGTAGAGTTTGGCTTACTCTCCTACTGCTATTGTCCATGTGATGTTGGCAATGAGGTGATGACCAGCCTCTAGACGCCTCTCTTTTCTCTGCCATCATGAAGCTTCCCCTCGAGACTGTAAGCCCAATAAAAAATTTTCCTCCCATCAGTTGCTTTTGGTTGAATGCTTTATCCCAGCAAGGTTTGAAGGTAACTACAATAATTTACTTATTTATTTTGCCGTGTAGCTTTGAACCAAGTGGCATTGAACTCAGTGTGTTGTGTATTCTAGGTAAGCATATTACCACTGGGCAACATTACAGCCCAATTCTGTATATTTTCATGCTTTTATTTGGTGGACTAGACAGTGTACATAACTATAATTGGACAAAGGAAATATGATAATCATAATAAAGTGGGAGGAAATCCAGCAAGGCTTGTGTTTTCAGGTTCATCACTGTGTCCCTGCATCTTCAGAAAGAAAAATGTTCCTTTTTTCCATTATAGAAAAGGCATTTCTGGGATAAGGGTCTTATTGCTAGTGGTAGAAGCAGGGAAGGTGTCAAAGATAAAGAGACCAAATTGAGACCACTTCTCAGTGCTTTCAGGGTCTTGTCACAATCAAAGACAGAATACAGAGATGATACAAAATAAGGAATTGAGAGGAACTTTATTATAGGACAAAGGTTCCCTCACAAGTGCTGGGTGTGAGCTTCTTAATTAATCAAAATTACTTAGGTAATTTTAAAATTAGAATGAGGAAATGTCATCTTTGGGAAAAACCTAATGGAGGAACAGTATTCCCTTTTTTGTCCCTATATGTGGGTTTTGGATGTGGCATGAAATTAGATGAATGTTGGGAGCAGGCGGTTTTGCAAGGCTAGTACTGTAAGCAGGCTGTGCCAGAAACAGATGGACACATTTGTGTCTCTTCACATTGTCAGAATTTATTGAGTAACAATAAATTCACAAGCTACATTGGTTTTGCTGGCTGCAATTTGCCAAGTTATCTGATTTCCCTTGGTAGCTAGCCATTGGCAAACAGGTTCTTTTATTTCAATCCTAATTACTAATGTTAACTCTCAGATCACACAGTATACATCACACAGTCATTATGAAATACATCTGTAGGTTATAAAATAGTTACAAAAGGGTTAAGAGACTGAAGTAGAGTTCAAGTTCATAGAGGCCTCACTGGAGGCAGAGGAAGAGATCTGATAGAGTTACAGAGAATCATTGCAGTGGTTAGATAAGATATTAACAAACCCAGTTGGAGAGCTGCTGGAAAAGGCAGACCACGTGACTGCAAGGTTGAGAAGTACAGGACTGTAGATGCCATGCAGACGAAGGACAGGTTAACAGGACCATGGAGGTGTTGTGTGGGGCTGGGTTCAAATGGATATATATATGGCAGATGGATGAAAATTTGGATCTGCTGTGTTAGCAGTTGGGATTAGACTGACCTGGAACCCCAGGGACTGTTGGAAGTTCTCTGAATGTCAGTCCCTTGAAGTAGACACTGAGCAGTCAGGTGACGGGGGCCATCTCCACTGAACTGTCACCTGTGCTCTTTGAGGTACAGGTGATGGTGCTGAACTTTTCATTTGTCTGCTAAGTTCTTGGACCTGGTTGTTATGATATGGTTTTACTTTTAAAACTTGTTATTTTTGTCTGTGTGTATGGTATGCATATGTGTATCTGTGCGTTTTTATGTGGGCACATGTATATGGGATGCCCTGGTGAGACTAGAATGCAATTTCCATCTGAATCTAATCCTGACTCATCAAGATTGCAATCGTGGTCAGCCTTCTGTTCTCTTTGCTTCCTGGTTCTTCTGCCTTCTAGAATTTGTTGGTTTGTTTGTGGCCCCTCCCCCAACAGTGGGGCCATTCTATGTCTCTTCTCTTTCCCTTGACACACTGACCTGTCAAGGTCCTCTGCATACATTTAAACTTAAGCAGTAAACTTGCTGCCCAGTTTATATCCTCAGAGACATAAGACCCCCCTCCCCATGCTAGTGCCCATGTGATCACCTACTTGGGACCTCTTCTACCTTGGGAGTTTTCTGCTTTACATTTTTTTCTAAAATAACACTTGCTTAACTTTCCTTCCTGCTGTGTCTGTGCTTGTTATTCATCACAGGTCACAAGACAAGAACTAAAGAAAATCGGGAAAGAATGTTGCCTATGTGTGCAGTGAGCTCCAGCCATCCTGCTTGTGCATTTACACTCAAAATGGTGCCAAATGCTGTTTTGTAAAATTGAGTCCTCCAGGGCGAGGCACGGCCAGAATGCCTCTGCTGTCCACAATAGGGAGTAACAGAGCAGAGCACTGCCTCCTCCGCAGCTAATGACGTGCAAATGGCATTATAATGAAGGCCAAGGACATTTAGCGGGTCATCTTGGTTGGGTTGGCCATGTTGGCCTTATCTGGTTTGCAGGGAGGTTCTTGTGTCGGTACTGTTTGAGCGGTCACATCATGTCCTGCTGGAATACTGTTTTGTGTTTTCCTCAGCCCCAAGCCACGATGCAGGTTAAGTTTACCTTCATCTTGTGGTCTAACTAGTTGTAGGGAAGATCAGCTAAGTTTACAGATGTTGAGGGAAGAAGGAACAGGGTGAAGGTGAGTTACTGCTCTGCTTTGCTATTTCCCCAGTTGCCAAGGTGCTACATTTCAAAAATTAGTTGTTCATCTACATGCAGACTTAAACTATTTTTTCTTGTGTGTTCGTATATAATGTGGTGTCTGTGTGCGTGTGCACATGTGTGTGTGTATAGGTACATGCATGTGCCCTTGAGGCAGTCATGAACTCTCCTGCTGCAGGGTACACGCATCACTCTCCAGCTAGTTTATTGGTCTTTTCTACCCATTTTTGTTATGAGCCAGGTCTGTTACTGATCCTGGAGTTTGCCATTTATCTGTCAGAAATCCCACAATTCTTGGATCTCCACTCCTCAGTGAAACTTGGGTTACAGGTGCATGTGGCCACACCCAGTTGTGAGATTCAAACTCTGGAAGTCTCAGGACCTCTGAGATCCTCATGCTTGTGTGGAAAGTGCATTTAACCACTGAGCCATCTCTCTAGCCCAAGTTTTAAAAATCTTAAATATACTCTTTCAAGTATAAAAGTCATTTTCTAAAAGTTGTTACACTTTAGACATTCTAAGATTATTTTTAAAAAAATTTCAGTCAACAAATGATCATAAATAAACATAATAAACTTACCTGTCAAGTATTTGTGTCAATATTTATAAAGTCTCAATTGCTTGCTTTTATTAATAATACTTTGACTGGAATGAGTCATGAAAACCACACCTAGCTGAACCTTAGGGGAACTTACCTCAGCATTTTATAAATGCTGCACAGTAAAATTTTGATATTAAACTCAGTGCTTTCCAATTCCTTTAACCCTCTCACTTCTCCACCTCACAATTTGAGCTGAAGCTGTGCTTTCTCCAATGCATTGCCTTAAGGGCAGGGACCATACAGAGAGAACAAAGGGCCCCTTTCCTGGCTTTTGAGCTCTTAAGTAGCCTTTTGTAAATCTATTGTAGAGGCAATGGTATTGAGAGCCATAGATTTCAATTCTAAGGGCAAGGTGCTTGAGAGAAAAAAGGGTATTTTTGAATTTCAAAAGCATGGCTTTAAATATCAAAAGCCAAAGCCAGAGGGCTCAGAGCACAGATTTTATATTGTAAACCAGACAGTGGAGAAGAACAGTCTCAGCCCCTAAAGAGATAAGATTTTAGCCAAGGGGTGAAGAGGGATGTGGAGGGAGAATTGAATTTGAGTCTAGTTTTAACTAGTGAGTCCCTGGGAAGGAGCTGAGGGCCCCATCCCCTTGGGATGCTGGTACAGTGTTTGTGGAAGCCCTAGCAAGTTTGTGGCAAGGGAGTTCTTTCTGAGAAGGACTGTCGGCTGGCCACCCAGAGTGCAGCTGTGTGTCCACCAGGCCCACACCTCTCAGGTGCCCTGAAGGGTCTGCAATAGTGTCTCAGCATAATACACAGTGAGAAGAGGTCATAATTCCTGCATTTCCCAGAAGGCCTTGGCAGTGGCCATAAGAGCTGATGGCCTGAAGTGGCATTCTTATTGGGTATGAGAAGACTACAGGTTCTGACAAGAGGATGCAGTAACTTGGCTAAAAAGAAATAGAGAAGAACTTTGTCTTTCTCTCCAAATGTAAGCATCCCAGGGCTAGCAGGATTAGGCTGGAGTTAAGAAAAATTTTTGACAGAAAATCAAATGGAATTGTGATTATTGCTGAACATTCCACATTCCTAAGGGAAGAGTATGTTTATGGCTTACACTACTATTCGGGTGTTGTATCTAGATAGCTTCTTCATAGGCTGCATTGGGCATTATCTCCTCAGCCTATAATGATGGCAGAGTGTGGTCTGGGAGAGATCAGAGCCCTTACGGAAGTACCCCAATTTATATCAGTGTACTATACAGCTATCATCATTTTCTCTTTGTGCTTTGAACTTTGTTTGAAAGAACATCAGGAAGTGAGTTCATTAGCCTTGGTGGGTTAAATTAGGTGTATCCCACAAACTCATGTGTTTTGAATGCTTGATTCCCACTGAGCAATTTGGGAGGTAGAGCCTTGGTGGAGGAGGTGCATTGTTGGGGGTGGGCTTAGGGGTATAATAGCCAGCTTCCCCTTGCTAGAATTGGACTCATTCTCCTGCTGTGTTTTTCTATGCAGAGTGTGGCAGAGGTGATATCCAGCCTCTGTTCATGCTATGTTTTCCCCTGCCATCATGAAGCTTTCCCTAGAGACTATAAGCCAAAAAAAAAAAAAAAAGAAAAGAAAGAACTTTCCTTCATCAGCTGCTTTTGGTTGGGGGCTCTTTCCTAGCAATGCAAAGGTAACTACAACAGAAAATTGGTACCAGAGGAGTGGGGTTGTGAACGGTAGAAATCAGATTGGTTTTTGGCCTTTTTGAATTGGTTTTTCAGAGGAATGTGGAAGGATTTGGAACGTTGGCATAAGAGATGCCTTGAGAGTCAAGAGATCTAAATGCAGAAATAACTGTGCACTATATAGGTTTGGCTTTTAAAGAGAAGAAATAGTTTTGTCTGGACTGGGGTAGAGGCAGTTTGTGTGAGAGGCTTACTGTACTTGTCCTGTGTCTGAGAACTTGTGCAGGAGTATATTGCATAGATATGGACAGGTGTGAGCATCCAAGGATATGACACAGAAAGAAATAAGTATTTTAAGCTAGAGACAATGCTCATTCAGCAGCACTTGTTTGAGAGAACACCACCATTGAGACTGGGTCAGCTGTTCTGCATTTGGACAGGGGAAAGAATGCTGACTCTTTTCAAAGTAGAGGACCTGAATGGTAAAGAAATTTTCCTGATCTTCAAAGTAGGCTTTATTCCCCCCTGAGCTGACAATTTGGTAATATAGGCAAGAAAGCATCATGTATTTTCAATGCAGTTTGTGTTTTGGAAATGGCCTCTGGGCCATGTAGAGCAGGGGCATAGTCCCCAAGTAGAGCATGGCCCAGGATGAACTTTAGGTTACAGTGGAGACCTAGTATTTTTTTTTTTTTTTAACATACCAGTACTGTGGGATGGCTGCCAAGGAGAGATGCTGGCTTGGGTTGGATTGTTCCCCAGACTGTGAGCAGCCCAGCTGGAGGAGCAAAATTGGAACTCCAGAGACCTTATCACTGGTTGGAGATGTTGGACTTGGAGCTATGGGATTTTATGTTTTCCCTGTTTGTCTTAAATCTTGTATTGGATTGATCTTTCCTTGTAATATCATAAAGAATATATCAGGTGAACTTTGGAGAGGTATTCCTAATCCTTCTAGATATAGATTGATTTCTGGGCACCTTGCATATGGCATCACTAAAGTTGAAACACAATATCATGAAAAGGGCATCTGAGTCCTAGGCCTTACACCCCAGCTTCTACTTCCATATCTGTGTATTTGTGACATTTATGTTTCTCTCTCTCTCTCTCTCCTTGAATTGTAAAATTGGGGTGGGGACATGATGTTTTTCCAAAAGTCTATAAGATTCTTCATCATGTCCTTGTTATAAAGGACATCCTGGATTTCACAAAGGTCTGAAACACTCAGACCAGACTGGCCAGCCCTTCAGGGAGTTCTTGTCTGCAGGTAAATTAGTATTTGGCCCTAGGTAAGTCGATACTTACCCTAACACATGCAGACTGAGTTCTGATTATGCATGCCTCTATGAAAAAATGCCATAGCATCTTCTAATCTACTCACATACTTTACTGTCATAACATGCTTCTGCCATTGGGATGATCTCCCATAGTTTGACTGTGTTAAGTAGATTTCATCACTATGATGAAATAGTTTTATTTTAATCTTTTCTTTAAAATCTTAAAAATCTTTTCTTTAAAAAAAATCTTAGAAAGAGATACCACCAGTGAAGATACTCAACAGTGGACACTGCAAGCCTTAAAATTGGCCAGCCAGGCCAAGTGAGCCAACAAGTGCAATAGTGGCTCGTCTGTCATGGTGGAAACCAACTGCCCTTCAATTGGACTGGAGGCCCGCTCCATGGGGGGAGGGGAATATATCCCTGATACTGAAAACTTAAAACAGGGGTAGTCATGAGCCCTAGGGGTATGACATTTGCTGATGTCTGGATAAGTGTATAAAGTCTGCTTATCAATCCGCCCAGTAAGAACTTCTTTTAATATTGACACCCTTATATTAACGCTACTCTCACTTTGGGTAGAGAATCTTCTCTTTTCAGATGGCAGTGATGTTGGGATGACTCAGAAGGTATCATAGTGCTAGAAAGAAGTGACTGCAGTAATGAGTAACATCTCGATTATACCTTCCAAGGCTCAGGGTCTAATGCGGAAGAAGTAGCAGAAAGAATGTAAGAGCCAAAGGAAGGGTAGGACTCCTTACAATGTGCTCCCTCCAGACATAAAATGGCCTCGATATCCATGACCTAATAGTGCCTGACACTACCAACACAAGACCATTATAAGAGGAGGAAAAGATCATGACATCAAAATAAAAGAGATACTGATTGAGATGGGGAGGGGATATGATGGAGAATGGAATTTCAAAGGGGAAAGTGGGGGAGGGAGGGTATTACCATGGGATATTTTTTATAATCATGGAAAATGTCAATAAAAATTAAGAAAAAAAAAGAAAACTGAGACAAAAAATTCTTTATTAAAAAACCGATGTAACGCCCTCCTAACCACTCTTCTTTGTCCCTCTCCCTTGCCCCCTCCACTGAACTCCTTTTCCTCTATCCTACCATTCCCTCGTCGATATTGATGTCTTTTTTTTTTTCTTTTCCCTCCTTCATCATCCATGGCAACCTGCTGATGAGCCCAACATTATGTAGGTCCTGTGTAGGTAGCAGACAGCCATAGTAGGTCATGAATACAGTGACTGCTCTGTGTCTGGGACAGTGTTCCAAAGCACTCCTCCTCATCCTTTGGCTTTTACATTCTTTCTACCTCTTCCTCTATAGTTCCTAAGCCACTGAAGGGGGTAATGGAGATGTTATTAAACAGTGAACATTCAACTTTCACCTCTTCTCAGCACTTTGATGAGTTCTGAGTCTCCTAGAAGTCACTTCCATCTGAAAAGAGAAACTTGTGAAGCAAAAATGAGAGCAGCAGTAATATACATGCATAGACATAAGCAATTAGAGGACACTTTGGTGGGCATAGTGTATCCCTGTAGCCAAACAACAGTAATAACTTTCCCCTTACAGCTTGTGACCTTCCCAGCCATGGGCTTTTGACTAGGTTTTCAGTATCAGACATGAATTCTCTCCTGTGGAGCAGGATTCAAATCCAATTAGAGGCAGTTGGTTACCCCTATTAGCAGACATGCCACTATTGCACTAGTGGGCTCAACTTGCTATGTGGCCAGTGTACAGCCTGCAGAGTCCACTACCATTAAATCTGCCAATAGCTTTTCTTTCCTAGAAGGCTGCATAGCACTTTCCAGCTCTATGACCACTAGTTGGCAGGGAGAAGGCTTGCAGCTCAACTTGTAACTTGATTTCTGTGTTCCACAACTGAAACATGTGGCATCTTCAGCAATAGGATCTTATCATCTGGTTCTGTTGGGAAGCCAAGAGCCTTGCCAAAAGCCTGTGGTGTTTTGGGGGCCTCCAGGGCCTCCCTGACCAACATATCACTGGTAGGTAACTCTACCCTGGCACTGAAATTTTTCTGTAACAAAATATGGCTTCTGGACATAGCATTCATACTTCCACAGGGTACTTCTGCCCAGGCTCTCTCCTTTCTCCTCTCTCCTTTCTCTCTCCATGTATATGTATATGTATATGTATATGTATATGTAGATGTAGATGTAGATGTAGATAGATATAGATATAGATATAGATATAGATATAGTTATAGATATAGATATAGATATAGATATAGATATAGATATAGATATAGATATAGATATAGATATAGATATAGATATAGATATAGATATAGATATATAGATATGTATATGACAAAATTCTTAAAGGGAGGAAAGGTTTATTTTAGCTCACAGTTCAGAAGCCTTTGTCCATGGCTGTGTGTTTTGCTCTGTTTCTGGACCTTGAGCATCATGATAGAGAGGAGGTGGTTGGATAAGAGCTACTTAACTCTCGTGGTGTCCAGGAAGCATATGTAGAGGTATAGAGGAGCCCAAGACAAGATATAACCTCTAAGAACACATTTCCAGCAATCTCCTTCCTCCAACTAGACCTGACCTCCTACCTTTGACTACCTTCCAGTAATGCCATCAAGTTATGAATCTATCAGTGGGTCAGTCCGTTCACTATGCCACAGCCCTCACTATCCAATTGCCTTTCAAATTGAATCTACCAGTTGGGGCCCAAGTCTTCAACACGTGAGTCTTTTGGGAGACAGTTCATATCCAAACCATAGCACCCACCAAAGCTTTCAGGTCCTTTATGACACTGTAATAGGATCCAAATTGTACCAACACCTTAATTGGGAGATGACAATGCAGGCAAAATGGTAGCTTCTAGAGTAGGTAGGGCAGGGGAGCACAGAGGACAGTGTTTAAAGAAGATAGCATTCTTCTATAAATATCTCCTATACAAGTACCTCTTATACAAGGGACACTGGCATAGAGCCCAGTAGATGCACATATTAGAAGTTCCTAGTCTCAGACCAATCAAAGGAGCTTCTAGGGTTTCCAGTGACACTTAACCCCATAGGATGGCATATCCTCAGCAACTTTCATCCATTCAGAACCTTTGGTCTGTCATTGGACAGAGGACTGAGGACCTTAGTGAGCCACCTGCATCCTGGGCAAGTCTTTTTGATGTGTCACCTTGACTAGATTACAACCTCCAATTATCCTTTAAAATACTAATCCCAGTAATGCTATGAATATATTTTGTAGATGTGAATAAAGTCTATAATTAGGTGACTTTAAATTGAGGAAATTATTTTGGATAGGCCTGATTCAAATAGTCAAAAAGCTCTGATGAAAAGGCAGAGGCTTTCTCAAGAGAAGTGCTTGCCCCTGTGGAGTGTAATTTCAGCCCATGCCTAAGAGCTTGGGCTTGCTCTTCCTGTCAGTCTACACTGTGCATTTCACACTGGTTTACCTAGACCTCACTATCACATAGGCCAATTTAGTGCCTATATAAATCTCATAACATATATCCCTTACTAGTTCAGTTTTCTTATTGAATCCTGACATATGTATTTTAGTACCAGCTGTGGGGTAGAGTACTTGCATTGGGCTTGAGGACCAGAGGACAGAGCAGAAGATAGTTTAGTGGTCTCCCAAAAGATGTCCACAGTATATTTCCTGAGGCCTGTGACTATGTTCCCTTACTTGGCAATGGAGTATTAATATTGCCTATGGCAAGGCTGCACTGATCAGCTAATCTTAAAATATAGAGATTTTCCTGGATTCTTCCAGTGAGCACATCATAAGGGCCCTTGAAAGTAGAAGAAAAGGCTGTGGAGATGGTTCAGTAGTAAGGTTTAGCACCTGAGTTCAGATCCCCAGAATCCATGGAAAACCAGAAGCTGTAGTGGGCTTCTGTAATCCCAGTACATCAATAGTGGATAGGTGGCAGAGATAGGAGAAATTCCTTGAAGCTTGTGGACCAGCTAGCCTGGCAAATGCACTGGTGAACAAGATCAAGGAGACTCAACAAGGTATAAGATGAGGACTGACCACAGAACATTGCCCACTGACCTCCAGACTCTATGGTATGCTTGTGCCCATACATGAACACACACACACACACACACACACACACACACACACACGCACACATACACACACACACACACACACACACACCATACAAATACAACAAAACATTTAAAAAAATTTTATTTTATTTATTTATTTATGAGAAAGAGAAAATGATACATAGATAGACAGGCAGGCAGACAGAATAGGTGAGCCAGGGCCTCTAGCCACTGCAAATGAACTCCAGATGATGTGCCACCTTGTGCATTTGTCTTATGTGGGTACTGGGGAATCAAACCTGGGTCCTTTGGCTTAGCAGGCAAGTGCCTTATCTGCTAAGCCATCTCTCCAGCTCCAAAACATTACTTAAGTGGAAGAAAGAGGCAGAGATGGAGAAGCAGAGTGTGTGATGTGGTCAAATGTTGCTATCTTTGCAGAGGTAAGAACCAAGGAGAGAGAATTGCCAGCAGCTGCCACCTTGATCTTAGCCCAGTAAGATGCATTGTGAACTTTTCTTCTCTAGAGCTGTAAGACAATAAATCTGTGTTATTAAGAGCTACAGAATTTATGGTAAGTTGCTGGAGCACCATGGGAAATGAGGACAATCTTCATCCCATGGCTCCCAGTGGTGGATATTAAACTACTCACATCACATAAGGACAGGGTATTTATTCCTTCCCTGTTGCCCCATAGGTCAGCAGCTGTCCTTCAACATCATTTTCCTCCCTGCCCAGCAGGTTCCTTCCCAGGGCTGTGAGTCCTTTACCCCTTGACCCTGCCCTGACCCAGCAGCCTAGATAAATCTAGAACGATTCAGAGTCTACAGACTGGCCAAGAGATGACACATTCTTATTCTCCATACCAGATGTTTTGCTTGGTTACAGGCCACTGACACCCAGGAGACATTTAAGAGAGATTATACAATGTTGCCTTTTTATGCCCCCTTTTTTGGTACAGTGCTTTATTCTCTCAAGTTTATGAGGCCACAGGGATATCTGAGCTTCATAATATCACATGATTATTTTATCCATTGGCTACCTGAAGGAAATGTTTCCTTTGATTCACTCACTTCTTTCAGATGACTGCATCAGGCACATGTTTATAGTACATTCTGGAAGAAGTCTTCTCTTTTCACATCCAGTCCTAACCAACAACAACAGCAAACATACAGTCACAGGGTAGATGGAGGTGAAACAGGAAAAAGACAATTGTAATTTCTTCCTTCCCTTCTTCCTGTTTCCTTCCTCTCTCACTCTCTTGCTTTCTCCCTCTCTCCCTCTCTCCCTCCCTTCTCTCCTTCCACAAATATTGAAAAAACTACAACATCGGTGGAACTCGCTATTGGTGTTAAGTTTCCCAGGGTGATGGTAATACAGTAGCACACAGCAGGCCTTAAGGTGACATTAACAAATTCTCTCACAGCTCAGGTCCAACATCAAGGTGTCAGCAGAGCTCTGGTCCTTCTGAGACTGTGTCGAGCCCTCCTTGCCTTTTCCTAGCTTCTGGTAGTGGTAGGCAGTCCTTGGCTTACAGCTCTACCACTCTAGTCTCTACTTCAGTTATCCATTTTCTGTTTGTTGGCATTTCTCTTTTTTAATTTTTATTTATTTTTTAAAGATTTATTTTTATTTATTTATCTATTAGAGACAGAGAGAGGGAGGGAGAGAGGGAGGGAGAGAGAGAGAGAGAGAAAATGGGCATGCCAGGTCCCTAGCCACTGCAAATGAACCCCAGATGCATGTGCCACCATGTGCTTTTACCTGGCTTACATGAGACCTGGAGAATCGAACCTGGGCCCTTGAGCTTCACAGGCAAGCGCCTTAACCGCTACGCCATCTCTCCAGCCCTGTTTGTATGCATTTCTTTACAGTGCTCTCACTCTGTGCATGTCTATGTGCAGATCTTTCTATTCTTGCAAAGCCACCAGCCATATTGCCTAAGGGGTAGGTATAGTCTTGTCTGGTATGAGCGCATAGTATGTGCAACAACCATGCAATGGCTTCCCAATGCAGACTGTCTGGTTTAAGAGACCAGATGTAAAAAGAATTAGACAGCTTCCAGGCTAAGTAAGGAGGTAGCAGGCCCAAACTTTGGTGGCTAGTTGGGTGAGGAAGCAAGAGAGAAGAAAAAAGAGCAATCAAGTTTCCAGCTTTGGCAGCTGGGCAGGAGCTAAACTCAGAGGCAGTTTCCCACTTCCCTATTCATGTGTGTGTTGAACACGTGACCCAGGCTATCTCATTTAATGATGCCAAACACGTGGTACACATTAACTCATTTAACTCACATTTATTTCCTAGTGGTAAATATAAGAATAATGGGTCTCACAATCAGTGGTATCTTATATTTGCTAAAATACAAAGCCATCCGGGTTTGCAGATGATGAAGCTGAATTTCATGATGATTTGTTACATAGTTTGTCTCATTTAATCCTCATTACACAGGTCATCTCGTTTAATCCCCCAGCAACCCTGTGAGGTGTTTTTATTATCCGTTTTCCACAGATAAGGAACCATCCTGGGCAGAGTAATCATGGTGACAGTTGTGATCTATTGAGCTTCAGGCACTGGGCAATGAGCTTTATGGTTAAACCTCCCCGTTTCCAGGCGGGATACTTGTCCATCCCATTAGAGAGGTGAAGAAAGGAACCTACAGCATCCATTTTGGATCTCTCTCTTTAAAAAAATTTTGTTTATTTTTATTTATTTATTTATTTATTTATTTATTTATTTATTTATTTATTAGCGATAGATAGAGCAAGAAAGAGGCAGAGAGAGAGAGAGAGAGAGAGAGAGAGAGAGAATGGGTGCACCAGGGCCTCCAGCCACTGTAAAGGAACTCCAGATGCATGTGCCACCTTGTACATCTAGCTTACATGGGTCCTGGGGAATTGAGCCTCTAACCAGGGTCCCTAGACTTCACAGGCAAGCACTTAGCTGCTAATCCATCTCTCCAGCCCTTAAAAAATATTTTTATTTTATTTATTTGCGGAGACACACACACACACACACACACACACAGAGAGAGAGAGAGAGAGAGAGGAGACATAGAGAGAATAAACATGTCTCCAGCTGCTGCAAATGAACTCCAGATGCATGTGCCCCTATGTGCATCTGGCTTTACATTTAGGTAATTGAACCAGGGTTGTTAGGCTTTGCAGGCAAGTACGTTAACTGCTGAGCCATCTCTCCAGCTCATGTTTCGGTCTCTTGGCTGACTCACAGACAGGACCAAGAACAATCTCCTTGGCCTGGTAGACCACTCTGGAAGCTGCCTGCACCTCTGCCCATGGGCTTGTTGCCTGGTCTTTGCTCTGTTCCAGCCACTTGGAAGTATCTGTGTTCATGGAAACACCTGCCTGGGTTGGACCAAGGAGGACAAGAGTGAGATCCCTGGGACATCCAATAATGAGGCAATTTCTCAGCATCCTGTCATTGCAGTCATCCTCTGAGGCTGATTATCTGCTTGCCTTCCCTGGTCCCTATTGCCACATGACTTCTTCACACTTTCATGCATATTTCTTTGCCCAGGAGTGTCTTCTTTTCCCAATTGTGGTTTGATTCATGACCCTTCATGGTCAGGTCAGATATTGGCTCTTCCAGGAAACTTTCCTGATTGCCTACTATCCCTTATGCTGGCTAGGATAGACGACCCCCCTTTGAACCCCTATAATGCCATTTTGTACACCTCTACCTGCCACTGTACTTCCTCAAAGATGGCTACCTGTTTCCACATCTGCTCCCCCTCTAGACTGTGATCCTTTTAAAACTTATTTACTTATTTATTTGAGAGGCAGAGACAGATGAAAGAGAGACACAGAGAGAGAATGGATGCTCCAGAGTCTCCTAGCCACATGCGCCACCTTGTGCATCTGGCTTTATGTGGATAATGGGGAATCAAACCTGGGTCCTTTGGCTTTGCCAGCAAGTGCCTTAACCACTAAGCCATCTCCCCAGCCCCTAGACTGTGATCCTCTTGAAGGCAGTTTTATCTATTTTTCTCCTTATTTATCACAGTGCCTGATATACAGTGGGTGATTATTTTTTGTTACATAGCTAAATAACTTTTATAGGTTGAATTGTATCTGTGTCAAGTTTGGGTTGGAGCCTTAACTCTCAGCATCTCCACATGTAAAAATATTTGGAGACAGGGCCTATAACGAGTGAATTAAAGGTCACTAGGGTAGGTCCTGGCCTAATAATAAATAATAATAATAATAAATATAAATAATAAAAATAATAAATATATATAATATATTATTAGTAAATATAAGTGATAAAATAATAATAAATAATAATAAAAATAACATCAATGTCCTTATAAGAGAGATTAGAATAGAGACACATGCAGAGAAGTGGCCATATGAAGACAAAGAGATAAGATGGCTGTGTACAAGCCAAGTTCAGAGTTATTGAAAGAAATTAACCCCAGTGACATGTTGATCTTGGGATTTTATGCTTCTAAAACTATGAGATAAATTTCTGTTGCTTATGTCATACAGGCTGTTGAATTTTGTTGCAGCAACTCTAGCAAACTCATATACTTACCAAAGAACCAACTAACAGGTCTCCAGTGCTGTGTACAGACTTTGGTTGTTTTCAATTCTGACCAGTGTGTCTTTTCTTCTCAAGCAACTATTAACTTTAGAGGAAAAAAGCATCAATTACTATCTTTCCCATGAAGAACTCAGCCCCTGGCTGTTCACAGAGCTATTACTCAGTAAATGTTTCGATTTTTGTGTTAATTGGAAGTAGGGATGTATCAGACCCATTAAAGGAAAACCAAACCCAACTACAGAAGCTGGCACCTGCTTGTCTCAGGAAGTCTTGATCTTGAATCTGCCTGAAATCTCACCTGTCCACAACAAGTAGGTTAAGAAAGGGAGCTAAAGAGTCTTAGACCCTGGGCTTAACACTCACTATGGCCGGGAAGTCAAAAATATACCTATCATGAGGTGAAAATATTATGCCCTAGAACTTCATTGTTGAAGGGTTAGAGAGATGGCTACATGGTTAAAGTGTTTGCTGTGCAAGCAATGTAGATCTGAGTTGGGATTCCTAGCACCCGTGTAAAAAGCAGGGTACAGCAGTGCCCACCCATAACTACAGCATTGGGGAGATGGAGGAAGGAGGATCACTAGACTTGTTGACTACCTGATCTTGCTGAATTGATAAGCTCCAGGTTTGGTGGGAAACTCCATCTCAAAAAGTAAGGTAGAGAGTGATTGTGGACCTATGACCTCCACACATGCATTCACATATGCACATGTACCCCCATACAAATGCACACCATACACATACATAAAAAAGAGAGCATGTGTGTGTTTGCCTGTCATTTATTTATTTAGAAATATGTACCAAGTGCCTGAATCGTGTCCTGCTTTTCTAGGCACTAGAATTGCATTGGTGAAGGAGGTAGACCAGATGTCTTCAGGCTTCCTCCTGAAGCTTCTACTCTAGTGTGGTCAAGAGCTTGACCATCATGACATCCTGATAAAAAGCACAACTCACACTTTCATGGAACTTCATAGCTTGCATAATGTGTCAATGCTCATTAGCCCACTCTGTTCTCTCCAAAGCAAGAACTATGATTACCATCTTTCATACATTTTCTCATTTTAACATCTTTGACACCAGGGTTTGTGTTACAATGGGTGATGTATCATAGTTTAATTGGTAGCCTCTGTTTTCTTGAAAATAAATTTTTAAAATGGTGAGTCTTGCAATCAATGTTATCTTGGATTTCATAGTCTGAAATTACCCTTTTCACCAATAATGAAGTTGCAATTCATAGTGACTCAGTGGCCTTTCAAGGTCATATGTTTATATTGTTTTCTATGCAGGCTGGAGCCCTGGAAAAATTAGGGCTATGCACCTCTAGCCAGAGCCTTTTTGGTCATTGCTCTTAGGAGAGCAGCTTGCTAGGATTATTTTCATACAGGGAAAGGAAGTTCTGACCAGTCCCAGGATGAGTTTCAGAGGGAACCTGTCCTCTCCACACTCCACCCCACCAGGGGAGCAGCCAGAGAGTGGCTAACCCGAGAGTTAAGCATGACTAGGATCAGAAGAGCCCCTTCTCTCCAGTGCCCAGGGGGCTGTGGTGAGTTCCTTCTTGAGACTGCTCTGAATGATCAGCTGACAGAATACATCTGAGGAAAGAGGAGGCATCTGTGATCAGCTGTCACCCCCCTAAACACTTCTGATGTCTTTTCTGTCTTCATTACCCATGAGGTGTCAACATTCACATGAGGTGATTTACAGTTTGACACACCTACTTTTCCTGTGACAGGAGTTCTGAGACCAGGGGTGGAGGGAGAAGCAAGGCAGGCATCTCTCTGATAATAACAAAGGAGGAAAAGGAGAGAAGACTGTGGCTGGAGGACAAGGGGGGAGCTGGACCTTGGCAATACCTTCCCTTTATTTCATATCTAATCCCTGGAGCTGAGCCCCTAACCCAAAGCCAGGCACATGGCAGTTCAGGAGGGGGGCAGGCATCCAGCAAGCCTGATGTACTCAGATTCCTCAATATCCAGTCTTCACCCCCAAGGGGGAATCTCTTTCCTTTTGTGTGTGTGTGTATTCATGCATGTGTACATGTTTGTATGTGTGGCTCACATGTGTGTGGGGTGCATATACATGTGTGTGTACATGGATGTGGAGACCAGAGGTCAGTATTGAGTGTCTTCTTCATCACCCTCAACTTTAATATTTTTTTTCTTTTCAAATTTTTTTTATTAACAACTTCCATAATTATAAACAATATCCCATGGTAATACCCTCTCTCCCCCACTTTCCCCTTTGAAACTCCATTCTCCATCATATGCCCTCCCCATCTCAATCAGTCTCTCTTTTGCTTTGATATCATCATCTTTTCCTCCTATTATGATGGTCTTCTGTAGGCAGTGTCAGGCACTGTGAGGTTATGGATATCCAGGCCATTTTGTATCTGGGGGGAGCACCCAACTTAAATATTTTTTGAGTCAGGGTCTCTATCATTGAATCTAGGGCTCACTGATTTGGCTAGACAGCTCTCCAGTAAGCCTCGGGATTCTACCTGTTTCCACCACCAGCCCTGGGATTATAGGCATACGGCACTTATTTTTCCATAGGCTCTGAGTATTCAATCTCAGATTCTCCTTCTTTCAGGGCAAGTACTTTCCTCACTGAGACATCTCCCCAGCCCCTCCTCCCTTTACCTGAACCCTCTGTCTGGTTAGAAGAAGCACATGGGAGCGGATTTGCTACTTTTTCTACAGATTTTCCATACATGATCTATGCCATCTCTGGAGATCACCTTATCTATATCAATTTCCCCACCTCCACCTTATCTCTATTCCTTCACTGGTTGGCTGTAGAATTCCTCTAGGATTCCCCAACTCCTCAGCCTGATATTCAACTCCCTTTACAATCTAGCCCAGTTTCTATCTTCAAGTATAATAAATGGCCTTTGTTAATTTAACTCCAGTACTCCAGCGGAACACAGCTTTTGTCTGGGCCAAAGATGCATCATGAGCTCTCCCTGCTTTCACTGCACACTGCTGCCCAAAGTGCTCTCCCTGTATCCTTCAAGACTCAAGTCCAACCTCCTCTTCAAAGCCCCCTTCTGTAGCTTAACCACGATGAGGCAATGAGGTGAGCTGCTTCATGAGACCCACAGGAGAATAGCTCCATTCACGTTGCTGACCGCTATCTTGATGCCTGATGCCAGTTCTGGTGATGTGGCTCAATTTCTGTTTTTTTCAGTGGGCTTACATAGAGCCCTGTCCTACCAATCCTCATTCTTGGACTGTATCATCGTCTCCAAACATGAGCTTTCTGGGGCCACTCCCCTATGCCTTTTTGGAACTCCTCCAGGGCTAGAGACAGCTGTGTCCCACTGGAATTTACTTGTCATTAGACCAAGTCTCCACGGTCACTGTTTTTATTTAGGCCAGTTTCCTCAACACCTAGCCCGCTCCAGGGGCATAAAGATGAAGCAGCTCCTATCTACCTCTTTTTTTTCCTTCCCCATCTACTTCTTAGAGACCCGCTCTGCTCTACCAGCTCCCGAGAGCCCATGAGGACTTCTAAGTATGGTAGTGAGGGCTCCGCACAGTCACTCTCTTGAATCCCAAGACAGGATGATAAGAAAGTCCTCTCATATATCTGTGAATTATTTACCTCAATGTTGACATTTTGAGGATGTCCTTGCTGAACTGTCACTTAAATAAATGTCTCCTTTTTACATTGACTCACCCTACCTTTACTTCTATCTGACTTTTTCTTTATTGGGGATTCTTTTTCCTTTTGAACTCCAGTCATGGGAAATTTAATTTAGTATTTAATGCTGCTGAGTCAGATGGGATAGTTATCTAGGGGAGAAATTGTGGCTAGTTCATGTCTGGTCTCTAGTGTCTAGCACAGTGATGGTTAGAGTTGATAAAGAGAAAATAGCTGAGTTGGATTGTGAAATGGAGCTTAAGAAACATTTCTTGAGCCTATAATGTGTGCAAAGCACTGTGTTAAGTATGCTAGGTCCCAGAAAGAAAATAAAACCCAACAGGGATTCTGTCCTTCAGCAAACTGGGCCAGACAAAGACAATAACTTGTTTCTAGTTAATTGCAACTGGGAGCCATATGGGCAGAAGCTCCATTCTAAATGAAGGGGTATATTGACTGGTGATCTAGAGGTGGTGCTTTCAGAAGAGCAAGGCCTTCCTAGTGATTCACTATGGGCATAGGAGGGTGTTTTTGGGGTCCAGAAGCTCCCTGCTTCTATCTTGCTCATTAGTATTGTGGCTGTGAGGACTGCGTAAGGGAAAGACCAAGAGTTCTGGGCCTGGAGGATTCTTGCTCCTGTAGATTCTAGAAGGACTCAGCTCAGCCCTTCCTTTTCCCTCTGGTGGCTAGCAAAGTCTCCAGTGGGCCATGACAACCTGCCAGTGGCTGCTTGAACGGCAGCAGGCAGCCTTGTCAGCCATTATCTTGCTGGAGTAATCCTCGAACCCGCGCAGCCTCTGTATTTGATCTGCCTGAGACTGCAGGAAATAGTCAAATGCTTTTGGCTAATATCGCATGCACGCATAATTAGATGGCAGCAGTTACCATCTGGGTTCCCAGCGCTTGTTCCAACATCGAGGCCCTGGGCAAGGAGCTGGTGGGAGCAAGGCAGGGCAGCCTCCCCCAGCTTGCCTGTCCCCTTGTCAGCCTCCCAGAGAGCAGATTGGAAGCCTGGAGCCTGGGAGCACAGCCCCGTGGAAGGCCAATGATGCTCAATGAGGAGTGACAACAGGCAGGTGGCAGAGGGAATTGAGCCGTGCTGGTGTCTCTGCCAGCTCATGGATTGGCATGCCATTGCAGGCTGGGTGGGTTGCCATGAGCATGGAGGAAAGGCTCCCAGGCAGCCCTTGTTTCAGAGAGAAAGCCAAGATTACATTCGAGGGTTCTCAGAGCAGTGACAGGGGCTGATGAGATGCCATCTGCCCCGCCCCTGGCACTGGGTTCTTCCACCTCCTGACTGTTGGAGCTCCTGGCGGGTGCCAATGACACAGGCATATGCTTGGCCAGGTTTGGCTGACATTTTCCCAAGGCTGGTGTTCATACATTTTGGCTGGGACAGGGAGGCAGGGACATAGGGAATCGAGGCGCCCTGGGGGGGGGGGGTCTTCAGGTGTAAGTATGGACCCCAAGGCCTCTGGGCTTCTGTTATTTCTTGCCCGTTGATTTGAGGAGAGGCCCAGCTGGTCACAGCAGTCCTGGGCAGCACTGGCTGCATGCTGGGCTTGCAGCTCCATCGACCAGTAACTCAGGTGCACATCCAGCAGCCGCTGGCCCAGGATGCTGAGGCAGCACCAGCACAAAGCTCATCCCTCCCCGGGGCTTTGGAGTGGGGAGCAGGTAGGTTCGGGCTTGAACGCCAGCTCTGCACTTCCAGCAGAATGACTTAGATCAAGTTATTTAACCACTCTGTTCCCCCCCACTTTTTTTTGCATTTGTGTATGTGTGCACATAATGTGCATGTGTATATACATGCTCATATGTGTGTTGGGCACATGTTTATACGTGCCTGTGTGGGGGCCGGAGGTTGACATCAAGTATCTTTCTCCATTACTTTCCACCTTACTTTTTTGAACCCAGAGCTCTTGATTCAGTTAGACTAGCTAGACAGTAAACCCCAAGGATCCACCAGGCTCGGCCTCACAGGCTCTGGGATGAAAAGTCTGTCCTCCACCATGCTGGGCTTTTGTGTGCATGCTGGGATCTGAATTCAGGTTCTGATGCTTGCATAGCAAGTACTTTAGTCATTCATTGAGCCATCTCTCCAGCCCCTCTGTTACCGCTTTAGCAACGTGGACTTGTAAAAGGGACAGGCCCCAAGAAGGCACTCATAAAATGGCATTTTGGTTTCCCTTCCTTCAATGTGAAGTTGAGTGTATTAAAGAGTCTACATTTTCTTCTTTGTTTCTTTCTTTTTTATTTTATTTTATTTTTTTGAGGTAGGGTCACAGTCTAACCCAGACTGAGTGGAATTTACTATTTAGTCTCAAGGTGGCCTTGAACTCATGGCAATTCACCTATCTCTGCCTTCCCAGTGCTGGAATTAAAGGTGTGCACCACTGAGGTGGTTTGATTCAGGTGTCCCCATAAACTTAGGTGTTCTGAATGCTAGATTCCCAGCTGATGGAGATTTGGGAATTAACACCTTCTGGAGGCAGTGTATTGTTAGGGGTGGTCTTATGGGTATTATAGACAGTGTCCAGCACACTCTCCTGTTGCTATTGTCCACTTGATATTGGCCATGGGGTGATGTCGATCTCCTGCTCTTGCCATCGTTTTCCTCTGCCATCATAGAGCTTCTCCTCAAGTCTGTAAGCCAAATAAACCCTTTTCCCTCCAAAACTTCTCTTGGTCAGGTGATTTCTGCCAGCAATGTGTAACTTACTGCAACAGCCACCAAGCCCACCTTCATTTTTTGTACTTTCTGTGTTTTCTCTTTTCTGATTGGCAAAAGGGTAAGATGGAGAAGGAGCTGGCAAAGACTATTTGTGTTTCTGGGGGCCTTTACGTCCAGATGTTGGGCATCAGGAGACAACATGGGGTCCATTTTGGCCAAAGAACTTCTCTAAATTCACAGTGGCATCTATTTGTTCTAAGGCAGGACCTGTCTCATAGCACCATAGATGTTGTTTGTCATGGTGCCCGACACTTGGTTACTGAGTTGCTCTGTACCCTCAGTCTCTGGTATAATTCCTGGAAAATGGCAAACTTTTGTGAAATGTTTGTGGCATGTCTGAGGGAGTGGTCTAACACAAGTAATGTCAGCATTAACCTGTGCTGGCCAATAGGGGCAGGTCAAGAGGAAGTGAGAAGAGACCAAGTTAAGGATGGAAGGTAACTAAGAAATTTTGGAACCCAGTACGATATAATAGGAGGAACAAGAATTTTGGACTTAGCTGGTTAGCTGCAAGAGAGTGATCCTAGGGGAAACTAAGCACTCTGAACCTCAGTTTTCTCATTCTAAGATTATTATGTTTTTAAGGGTAGTTTATAAATTTTTATTTATTTTCAAGCAGAGTGAGAGGTAGAGAAAAGAGAGACACAGAGAGAATGAGCATGCCGGAGTCTCCAGCTGTGGTAAACAAACTCCAGATGCATGCACCCCTTTGTGCATCTGGCTTTATGCGGGTACTGGGAAATCAAACCTAGTTTGTTAGGCATTGCAGGCAAGTGCCTTAACCACTGAGCAAGCTCTCCAGCCCTAAGATTGTTTTTTGCATATGTGTATATTTGCTTATACATATGTGAATGGGCACACTTATGTGCATGTGGTTGGAAGCCAGAGCTTGGTGTGGTGTGTCTTCCTTAGTCATTCTCCACCTTATTTTAAGACAGGGTCTCTAGCTAAATCCAGAGGTCATGAATGTGGCTAGACTAGTTAGCTAGCATGTCTGGGGAATCTCAGTGCTGTAATTTCAGATATGTGCCACCACATACAGCTTTTACATGGGTTCTGGGGATCTGAACTAAGGTCCTCATGCTTGCATGGCAATAAGCATTTACCAGTGAACCATCACTCCAGTCTTCTAAGATGGTTTTAATGCCCATCTCATTGGGTTATTTTGAGGACTATGAAAGAAAGCATGCAAGATTGGCCATGGAGAGATAAAGTAGTGGTTATGATGGTACATTTAGATGTGAACCAGGGTACAAGCCTGTAATCTCAGTACTCAGGAGGCAGAGGCAGGAAAATTGAAAGTTTGAGGTCAGCCTGATTACAAAGTCCAAGACCAACATAAGCTAAATAAACCTTGCTTCAAAAAAAAAGAAAAGAAAAGAAAAACAAACAAGCAAGCAAGCAAACAAACAAAAACAATGGCCAGGAGTATTGCTGGGTGGTAGGGCATATGCATGAGGGTCTAGGTTCAGTCGCCAGCACCACAGGCAATAAGAAAAAAGTACCAGGAAAGAACAGGGACCCTCAACCTTCAGACAGCTACTAAACTTGACCAGAACTCCAATTCTGGGAGGTTCTGACATAGTACCCTGCCCAGGACTCTCTGAGCTCTTAGAGCCTGTGTGTATCTTTCCTTCCCAAGTTTCTTGCTACTATCTGAGACCATCTGGTATTTGTCTGGTTTTGTAAATTTATTGAAGATTTAGGGGTGTCATGATTGAAGAGATGGTTGGTTTGGTTCAGTTGGTAAGAAACACAATCTCTGGTTCTAATCCTTGCTTCATGAAGAAAAAATAGTTCTGTTCCCTTCTAGGACTCCTGGGAAAGTCATCTTTATGGGAACTCTTGGAATGCACATCCTGAAGAGTTCTGGGCAGCCAAGAGCTTCCTATCTGGTTCCTGCATGATGTCTGACTCAGCAATATGGCTAGCTCCCAGTGAGGGCTGCTGAATCCTCCCATCCTAGGGCCCAAAGGGACTTGAGATGATGACCTCAGCTTGATTGGTGTTGCCGTACAGCAGTAGGGTGCACTCAGAGTGGTCAGTACATGGACTCAGGGTGTCTGCATGCTGGACACGGATGGACCATCTGGCCAGGGAAAGACCCTGCCAGAAAACTAGAGTTCTGGGGAATAGTGTCCAGACTATTGGACATTAGCTGGGAGCTGGCAAGAGGTAGGTGGGTATGTATTAGGGCTCTAGCCAAGCAAGGCAGAGCTTCATTGCCAAAGAGCCCTAGAAAGATAAGCCAGAATGGAGGCTGAAGGCCAAGTCTTCAAGTGGACTAGGCCCACTTGAACCAGAGAAACAGCTCTTTGCTTTTGCATGTGTATATTTCCTGTGGTTGTGTGAGGCTATGAGACACGTGCTGACATGTGTATGGTGTGAGGCTACAAGGTCATAGCGTCCCTTACAAAAGACACTTGGTAGCCATTTCCTATCTTAATTACCTAGCCAAGAGGTGTGGGCTGGGGTAGATACAACCCAGAATGCAGGCTAACACAGCATGGCGTTAACCCTATCTCACTTACTTGGCTCTGGACCTCTGGAGTCATGGTAGGTCTGGGGTGAGGTGATCTTGGTGAGGAAGGTCAGCCTGGGGGCTGTAATGGTAGAGAAGCAGCTTGTGAAGATCCAAGGTGACTTTGAGCTGTCTACATAGGTCTCAAGCCCAACCATCTGATTGGTATGAATCTATGTTTCCCCTTGTTTCTTGGGAGAATTTAGTCAAATTTTGTGTAAACATTCCACTTTGATCTCAGCTATTCTGTGGAAAGAAAGGAAATAGCCCCTGCTCATCCTGGGAACTTCCAGGTGAAAACACCCTGAACCCCAAGACATTTCCAATGATGAGAACACTCTAGTGGACCATGAGCCCTGTTCCCCTCACACCTGAGAGCTTTATTCCATTGCAAACTGGAGGGCAGTGTTATTCTAGGAAGAAAGGTGGCCATTTATTTTATTTTTTTCTTTATTAGATTTAAAATATTTTATTGATTTATTTAAGAGGGAGGGAGGGAGGGAGGGAGGGAGGGAGGGAGAGAGAGAGAGAGAGAGAGAGAGAGAGAGAGAGAGAGAGAGAGAGAGAAACTGGGCATACCAGGGACTCTAGCCACTGCAAATGAACTCTAGACACATGCATTACCCTATACATCCACCTTTATGTGGATACTGGGGTATCAAACCTGGGTCCTTTGGCTTTGTTGGAAAGTACCATAACCACTAAGCCATCTCTCCAGCCCTCTTTATTCGATTTTTTAAAAGACAAGTTATTGCTATGTAGTTGGAGTTTGCCTGAAACTCATTACATAGCCCAGGTTGGGCTCAAACCTGCAATTCCCCTGTCTCAGCTTCCCAAGTGTTGAGATTATAGGCTTATACCACTATGCTTATGAAAATGACCATTTGTTGCTTTTTGGTGGCACTGAGGGCACAACATAGGGTCCACTGGCTTCTTGGTCACAATATTTGTTGAGTCTGTAATAGCTCAACTCAATTTCAGACTCACCCCCTCCTGGCCTGAGCCCCTAAAGTTCTGTGCCAGAATGAGGCTCATCTTTGGAAGCTTGGTGGGGTGGGGGAGAGGCAAGTAACAGGTTGTGGTGGAGCAGCGCCAAGGTTGGCAGAGACAGAATCAACCTCCCTCTTCCCCTTGGCCAGCCACCTCCAGTTCCCAGCACCCTGGACGCCTGTGTGAGCTCATTCTGTGCTGGCCCTCAAGGGTCCCAGAAAGGTCCTTCCCTTATCTCTGCTCAGAATGTGCCCCCCGCCCCCCCAGAGGCCCACACCAATCTATCCTGAATTGGCCTTGAGTGTCATGGTGCCTCAGAGAACCCCTATGCAGCATGGAGCCCTTTTCCTCGGAATTCTTCACTAGTCTGCATCCAATTAGGGAGAGCAGGCTGGGTAAGACAAAGGCCCAAACCCCTTGTTAAGTAACATCCCTAATTGATGACAGGGATTGTGTAGCGGTTTGGAAGCCAGCTCAGATTGTGTTTTAAAATCCTCCATTCTCCCGGGCTGTCTGCCAGAACTCTATGGCATGACTTTCTAGGAGAACAAAGGAAGCTTTGAAAATCTTTCTCCCCCTCCTTCCAATGCTTATCTGAAAGGACATCTCCCCCCTCCCCCCACAGCGCACCACACACGTAGTTACCACAATCATAAAAGCCCAGGTGATAAACTGCTTCTTCCACATTCATCAACTTTGAAGGTCTCCCCACCCCCTACCGCATGCATTCCAGCAGTAGCAAAAGACAAGAGGCCATCTCAACGCCCACTCCTTGCCTAGTGAGTCTCCCGGAAGGGAGAGGGAGAGGGCATGGAAACTTTGTTCAGTGATGACTTTTATCTCTGGGTCTCGGACTATTGAAATGTCAAGCCAGGGCTGGATCAGATCTCCTGAGAGCTGCTGCTATCTTCTCAAGGGAGGGCGCTGGGTGGGAGGGGGTACTGGTAGTGGGCAGGAGGAGGGCCCACAAACGTTGAACACCTCTTAAATTCTTGAAGGTAGAATTGGGCCTTTTCTATAGAAGAAAGCAGAGGCACTGGCTGGGGCTGGGGCACCCAGGGCTTGCTGCGACCTTGAGAAGTTATCTCCAGCAGGGAGATGGCTGAGCCATTTCATGTTTCAGAGGAAGATCTGTTTGCTTTAAGCCCCCTATCCATGTATGGTAGAGGAGGAGGCTAGTTAGGCCTGGGGTTTGAATGAGGTTCTTCAAGTCAGGTCAAGGTGAAGCCTTTCTTCATGATCAGTAGGCCTTTAAAGGACTTCAACTTTGCTGGCACTTTGCCCTTGGGTGCATATGCCACCCCTGGCGTAGTGGTGTGAGTCCAGAAAGCCAGGATTATAGAGACAGGTGGCACCGTGTGGTCAGCTTTCATTCAGACACACTAGAGATTTTTCAACTTGGAGAAGATGACATTAGAGCTGTCCATTTTATTATTTTTTTTTAAAGATTTACATAGCACCTTCTATAAAGTAGATAGTGGTTCAAATGTATTATACTTAACACGTGTGTGTGCATGTGTGTATATGTGTGCGCACGCGTGTGTTCATGAATGTAAGGATGGACACATGCCGCAGTGCACATGTGAATGTCAGAGGACAACTTTGGATGTCAATCTTTACTTTCCACCTTATTTTTGGCAGGGACTTTTTGTTCAGCAGGCTTGTTGGCCTATGAACATCTGTCTCTGTCTCCTTTGTCCGGGTAGATGTGCTGGGATTACAGATGCTCTCACTACGGCATCTGGCTTTTTATGTGGATTCTGTGGACCTGAACTCAGGTACGCCCACCTGTATCAGGCACCTTATCCACAGAATCATCTCTCCAGCTCCACACTTAACATATTTTATCCTCACAATAATTCTGTAAAATAATGGAGGGAGTTGAACTGAGAAGTTGACTCATTTGCTGAAGATCACATAGCAATTGACAGGATCATCATTCAAGACCAGGGACATTGGGTCAAAAGTGTGAACTCTTAGCCACTGCTCTATGTTGACTTTCACTCACCTATGTGTTGAAGGAGGAATAGGAGTTTCTTGGGATAGATGACAAGAAGGAGAGAGTGTAAACCAATAGAAATTAGCAAGGAGGTACCTTAAAGCACTGAAAATATAACTACCATATGATCTGATAATACCACTCCTGGGTATACATCCAAATAATTCCAAGCTAGCATAATTTTATATGGGTACTTTTATATCCATGTTTATTGCTGCACTATGCACAATAGGAACCAGTCTAGATGCCCATCAACAGATGAATGGATAAAAAAATGAGGTAAATGTATACAACGGAACTGTAAGCAGATATAAAGAAAAATGAACTCATAGCATGTGCAAGAAAGTGGATATAACTAGAGATTGTTATGTTAAAGAAAATAAGCCAGACTCAGGCAAAAAATACATGGTTTCCTCTTACATTCAGAGCCTACACTTAAACTCTGTGTGTGTGTGTTTACAGGTCATGGAGCTAGCAGGGGATCATAAGAAGGGAGGAAGAGATCTCAAGGTGATTGAAAAATAGATATGGTAATGGAATATGCATAATAAGAAAGCAGAAGTAGGGACTAACTGGGGAAGAAAGGGAATCAGCTGGGGAGGAGAGGGTACATAGAGAAGGATAGTGGGTAAGGGAAATGAATGAGAAAAAAATATAATGACATATGTGTACAAAGTGGCCACAATGAAACCCACTACTTTGTATTCTCACCATAAGATAAAAATAAAAAATTTAGAAAGTCCCTGCCAGGCACTGTACAAAGCCCTTCACCATTCATTATCCCATGTCTCCATCACCCCTATACAGTAGCTATCATTCTCCTTTACAAGAGAGGAAATTGAGGCCCAGAGAGGTTAAATTGCCCAGTCATATAACCACTGTCATCTTCCATATAAGTGTGACTTGCATTTGGAAATAGACCTAATCATGACTTCCTCCATCAAGGCCTAGCACTTCTGTTTTCTGAATGTTCCCACATCCTGTTGTTTCCTTGTTGCAATCATGATTTGATCTTTAAAAAATATTTTATTTATTTATTTGCAAGCAGAGATAGATACAGAGAAGAGAGACAAACAGAGAGAACGGGCATTCCAGGGCCTCCGGCTACTGAAAATGAACTTCAGGTGCGTGAGCCATTTTATATATCTGGCTTTATGTGGGTACTGGGGAATTGAAACTGTGTTGCTAGGTTTTGTAGGCAAGTGTCTTAACTGCTGAGCCACTTCAGCCCAGTGCTTTAATCTTTAATTCTCAGTACATCTAGAAGATTGCAAGCTCCATGAGGACATTGTTGCTGCTGTGTCACTGGCTGGCGCTTCTTGGATCCAGCATATATGCTGTCTTGCTTATCAGGACCCCACGTCTTGTGCCATTGGCTGATCATGGAATCCTTTCTGAAGAGGCCACCAGGGTCATTACCAGGTGATTAAAAGGCCCTCCTTGCCTAAAGCCCTAGGTTTAATCCCCAGTACTCCAAACAACAACAAAAACCCAAAAGGGTCTCTTTATTATAAATTGATAGCTTCCATAATAATAGACAATAAACCATGGTACCTCCTCCCCAACCACTTTTCCTTTGCAACTCCACTCTCCGTCATATCCCCTCTCCCTGTCAAACAGTCTCTCTTTTATTTTGATGTCATGATCTTTTCCTCCTGTTATGATGGTCTTGCATAGGTTGTGTCAGACACTGTGAGGTCATGGATAGCCAGGCCATTTTGTATCTGGAAGAGCACATTGTAAGCAGTACTACCCTTCCTTTGGCTCTTACATTCTTTCGGACCCTTCTTCTACAATGGATCCTGAGCCTTGGAAGGTGTGATAGAGATACTGCCGTGCTGAGAACTCCTCTGCTCCTTCTTAGCACGATGGTGCCTTTAGGGTCATCCCAGTGGTCACTGTCATCTGAAAAGAGAAGCTTCTTTAACCAAAAGTGAGAGTAGCATTAATGTATGGATATGAACAGTAAGAGAAGTGTTCACTGGGAAGTTGGGTGAGAATAGTATTTACATTTAGCCAGACAGCAGCAGACATTATACCCCTAGAGCTCATGACCTACCCCCTCATAGTTTTTCAATATTAGGCGTGTATTCCCTCCCATGGGAGGGCCTGGAGTCCAGTTACAGAGCAGTTGGTTTTCCCCATAACAGACATGACACTTGCACCATTGGCTCATTTGGCCTGGCTGGCCAAATATAAAGCTTGCAGTGTCCACTGTTGTTTATCTCCACTGGTGATTTCTCTCTCTCTTCCAATAAAGGGTCTCTTATTGAATAAAAGCACAATAATCACCCTCCTTGCTTGCTTGGGACAGTCATGCTGGTACCTCTGGTTCCACAGAATTATTGATATACTCCCCCTGATTCCTGAAAGAGCTCTGCATTGGATGCTAGATGATGCAGCGATCCTAGGCCAGTAACTGCCTTGAGAGGCTTCTGTGCTCCATCACTCCAGCAGAGTCTTCCAGGGAAACCTGGAGGCCAAGGGAATGCAGAAAACCCTTTTCCCCCAGCTGTCCATTGGCTCCTCTCGGGCTGCCCTCTGGACCAGTACTTAGGCCCTGGGTAAATTCTGCCTATGCCTCAGCCCTCCCTCTCCCTACACTAGAGGGCTGGCCTGCATGCATTGCATTGTTCACATTTTCTCAGTGAAACCTCCTCTGGCCCCAGTGGGAGGGAGGAGTTAAATCATAGTGGGTAATATGGGCTGCAGAAGTGGGTGTCTGGCCAATCACAAAAGTGTCATTTGCTACCCAAGTTCTTTTTTTTCTTTGTGTGTGTGTGTGTGTGTGTGTGTGTGTGTGTGTGTGTGTGTGTGTGTTTCAAGGTAGTGTCTCACTCTAGGCTAGGCTGATCCTGGAATTCACTATATAGTCTCAGGGTGGTCTCGAACTCAATATGATCTTCCTACATCTGCCTCCCAAGTGCTGGGATTAAAGGCGTGCACCACTACACCTGACACTACCTTAGTTCTTAGAGCTTACAGGGAGCTGAGAATGACTATGCATTATCCCTTTGGAGCTCATGCCCCTAACCCCAGCCAGGTAGCTTGAAATTAGGGGGTGTAGAGCCAGCCTGAGTGGCTCTGTGAGAAGACCATAAGACCTAGGGAGGGGTTAAGAATTTATTGTTTGGGGCTGAGGTGATAGCTCAGTGGATAAGGTGTTGCACAAGTATGAGTTCAAATCCCTAGTATGTATATAAAATGCCTGGCATGATGCTCCATAGCTGTAATCCCGGTCCTGAAGGGGTGAAGACAGAGGACACTTGGAGCTTGCTGGCCAATTTGTGTAGTCTAATTGGTGAGCTCTAAATTTTCTAAGAGACCCTGTGTCAAAGAATAAGATGGAGATGGCTGGAGAGATGGCTTAGTGGTTAAGGCACTTACTATGAAGCCTAAGAACCTAGGTTCGATTCCCCAGGACCCATGTAAGCCGAATGCACAAGGCAATACATGTATCTGGAGTTCATTTGCAGTGACTGGAGGCCCTGGCTTGTCTGTTCTCTCTACCTGCCTCTTCATCTCTAGCTCTGTCCCACCTCTCTCAAATAAAAAAAATAAAATATTAAAAAAAGGAATAAGTGGAGAGTAGTTGAGGTAGATCACACACACACACACACACACACACACACACACACACACGTAGATGTATCTGCACACAAACATGCACTCACACACATACAGACACACACATGTACTCATGCATAGCACACATGCATATACATGCAAGAATATAATTTAGTGGTTGGAAGGTTTTCAATGATAGTTAGTCAATCAATTCATACATTCATTTATCAAGCCTTCACTTCTGAACCTGTGAATACAGGGGCTATGTGCCTCTTTGATCCCATATCCTACCAGCTCTGCTCAGCTGCTTAGTTGGGGGACCTGAGTCCTGGTGTTGGGGCCAAGCAAGTCAGGGAAGGGTGGAGCCAGTGCAGTAGGGGAGAGAGAAGGGGAGAGGTGGGCTCTAGGGGGTGTTACCTCTTCCTTTGGGCATGTAGCACTTTGTGTAGGGGGCCTCCAGAGGAGCAGCTGCAGACTGTGGCCTTCTCTTGCCCAAGCCTACCCATTCCTCCCTGCCTGCTCCTCTGTCTCCTCCTTCCTGACAGCTGTCTTGGGAGGAGGCATGGCCAGCTCCTTTGTGCCCTCTGCAGGGCCTTTCTGGCAACTCAAGCAGCTGAAAGCCCCTGGAAACCCACTGCTGAGTGACATGCATCTCTGACCTTTGATCACTTTTTCTTTTCCTTCTGGCATTCCCAGGGACTCCCTTGGCCCCAGGATGGCATGTCTGTGCAGGTCTAGATGGGGAAGGGTGGCAGAGTAGGAGCTCTGGTTTCACGGCTCCCGCTGAAGGGAACTCTGAGCCAGTGCACTAGAGGGGGCTGTGCGTGGCCTTGGAGCCCTAGGTCTAGATCTTGTGTGGGTACAAACCAGCGATGTGACCCCTTCGGGTCTTATCATGTGCCCCTCCTCCATAGAGTGCCAGGTGGTGCTGGGGTGCACTGTGGCCCTAGCAGGCTGGGGACCTGCTGCTAAGTAGCTCAGGCAGCTCCTGAATGGGGTGGCTGCTCTCCTAAGATGGGTCACTTTGGATCTCTCTGGTGACTAAGAGATTAACTGCTGGTCTCTTAGCCAAACCACTGGTGCCTCTTTAAAAAAAAAATACTAGAGGCTCATTTACATGTAATTTGCATCTCATTAGAACACCAACTCATTTAATGTTGAGAAACCAATAAGATTCTTTTTAAGCCCCTGTTTCTTGCTTCCTCAGTTTGTCTCTCTCCCTCTTCTGGGCAGCCTGTACTGGTGCCAACCTGGTTTAAGCTTACCTGCTTGAGATGGGCATCATTGGGGCCAGCTTGACTTGAGGAGCCTACCCATTAGCTACAAGAGAGTGGGGAGCAGTCATGATGTACACTCCAGTGTAGCAGAGGGGGCTGCCCTCTCCTCATCCCTTCAGAATCTGAGACTCTATTCCTCTGTGGATTCAAGTGCCACAGGTGGAGACATCATGCCCAGAGGCATTCCCTCCCCCACCATAAAAAAAAGAATCTGAGATGCTAGCTACTTATAAGCACTCACATATGCCATAGGACAGGGGATAGGATTATGTGCCTCAGTGACAAAAAATAAAATACATAAAATTGATAGTTGAGTTTTGTTTTATACTCTTTGGGCTCCTGAGGCATCCGGCAGGGAAATCCGTGTGTAGGAGCTGAGAGATCTCTTCCAGGGAACTCCTGAGTATTGTAGGAGCTGCTGAGTACATAGACCTTGTATTAATGGAAGAGGGAATCTTCACCTGTCTTCCCGTGCCTTCTAGTGCTGGCTGGAAGTCAGTTCAGCAGACAGCCAGGCTTCAGGCAGACCTGAAGTCCAGGGACAGTCAGCCTAGCACCCTGGAAATAACCCTGCTGACAGCCTTCCTTTTGCCAGGAGGAACTGAAACACAGTGAGCTTAAGTGTTTTACCCAAGGTCACACAGCTTGAATCCATCCATCCTGGGTTCCACCTATAGATATCCAAGAACTTAAAGACCTGGTTCTGTCTGCTCTGATCCTCTTCTCACCTTGTCTCCTCTAAGAGAGATGACATCAGTGACCCAGACTGACCCTCCCCTAGCCAGAGTGGGCACCGACCTCCTGGTTACTTTCATGTAGGAACTCGGACATGCTTACCACATGGTAGCCAGGTTCTGTCTCTCCTCCAAAGTCTAGGGCAACTGTCCTCTCCTCCTTGTGGCCTCTGCCAAGATCTTGGTCTTCCTTGACAATTCAGTACATCAAGGAACACTTCCTAAAATACTGGGCATTGCCATTGGGTACTGTAGGGTTCATATCTGCCTGTCTGACCACTAAGTGGTCCCCCACCCCGGCAGGTGCTTTAGTCCAGGGGCCAGTCCTTTACAGCTCCTGGCTGTTCCAAGTGCCTCAGTTTCTCCATGAGTGAAATGCTGCCCTGCCTATAAGCACAGGGGGATAAGCCTCCTGCTATAGAAATGATGTTTCATGAGCCTCAATGAGTTGGGGGCTGAGGGAGGGAGAGGCTGGAAGGGAGAGGTACACCCCTCAACCTCATCCTGTAGGGGCTACGTGGAGCACAGTAAGCCCCTGCAAGCACTAAGCAGGTACCTGTGTGAGCTAAGCTGGGTGAGCAGCTGTCTGGCAGAGCTCATTACTGGGGCTAATGTGGGCAGAGTGACATGGAATATCTGTTCTCTCTTCACTGTTACACTTGTCGCTCGCTTGCTCGTTTTCTCTCGTAGGTGAGCTAAAGGGGTTTGATTGCTGAGTGTGGATCTCTCCTTAACAACCAAGCAAATGAGACAATCCAGCTGCTCTGAGCAGCTTGGTTGAAGCAGCTTTCCTGCAAGCTGTAGGCTTGGGCTTGGTGGACAGCTCCAGTGGACCTCCCCGCTTTTCCCCAACCAGACTGCTTGGCAGTGAGGACACTACCTTTATCCCAGAGAACAGGAGCAATGAATGACACAAGCAATCTTTAATTCTAGTTTTTTGGTGTTTCTTTTCCTTTTTCCTTTTCTTTTTCTTTTTCTTTTCGGCAATGCTGGAGATTGAGCCCAGGGCCTCACCTATGCCAGGCAAACACTCCATCAACTGAGCTATATCCCCAGCCCTGACACTCAGGCATTCTTGTTGCTGAGACAAAACAGACATGGAGAATGGTCCAGCCCTCTAGAAAGGCAGATGGCAGAAGATCCCCTGCCACCTCAAGAGTTGTTTACATCTGCCTGAAGGGCTTCCTAGCTCAAGGGCTAGGAGTCTAGTTCATGTAAGACTCCGAGATTTTCAGAAAACTTAGGAGTTAGATATTGACTAACTCAGGACTCATGAGCTAGTGAGGCATTGGGCATGGGGACCTAGGATTCAGATAAAGTCTCAGAATGGGGTCCAGAAATCTGTATGTTAGCCAAGTCACAGGAGATTAGGAAGCAACCCAAATGAGGGACTGCTGACCCGGCCAGGTGTGGAAACTGAGGCCTTATAGACTTATGTGATGTGTGTCATGAAGACAGGCAGAGCAGTTCTGGGCGGGTGGCTAAGCTTTGCATCCGTGTGCTGAGCCCATGGATGGTAGCCAGGAGTGGAGTATATGGGGGATGGAGGGGGTGGACACGTGGTCCAGAGGGCTCACCAGCAGAAGGCTGGCCTCAGGAACTGGTTGGAGGATGTATGATATTTGGCTGGGCATATAGGACACAGCTGGATGTAGGAGGCCCAAGGTAGAATCAACCGGCAAAAGATGGAGTGTTGCAGATCCACCTGGGCTGATTTTGCAGGACCAGAAATCGAGAGAGACTCCTAACAGAGGAGGGACTGTGCCTAATACCAGAGAGAGAAAGCGCTGGGGTTTTCAATAGAAGCCAGGGAGGAAGAGAGTGGTTAAATACCCAAAGGCCTGCCTCCTCCAAATCCCAAGGGGAATAGCAGTGGGGGAATGAAGACATGCAGAGGAGTATTGCCTGCTGCCAACCCTGACTCCCCTACATGCTCTTTGATATATATATATATATATAATTCTGCTTTTATTATACTTTTATTTATTTATTTGCACACATGAGAGGTAGATAGATAGATAGACAGATAGAGAATGGGTGCACCAGGATCTCTAGTGAACTCCAGATGCCTTCGCCACCTTGTACATCTGACTTATGTGGGTGCTGGGGAATTGAATCTTGGTCCTTTGGCTTTGCAGGTAAGTGCCTTAACCACTAAGCCATCTCTCCGGACCATAATTCAGCATTATTTTTGAGCATCTTACCCTGTGTCCAACCCCACTGTCTGGCATTGGGACACTGCTGATGCTACCATTGTAACTAGTGAAGTAGGCAAACACAGGGGACAGTTTAGCCTCTGGGACACTGGGCTGGGCAGTAAGATACCCTTCTGCACAATTGCGCCTGTTGGCAACCCGAGATTCCCACCTGCACCAAGTTGCATGCACACCCCATTTTAAATAATAAACTGTTTTTTCCCCTCCCCGTAGAGAGTTTTTAAAACTTTAAAAAATATTTTATTTATTTATTCAACAGATAAAGAGGCAGGTAGGGAGAGAGAGAGAGAGAAAGAGAGAGAGAGAATGAGAGAGAGAGAATGGGTGCACTAGGGCCTCTAGCCACTGCAAAAGAACTCCAGATGCATGTGCTACCTTGTGCGTCTGGCTTTACATGGTTACTTGGCAATCAAACCCAGATCCTTAGGCTTTGCAAGCAAGTACCTTAACTGTTAAGCTATCTCTCCAGCCCCCCTCCCTTAGGGACTTTTATTTGCAGTCTATTCCTATCCAAATATTCTCTTAGATTGATCTGGGATAGGAATGGCAGGGAGTTACCCAGACTAGCCTTGTTTTGGGTGCATGTGCAGTAAGGAAAACTGTTTCCTCTACGTGAACTTTTAGAGGAGAAACTCCTATTCATCACTTTGTGCTCACATATCATATAGCTGGGTGTGCAGATGATTATGATTGGATGCATCAAGGGAAGGCGCTTGCAGTAGACAACACGTGGTGTAACCAAAACCTGTCAGTCAAACCAAGAGCACCACCCAAACTATGACCCTAGAAACTGTCCCATCCTTCCCTAAGAGAAAAAATAAAGAGAAGTCCTCAGACCACTTCCTGGAGTCTTTGAGTATTCTCCACTTGAGTGGCTATTGGCCCTTTGTCAGTATATTCAAACCTATACTATTATTTTGCTGTGAATAAAGTTTCTTGCTGATTCATGGCTTGCTTGTGCCCTTCTCCAAATCTTTAATAGGCCAAGGACCTGGAAAACCCAGCATGTGAGAAACCACAGTAACAACAGAATAGGACATATTGCTTCTGTAAAGTGATGTCTTCAGATTCTTGCTGGCTTTTTTGAATATACATGCCTTTGATATTGTGGGCAGTGTCATGAGTGTTTGGAAAGCAAACACAAAAACTTAAGTTTCTTGGTTTGCATGATTTTGTGGAGTTTTGACGTTGAATGACTAGTAGAGCATTTTCACAGCTCACCTCAGGCTACATCCAGGATTTGTTATGTCATTGCTGGCTTGATGATGTGGAGGCCTACCTCCCAGGGGGTGCACTGCATTTCCACTGGCTTTCAGCATGACTGATCGAAAGGCCACTGGGGCTCCACTCCTGCAGCCACAGGAACTGAATTCTCATAACGACTCGAATAATGGTGGAAGCCAATTTTCTCTAGTGCTTCCAAATAAGGGCTCAGCCTAGCCAGCACTAACTGTGGCCGCCTGAGACCTAAAAAGCAGAGTTCATTTAAATCTCTCTCAGCATCTCAGCTACAGTTCTTGAGGTAATATCACATGCAGGTGTTGTTTAAGCCACTAGATATGTGGTGTATGTTATGTGGTGGGCAACAGTAGAAGCTGAATGCATGATATCTGACATCCAGTCACCTGGCCTGGAATCTGTCTTTGATTGTTAATCTTGATTGTCAACTTGATGGGATTTAGGAATCACCATAGGAACTAATCTCTGGACATGTCTGTAAGGAAGTTTCTATATTAGGTTAATTGACATGGGAAGATCCACCCTAACTGTGGACAGTATCTCATAGGCTGAGATCCCAGGCTGAGTAAAAGGGAGAACTCTGGCAGAGCATCAGCATTTATATCTCTCTGTTGCTCTCTCTTTCCTGACTGTGGACTGAATGTGCTCAGCTGCCTCTGGCATTGACTGCAACATGCTTACATATACCCTTGAACTGTGAGCCCAAACAAACCCTTCTTTCCTTAAGTTGCTTCCTACCCAACACATGAGAGGATATATGAGAAAAATTACAGTACACCATCCTTCCTGCTTTCTGCCTCATTTGGTGGATAAAATTTGCTTTCTTATTGGTGGGAGTAGGTGAACTCAGCACCCATCTCTTCTTTACATCTTTCAGGTCCACAGAGACTCCCTACACTCTCAATGACCTCCTACCTGTGACTGGGGGGTCAGTTGCCCCCAGCTCTTACCTTACTGCAAAAGCAGTGATAACGTGTGTTTTGAATTTCAGAAATAACCTATCTAGGCATTCTAGGCAATGAGCTAAGAGCTGCCTCTGCATCATTTTGCTTAATCCTGACCCTTGAGATAAATATTATTATGCCTCTTGTTTTATAAATGGAGAAACTGAGGTATAGATTTAATAAAGCTGGTATAGTTTCTGACAAGGTGTTGAACCCAGAATCTGAATGAGCACCTGGCTCCTGAGCCTGTGGTTTTAACAGTCATATAATCTTTCCCTCCTTCTGTACCATGCTCCCCATATTTTAAAAGATTTTTGTCTACCAAACAAACTACATTTATCAAGGAATAATTTGTTTTCCCATTTTTTTTTATTAATCAAAGCCATGTATGACTGCCAATCAGGGGTTCAGATCAGCACAAGATTAGTGGTGTTATCACACTGAGTTGATATATTTCCAGCCCAAAGCAGAGAAATGATGTCTCAGTTAGTAGTCTGTGCAGCCTTATCTTTGGTAAATGTGTCACTTCTGCTAGGAATACAGAAATGTTAAAATTGCTTATGAGCCCCATCACTCCCTGGAGACACCTGTAGGGGTCTTAAGGCTGAAAATTGGGACCACTGACTTCAATCTTCCCGACCCTTGTTATCTGCTCTGCTCAGGCGTTCATGTCTGTGACCTGTCCAAGTGCCTTTCTGACACAGAAAGGGACCACTGCATGACAGACATGGCCCCAGCCACCACAACTGGTTGGGACAGAATGGGCAGCATATCACCTTCTCCATGCACACATGTGTACAGATGCATACACACACACCACACATACACATGACACGCACAACCTACAAACACACACAAGTGCATATCCATGAGCATCATCCTCTTGCCTAACGGAGTGTAGGTCAGTTTTCATCTAAAACATAACCATATAGCTCAGTGGGTAAAGTGCTTGCCATCAAAGCACGAGGACCTGAGTTGGGATCTCCAGGACCCATCTAAAAACCCCGCCTAGCTGCACACACCTATAATCTGCTGGCTGCTAATCTAGTTGAATGGGTGAGCACCAGATTCAGTGAGGAGACCCTGACTCAAAAAGTAAGGTGGGGACTGGAGAGATGGCTTAGCAGTGAAGTTGCTTGCCTACGAAGCCTAAGGACCCAGTTTCAAGCCCCCAGAACCCATGTAAGCCAGATACACAAGATGATGCATGTGTCTAGAGTTCATTTGCAGTGGCTAGAGGCCCTGGCGTGCCCCATTCTCTCTCTTTGCTGATTTCTCTCTCTCTCAAATAAATAAATAAAGATTTTTTTTTTAAGTAAGGTGAAAGTGTTTGAGAAAAATGTGGATCTCTGGCCTCCACATACATGTGCACACACACCAACATCTATATGCATATGAACATGCACATATATCCCCACAAAAAACATGAAAAACCTCACAACTGTCTAATCTTACATTGGCTTTGATGCAGAAAGGAATAAACTTATGCAAATGAGAAGAGTTGTTCTGTAAATCTGGACATATATAATCTGAATTCTGTGTCTTGTGCATTGAACCTAGTGAATGAATCTGTAAGCATTGTCCACTCATTTGAAATAAGCTCTACATTCCACCTCCAGCATTGCATAAACCAGGAAGCCAGGGTGGTGGTGCACACCTGTGACTTGTGACTTAGTAGGTATAGGCAGGAGGATCAGAAGTCCAGGATCCATACGCACAGTAAGCTTGAAGCCAGCTTGGGCTACCTTGTCTCAAATATATATCCTGTATGTGGCAGACCTTGTGAGGGGTTAGGGATTTTTTTTATATATAAAGAAAGGTGACAGAGGCTGGAAAGATGGCTTAGTGGTTAGGGCATTTGCCTGCAAAGTCAAAGGACCTTGATTCGATTCCCCAGGACATGAGTAAGCCAGATGCACAAGGTGGCGCATGCATCTGGAGTTTTTTTTGCAGTGGCTGGAGGCCCTGGTGAGCCCATTCTCTCTCTCTCTCTGTGTGTCTGCCTCTTTCTCTCTCAAATAAATAAATCAATCAATAAAATAAAAGAATGAAAGGTGACAGAATCCAAGTTTTAAAAAATATTTTATTTTTATTTATTTGACAGAGAAAGAGAGAGAGAGAATGAGCAAGCGAGCAAGAGAGAGAGAGAGAGAGAGAGAGAGAGTGATCCAGGGCTTCCAGCCACTGCAAACAAACTCCAGACATATGCACCCCCTTGTGCATTTGACTAATCTGGGTCCTGGGGAATCGAACCTGGGTTCTTCGGCTTTGCAGGCAAATGCCTTAACTTCTAAGCCATCCCCTCCAGCCCATAATCCATAATCCATAATGGAGCACATTGTATGGGAAAGTCAGAATCAATAAATAATTGCAATGAATACCTTCTACAGAAGTGTAGATGTCGGGCATGTGGGCTGGAGTTCCAACAGCCTAGAGGCCTCCTGGGGAAGAAAGACCTAATGGGAGAGTGGAGAGAGTGTGCGGCACAGGGAGCCTCACTACCAGGGGGAGCCAAGCTGGGGGTCACAGCTTTGCTGGAGGAGGAGGGCCTGGGCTGAGTTACTGGAACAACTTCATGTCTAGATGAGGAGCTACCTGAGGAGCAGGGTGAGTGACTGCTCCAGCAGGGCCCAGGGCAACTGGTTAGGCTTGGCATGGAGTACTCAGAAGGACTAGACAAGGGAAAATAACACTGCCAGTCCACGCCCCCATACCTTGTCCATCCTGACTGCTTCTTGCTCTTTTCTGCTCCCTTGACAATACTCACTGCTATCCACAGACAAGGATATCATAGGATGGTTGATAATACAATGATTATCAAACAACTATGCTTTGTGGAGCACTTATGATGCTCAAGACAGTCTACAAATAATTTTATATGCATTTTTTCACTTAATTCTCATACTAACTCTCAGATAGAAGTTCTCATTTCTTATCCTCATTTGGTACTTGAAGAAAAGAAAAGCCTTTAGGATGTCAAGTTAGGTCTGAAGTCCCATATGTACTATGTAGTGTGAGTAGGATCCTAGCCCAGCTCAGAACTGTGGGGGGAGGGGGGAAGTTATCACCTATCCCTGACTGCCCCATGTGTCCTGAGCCGAGGTCATAGTGAAATGGGGTGTTAGAGGTTTCGGAAAGTCCTTGAATCCCACACTCTAAGCTCATGTCTACTTCTAACCAAAGAATTGAATAAAATATGTTTATTGAGGGAAGTACAGAACCAAGGGAAGGAAAATGAATACACCCATGTGGTCTGAGAGCCCACATGGTGGGCCTGGAAAAACCATAAAAAGAAAGTTAGAAAGGAAAGAAAAGAAAGCAAAAAGGACTCCTGCTATATGGAGGGCAGGGGAAGGCGGAGTCCATGTGGCAGCTAGAGGCCAGAGCATTCTCCACTCATCTTGGCCTGGCCGAGCCAAGATGAGGGGAAACTCACAAGAACTCAGAGGTGTGACAGCCCAAAGAGGGGCGTGTCCCCTCGCATGCATCCACTTATAACCTTATTGTGGCGGGTTTCACCCTCTGGCTCAGGTGAGCCAGAGAGACAGCTGATTGGTCTGGGCTAGAGTCTGGCTCAGGTAGAGGTCAGCCATGACTCTAAATTCTGGGGACTAACCTTGACCAACCATGATGTCAGGATTAACTTTGAATTCTAGAAAAAGAGTCCTCTCTCCCAAGGTGGGGCTCACGTATGGAAAACCAGGTCTAGGGAACTAGACAAGAGGTAAGGAATCAGATCATCCCTTGATCTCTGGCAAGTGCAGATTTTGAGGGCAGTCAGGGGCCCATTCACCCTAACTGCCTAACAAAGCTACCTGACTCCCTCCCAGTAGAGAGCAGAGGATAATGTACGAGAGATATGGAGACCCTAGAATGAAAGGTCGTAAGAAAGGAATGTGGAGGGGAGAGCCTCTGCACAAAAAAGCTTTGAACTCATTCTGGCCAACCATGCCAACAGTCTTCTTTCTGCCTTTCCCCTGCGGCTGGTGGGGAACTGTGCACGGAGGAAATGAGGCTTCCACCTTCCTGCTGTTTCTGTGGGGCCTGCAGTGCTTCCCCACCCTATTTGCAAGGCCATAAATAATCGAGATGTATTACTCCGGGATTGCCATGGTAACATCTTCAGGTTACCAGGGATGCAAGATCCAAACAAAAGTATTCGATTAAGTATTTCTGGCCACTAGAGGAATCTAGCCGTGTAACACTGGGATGCAGGTGTGGAAGCTCATGCTTCTTCCTCCTTCTTCCTCCTCCTCCTCAGAGAGTTCTGGCTCTGCTGGAAGGCCTTCTTTCTTTTCTCTCTTATTCCTGGGTCCTTTCCTCACTCTGAAGATAATAGGCCATGTCTCTAATGTAAGCCAGGATCCTGAAGGCAGTCCTAGAATAGATGCTACAGGCCCTCCATGAACGTGTCTTTTTCTAAGTGGCTTAGGATTGTGTTGACACTCTAATTCCAAACACTCTTCTCATCTGTCATCCTTCTTAAACAGAATCAGTGGGGCTGAGAGTCAGATCCCTCACTGGCCTCAGGTCCAGGCCCCTGCAGACACCAGGAGTATGACACAGACCTGTATGGCTGCAGGGAGAAGAAACAAGGGTGTGATTGATGGGCACTGAGTGCTCCTCCATGCTGGTCCCTGGGGCTGAGAGAGCTGTTCAGCATCCATGGTCGTCTCTGGAGGCTTGGCCTATGAATGAATCTGCTTCCACCCTCAGAGCAGCAAGATCAGTATAAATATGTTTCTAATAACCAAGATGTGTTTGTTTAACATAAACTTGCCCTGCCCTCCTCGGTGGCTGAGGAAGCACCGAGTGCAACTGGGTTTAGGAGGTGTAATTTACAGTCACGTTGGCCGGCTCAGCGCACCAGATGGGGAGAAGGTAAATCTCTCAGCAGAGAGGTCAGTCTCTCTGTGGCTCTGCCTGGAAGAGGCTGGCACTGGAAGAGAGCTGAGGAATCCTCTCGAAGACCTTCCTGTTCAAGAATAGGAGCTGAGCAGAGGTGAGGGTCTGACTGAAGCTAGGAACTGGCTCCACTCTATCTAACATGAGATTCTGCCTCTCCTAATCCAGTATTTCCTCCCTGATCACTGGTCCCGGACTTGGATGTGAGTGTGCTGGTATTCTTACAGCCCGACAGCCTGGGAGAAGGTGAGGCTAGGAATAGGGACACTCCCACAGCCTCCAAACCTGGTGGGTGAGGACCTCAGCTCACCCAGGCAGTTGCTCCCTTGAGCCCATCCTGCCCTAGAAGTTTGGCTCTGATTTCTCTAGCAGGTCCATGTGTGTTTCTTGGGCAGGCTGGATCTCTGTCTTTCTCTTTTGTTTTAACTTTTAATTTACAACCTCCATACATATACACAATATACTCTGGTTATAATCCGCTCCTACCACCCTCTCATTTTCTCTCCCTGTATCTCCCCATCCCTACTGAATCCTTTCTTCTTTCCAAGTAGTCCCTATTCTATTTTGATGTCATCATTTCCCCCCCTTAGTATGCAGGTCTTATATAGGTAGAGTCAGTCACTGTGAGGTCATAAATGCCATAGTCACTTTGTGTCTGGAAGACAGCATTGCAAAGTACTCCTCCCCTTCTTTCGGCTCTCACATCCTTTCTACCACCTCTTGGGCAATGGTCCCTGAGCCTTGGAGGGCAAGATAGAGACGTCTCACTGCTGAACCCTCCACTGTCAATTCTTTTCAGCACTTTGATAAGCTTTGAGTCTCCTCACTGGCCATTGCCATTTGAAAATAGAAATTTTTCTAACCCAAAGTAAAAATAGCATTATTTTATGGGCAAAACATAAATATCCAGAGGGCATTTTGTGGGCATCGTATATCCATTTAGCCAAATAGTGCCCCCAGGCTTATGACTTTCCTAGCTATAGTCTTTCAATTAGGTTTTCAGTATCAGGCAAGAATTCCCTCTTGTGGAGTGGGCCTCAAATCCAATCAGAGAGCAGATGATTTCCCCCATAACATACATGCTACTATTGTCCAATGTTGGTATAGTTGGCCTGACTATTCAGCCATAAAGCTTGCAGGGTCTACTGCTGGTTAAGACCATTGATGGCTTTTCTCTCCCAACAAGCTGCCTAGTTCTTTCCAGCATTGTGATGGCTAGTCTACAAGGAGGAGGTTTCCTGCTCAGCCCCTGCTTGATTTCCCAGTGTCCTGCAGCTCAAGCAGGCAGAATCTTTAGCGATAGGTGGGCAACCAAGAGCCTGGCTCTCATAGACTACTGATTTGCAGTCCCTCTGAAGAGCAAGGTTGCGTTCCTTTAGGCCATTGTTCCATCCAAGTACAAACAAGTGGGCTTTGCTCTGTGATTGTAGCCCTGGAGGAATAGAGGGAGGGGCTTGGCCAGGGTTTAGATCGTGACCACTTCCCAGCCATATGTATGCTCTCACCCAATTCCAAGTTAGTTAGCATCTCATACATTGTTTATGACACCTTTGTCCTG